>NC_048423.1:10824898-11040373 GCF_013103735.1 Etheostoma cragini | reverse complement strand
TCTCATTCTCTTTTTTTCTCCTTTTCTGTCTGCCACTAGCCTACCTGAGGGAAAGTGCACAAAGCCAATAAGAGTGAGACAATCTGGCGTGTCTGCTGGGCCCTGTGCGCGCTATGCTTGGGTAAAAGGCCGCTGTTTGCGGCGTTTACAGGGGATGTAGAGTGGGACAGAGGCACCGCTCTCCCCGACGGACCGCGCCGTGTCTGCTGCTCTGCCCAGCCCGCTGCATCGCTGAGCGGCCTGCGAAGCACACAAGATGTCGACCAGAACGCCATTACCCACGGTGAACGAGCGTGACACCGAGAATGTAAGTGCTGTTATCCAGAGACGCCGGTGTTTTACCAGACGTGGGAACGGAATAAAAGGGACCTGGCTATTTTGCGCACTGGTCGGTGCAGGTTTATGGCAGAGCTTTTTGAGCTAGTGTTGCAGAGCGACTCGAGCAATAAGCACTCCGGCTTTTTTTCTTCTGTTCCTATCTGACGGGAATATAAGCACGTAACGTTAGCCGTCAATAACCTAGAATTGAGGTGCAGTTTGGTTGTGTCTGCCCCAGTTTCTGTACACAATACGGCTAGCCTAAACAACGCACTGCGTCAATATGCTGGCATTAAGGATAGCTTGAATGTTAAATGTTGAGAATGGAAACGTTTTTGTGGCCTGTGAGGAAATGGTGTTGCTACACTCGTGCAACTGGGGGAATTTTGTAGTCCACAACGTCAATATTTAGGGAGGGTGGGGGAGGCTGTTGCCCTACTTTTCAATGGCAACGCTAGCATCGCAATGTTACATCCATCACCTATTGGGCTCTGTTGTAGCTGCACGTTCAGTGCTGAGGAGGAGGGAGCGTGTTATCACCATTCTGCTGGGCAGCACCACGACACTGATACCGTATTATAAGGCTAAAGACATGGCTTAAACTGCTGGAGATGTCTCATCACAGTGTGAAGGAATGTTTGTGAACGACCAGCCCGCTGCTCGCGCGCGTATACACTCACGTGCTCACAAAGAACAGCATAATAATACAAATCTTATGAGGTATGTCCAATTAAGGACTGCTGTATGTCTGCTGTCAGGCTCTGACATATCTAGGTTTGTCTGATTTCTCTCCCCCCCCCCCTCCACGGAAACAAGACGAGACACAGTCTAAAGCCTCCTTGATTTAGGCCTATGTTGTGTTGCTGTCTAAACAGCTGGAAACCGACTTTTAAAGGTTATTCCCAGATTTTAAAAATAAGACTTTTATTTTGTCTTTCCATTTAAGAGTGCACGTATCTTGATTATTCCTCTTCAGCAGACAACATTTAAATTGGAAAATGCATTTCCAAAGTTATTTAAACCCTAAAGTTAATTCCAGCTCTCTGGTCATTCTCTGCTGGTATTCATAAATGCATCAGTGCTAATGTGTTTGTCTAATGCTGCTTCAGGTCTCCTAGACATAGTATAGATATTGACTGCTAGGCGGCTATTAAAGCACTGTTTTAGCAGCACTGGCATTAGCCAGCCAGCCTAGCCTGCCTTTTTTCAGCTCTATCATGCAGCCCCAGGGCCCACTAGGAGCCGAACTGCATTGCATAACTGCTTATTACTCAGAGAGACAAGTGGCTCTAAGTGCAGCAAAATAGAAGAAGCTCTCTCTTGGCTGGTATGTGTATGTGTCTGCCCAGGTTATTTTTCAGTACGTCTCTGAAGACCTACTGTCAGTGGTTGGGAGTAAATGAATGGGGGAGTGAAACAAACTTTGTGCATTAATTAAGTGTTCCAAATCACCTGACTGTCCAGATGCCTCAGTTAATTTACAGAGTTTGGAGCAAGGCCAAGTGTGTGTTTGTGTGTACGTGTGTGTGCCTGAAGGAAGAACTGGTCATATGACAAATCTGATTTGAAGTTGATGGAATCAAGTAAAGTCCCTTTAATGTGAATATACTTACAAATAAAGGCAGTGCAAGCTACACAGATTTCTCTGCCCCATGGAGATGTAAGAGAGGTTTTTGGTGCATTAGAAACAAGGATCTTGACTTTGACAGGCATCTAATCAAATTTCTTCTTGCCTTACACACACACACACACACACACACACACACACACACACACACACACACACTGGGGAGTGTTTGAATCCTGCAGTGTACTTCTCCCTCTGTCAGGATGTATGCTAGCTAAGATGATGCGCACCCTGCAGGGTGTAGCATTTCCCAGATGAAACGGGAGCAGGGGAGCCTGGGTAACCAGACCAAGGCTTTATTCTCTGGCTGGGTGTGGTGCTCAGGAGGAGAGGATCATGGGATCTCTGACCTGGACTGACATCAGCAGCTGTCATGGAGGAGAGGAAAGAACAGACAAGCAGAGACTGCATAGCCTGCATAGCCGGTGCCAGTGCTGTATTTTTTAACAAGCTGTGTCTAATTCACCTTCACATGCCATGTCACAGGGACACTTGTTGTTATCAGGTTTGGCCATACGCCACTAATATTATTATAACTCTTGTCTCTGTACTGCACATATTCTCAAAGGCACCTAGTTTACTTTAAGAGTTTACTTTCTTTTGTCATTGAATCTTGTCTTGTGGCTGATAAGCTCTTTTTGAGGTTAAGGTGTCAGAGGGAGAGGAGGGAAACTGACTCTTTCCCACACAGTTCCTCTTTGGGCTTGCTTGCAGGGTACTACTGTCTGTGTCTGAATGTAAATGTAGCTGCACATGTAGAACACATGCACATATAGAACATACATATGATCAGCTTCAGGAATCTGGGTCTAGGTTAATGGGTTATTCCCTGTTTGCACATCAAATATCCCACCTTCGACACACACAAACCTCCACTGCAGCACTCTGCTGCATTGTTTATATGTGTGCAGCCAATGTGCCAATGTAGCAAGAGGAAGGGATATGTGTGTCAAAAAGCCTGAGAGGTTCAGGGACTTGTAGTAATAGTGTCTGTATGAATTTCTATAAAAAAGTTCCAGTCAGGGAAATGAGGATGTTGCTAATCTTGACATGTGTGGCTTTCCTGCAGCACTCGTCAGTGGACGGCTTTGTTGAACCCCCAGTCCCGCCTACAAAGTCTGCGAGTCGCCACAGCCTGCCGCGATGCCGCAACTCTTTTACCTCCACAGAGGAGCACCCCCATATTGGCAATTACCGCCTCCTCAAGACCATTGGGAAGGGGAATTTTGCCAAGGTGAAGTTGGCACGACATGTTCTAACTGGACGAGAGGTAAGAAAACTTTTATATAAATCATTTAGGAATAACTTAATTGTCCATATACAATACATTGGTAATCCCAAAACCTAGTTTTTAGCTTCCCTCTTTTAGTGGTACATGTTAACAATTAAAGCAGCAGCTTACTATTACTTTCATTATCGGTTATTAAGCTGGTGATTATGTACTCAATTAATTGATATTTAATTGATATTAATTGTCAAAAGAAAGTCATACATGTCCATCACAACATCCCAGATCCCAAGTTGACATAGTACTTGTTTAAGCTGACCAAGAGTCTAAAACCCAAAGACATTGAAATTACCTACAAATAAGACTAATAAAACAATCAATCAACATTTGAGAAGCTGGAAACTCTCAGAAGAAATAATGTTTTCCTGTCAAGCTCTCTCTTATAGTCCACACACACACACACACACACACACACACACACACACACACACACACACACACACACACACACACACACACACACACACACACACACACAGCTGACCTGTCAGAGTGATAGACATCCTGCTTTGGTGTGTCGGTAATTAAAGCTCCTGTTTCCTCAAGGAGAAAACAATGACCTGTGATCTGCTCACCGTCTTTCACTCAGCAGGACCCACAGTGCTCAGCTCTGATCCAACTCACATATTTTCTAATGTCGGTTTATTAGCCATTGGCATCATTTAAACCTCTTGAGTTTATTTGGTTATGTCAGAGTATGGAGGCCATGAATATTCTCTCAGGTCAAAGCAGTAACAGTTTGATCCATCCTGCGTCCTTTAATGCTAATGTTAAACAGGCATATTCCGTGTGCTGCCCACTGTTTGCAGAGAAGGTCAGGCGTTGTTTCGTGTGCCTGAGTGCCCTTGCTGATTCATCAGAATGCAAAGACATGGATCAGAGTGAAAGAGAGAACAGGTGGAAAGAACATAACCTACTAAAACCAACTCTATCTCAGCTTGAGCCTAGAAAGCCATCTCTTACCAGCAGCTAACAATATTTCTTGCAGCTAAAACCAACTAAAGTTTACCTCTGTGAAAAAACATCAAAAACAGCACTAACAACTCCTACATGTAGGTTACAGCGTGTCCTGTCCTCTACCTGCCAAAGAGGGTGACAATACAGGATTTACACACACACACAAACACACACTGCCTCTACCATATGCCCTGCTGTTCTACTCACAAGGGGCGTAACAAAAAATAATTACATATTTATTAATTTTCAGTGAAATTGTACTGTAATGACATGACTTTATCATGTTTGAATACTGTCTAAGTAAATGTAAATGTAAATGTGCTGTATTTATATAGCGCTTTTCCAGTCTTAACAACTGCTCAAAGCACTTTTACATCTACAGGAAACATTCACCATTCACACACATTTATACACTGTGGCCGGGGCTGCCGTACAAGGTGCCACCTGCTCATCAGATAAACACTCACACACATTCACACTCCGATGTGCAGCACCGGGGGCAACTCGGGGTTCAGTGTCTTGCCCAAGGACACTTCGACAATGACTGCACGGGTGGGGATCGAACCACCAACCTTCCAATTGGCAGGCAACCGCTCTACCACTGAGCCACAGCCGCCCGTCAACTATTACCCCCAAAAAATCAAGGCTTTTGTTTAAAATGGAAATAATTTTATCTGATGTAATACATAACAGTGGAACAAAGTATATTATTATGTATATGCAGCAGAATTAGATAAAAAGTGATTAGGAATGCAACTAACGATTATTTTCATTATCAGTCAGTCAGTAGATTGTTGTATCAATTGATCAATTAAACTTTTGGTCCATCTAATATCACAATTTTCTTAACCTCACGGTGATGTCTTTAGGGCCAAAATACATTTCTGATATGCTAGGGGGAAGAAGCTTTCAGTTTTTATGCTCCACATATATGAAACAAACTTGCAGAAAACTAGAGATCCGCTGAAGCTCTCAGTTCTTTTAAAGGTCCCATCGGATGAACATTTCTCATTGTTAGGTTTTTTAACGTTAATATGGCTTTCCCCATCCTGCCTATGGTCCAGTAGCTAGACATTATGAGGTCATAGGGGGAAAGGTTACCTCCCCTTTCTCTGCTTTGCCCACCCAGAGAGTTAGGCCCACCCATGAAAGAGAAACATCATGGATTTCAAACAAGAAAATTGGCAGCTGGTCAAGGCCACACCCCCAGCCATCACCTTGCCCCCCCTCTCTCCTCCTTGAAAGTTACAGACTCAGAAATGGCACATACTAAGGAGAGCTCACTGTGGGACTGGCTCTAATGGCTGAATTTTGGGAAAGAGACTTCAGATATGGTATTATGAGACCACTAAGGCCTATAAAGCATAAAGCATCCAAAGAGCACCATGTCATGGGACCTTTAAATCAAGGCTGAAAACCTTTCTTTTTGATGCTGCTTTTTGTTAAATGATTGCTAATTTCTTATACTGCACTATAACTTTTAGTCTCATGTTTAATTTGTTTATTGTTTTAAACTGCTCTTTAATGTTTTATGTAAATCACTTTAAATTGCCCTGTTTCTGTTACAAATAATGCTGCCTTGCCTTGCCTTCATACACTTACACGCAGTACAAAGAACAAATGTACTAAAAGAACCAAATAGAGATATACAGCTAAACAAAGACAACAAAACTTAACAGAGACAAGCAAAAATTAACATCCGGATGTTATGTGGCAGGGTGGTATGAAAACTAGTGACATGAAAAAAAAATTCAATCTAGTCAAGTTGTTTTTATTTTTAGAGCTAAAAAATCACAAGAGGACTTGAAAATCTGTATGACATCCTCTATTTTTAGACCCTCATTCGGAATAAGAAAAAAACTCATACGCAAATGGTTTTTGTATCTACAGAGTAGACAGAAATACACATTCATAAATGATCTATTCTATATGCAGGTTAAATTGTTACTGTATACTATATTTGCAGGATTCTGTATAGACTGTATGGTAGTGTAAAGAATGCTGGAACATATTTTGTATGGGTAATTATAAGATACTCTGTATATAGAGGTAGTTTGTGTGTGTATTGATGGAGTATGCACAATACTTGCTCATAAATACATTTGACAATAAAAAAAATTGTGCACAATCTTATATTCTAGCAACAATATTGCCTTTCTGAGATACAACCTTATACTCTGTTGCAATAGTTCCCTTTAGCGCTCCGAGATCATGACCCTGTGGTTGTGTAAAAAGAGCTCAGGGGGAAATAAAAGTGTAGAGACACATGTAAAGCTCTTCAGCGCACTCAGATGTTATGACTAAGTTCACCCTCTGTGTCCTCTAGCTGAATATTCACTTGTATGTGTTTGAAATGCGTGCGTGATCACAAGACCTGCATACGGTGACGAGCATATGGGCCATGTGTTACTAACGTGCTAAATAATTAACAGGGATGCACGTTGCCCTACTGTCACCATGGAACTGAATTATTCACCCTCAAATCCATTAGACGGAAAACACACTTGCAAACCGACACTAGGGTTGCACAATATTGACAAAATGTGATATTGCAATATTGATTATGAATATTGCAATAACAATATTAAGTTAAATATTTTGAAACGTGTAAAACTACAAATGTTATGGAAAAACGCGTCAAAATAGATTTGTAACAAATTAAACAAGTTTTCTTACAACACAAGGTTTATTTCAACTGACAGTCATACTGGATTGGTATAACATGAAGAAATAAAATAAGGACCATGTCTACAGAACAGGACATGTTTCACTGGTTGAACAGTATTAAATAAAGAGAACAGGAATCAACTTTTCTTTAGCTTCTCTGATTTGTTCGGGGTTTTTTTTGTCTCTATTTCTTCACATACATTGTCACTCTTTCAAAATATGCACACACGTGGTGCTACACGTAGGGTTTGTCACGTAATGGACCAGTGCACGTCAGCGCACAGGTCCATTAACATGTGCAAGTGGCACATTAACAGGCCATAGAAATGCTGATCATTATAGCGTTTCCAGCGGGCTCTAAATTAAACACGACTAAGCCACACAGTCAACGGACCTTGACGCAGCGCTCCACAAAATAAAGAAAATATTGCATACTTATTAAGACACTTTAGATATAAAATTGCACAATGTGATATTGCGATGACGATATTTAGTCAATATTGTATGCACCCCTAACAGACACTGGCATATAATGTGATGTCATTTGCTTGTTCATCAAATCTCTCAATCCAAGGAACAAAAAGGGAAATATTGGTGTAGTGTAGAGTAGAGGATATGTAATAAATATCTCATACTAATGCAAAGAGAAAAGTGGAAGTTATAACAGTAGAGTGACACACGATGACTGCTCAGACATCTGCAGGCATACGTCAACACACGCATGCCTCCACCTGAATTTTGTCCATGACAAAAGGAAGCAGAGAGGAGGGGAGTGAGGTCTGTCTGTGCACCTGCCCACCTAAGACAGGCTACAAATAGACACCACCTGCACACTGCGTGTCCACACACAGCAAGCCTCTCTGCAGTCTTTTACTCCGCTCTCTCTTCTCCTTGCTATACGCTTTTCCTTTTACTGCCACCACATTGCTGTCATTATGGAGTTTTAAGTTTGGCTGAAATCTAATGCAACTCGTGTTGTCTCAGGGAAACCCTGCTCAGCCTGAATAATCTGCATTTTCTCCACGGTGACTCAGCATTTGCTTCCTGGTTTTCCCCTGGCTGCTTGGGATTAGAGCCTGTATCCACTGAAGCATGCTTATTAAGCTCTCATAATGCCAGAGTCACAGTAATACTGAGATGAAAAATTGTAATTAAGATTTTCATGGTGTGGTTAATCTCCTAAGGCAATTTCTCCCCTGCCTCCCTTCTAAAGCGAGGACAGAGGTCAGGATTGCAATCTCTGTGTCAGAATAGTATTGAACATTTTGAACACATAGGATGACAAAAGACAAAATGAGTTTAGTCAAGTCTGGAGTTTCACCATGCAACACATTTTAGAGATAGAGGCCTGGCTAACTATTGGAAAAGAGAGAACATGCAGCAATCAGGGGTACAGTGGGTCCTAGTAGCTTGGAAAAAACTAATATATCTTTGAAAAAAAATTTTAACGACATTTAGAGATCTATATCAAGTTTACAGAAGCATGCATAAGCCTGATTTGCTGTAATTATAAAGCTACTATATACTGTATGTTTTATACTAACAACAGCTTTGACCACTAGCCTGCCGTGGCACCTTATCTATGGTGTTTATCTGGACTTTCTCATCCCATACATTATACTTTTACTATAAAATTATGTAATCTGTATTAATTACATATTGGGCCCTATTTTACCGATCTAAGTGCCCGGCGTGAAGTGCATGGCGCAGGTGTGTTTAGGGGATGTCCAAATGCACTTTTGCTAGTTTGACAGCAGAAAAAAGAATCCGTGCACCAGGCGCATGGTTCAAAAGGGTTGTACTTAGTATCTTTATTAATCAGAGGTGTGTTTTGGGCGTAACATGGTATAAACCAATCTGTGTCATGTCCCATTCCCTTTAAAAGCCAGGCGCATTTCTGTTATGATGGCAGATTTGCATTATAATACTTTTATCTTTAATCTTTTGCATGTGTGTGTAACAACCATAGTGTGCGCATGCTGTGCACGAGCCTTAGCACATTTTACCAATGCACTGTTAAAATACTGATATGCTGCGTTACTGACTTTAGACACGGTTTTTGTTGGTTGATGGCATAATCACTTTCTGCTTCTGCAAGATAGCAATTTGCCAATAATTCACCTGAACACACCTCCCTGGGCCATCGGCAAAATGTGCAAAGATGGACGCAGGTGCATTTCCTATGTAAACGACGTGGGCGCTGGACGGGAAAATAACAACTGCGTCGGTCTTAAAATAGCAAAGACCCTTGCGTCGGGCTTTGCAACGCGCTACGCCGGGTGGAAGATAGGGCCCAGTATGTATATAGTACTAATTGGCAATGGGGTTTGGGCAATTTGAAGGTCCCCTGCGGAGTTTTGGTTTTTCTCTCTAAGTGACTGACATGGGACGCACATGTTTATGCATGACGCGATACACAGTCCTTCCCATGGTTTCACACTGGTCAAAAGTCGGCGATAACATGACATGCTGTAATGCGGCAGCAAAGGTAGGGAGAAGAAAACTGCTAGCTAGTAAACATGGATGTAAAAGAAATGCTGGATTTAAAATAATTAAAAATGTTTTACTGTGCAATTGTTTTATAATGGGGAAATGCGTTGAAAACATTTGTTTGAGCCAAGTATACACACCAGTGAGTAAAAAACCAAATGTCAATGACGTCATATACCTTGTAAGGCCAGAGATACTGCTTTACAGCAACATCTGAGTCACTTCCTTTTTTCTCTCGAGGCATTGACAACACAGCTGACAGGTGGCTCTCCTTTTCTTTACACGTGCTGGAAAGAGGTTTGCTAATGTTTTAAAGACCACACTGAAATATTCACTCTGACATTCTGGTTCCGCTTCGGGTGCCATCAAGTGGGATCTCTGGTCATAATTAGTCTGACCAATCATGATTCATTAGCAGAATGCTAGCGTGTTATGGGCAACAATGACTCAACCTGTAAGTAATCAGAAGAACATAAGTACTCCTTCATGCAACTTTCAACCTATAATCTAATTTAAATTTGCAAAAACTACGATCAGATCTGAGAAAGAACGACAATCGGGCGAAAGAGACTTATTTAGCCATCTGGCTCCATAGAGTCCCATTGATTTTACACTTGGCTGCGATCACCCCCAATGGAACTCTGGTGGAACTGCAAATAGAAAGTGAAGAGGGAAAGATGGGCTTTGGTAACACTAAATGTAAGCATAACTGTTTGTTTAGAAGAAAACTACACAGGCACATTGCCACACTAGCAGTACTACCTTAGCATCGTCATTGTTATTGTGATGCATGTTAGCATTTAGCTCAAAGCACTGCTGTGTCTAAGTACAGAGCTACTAGCATGGCAGTAAATTCTGTTATTAGCCATGAATTGCTCCTCCTCCTCAGTTGTGGGTATAATAGCAAACAACAGTGTCTAATCACATCAACACCACACAAAAAAATCAAGAACATTTTGTAAGCCTGCAGGTCTGTTTGAGTATATAACCAAACTAAAAACATGGGAAAAATGATTGTTCAACATTAACAACACTACAACAAACAGTTGAATGATCTGTAAGGAGACAGTTGAAGGCGTTTTCACACCGACAGTCTTTAGTTCGGTTGACTCAAACTAGAGTTTGTTTGCCCCGCTGGTGCGGTTAGTTTGGGCAGATGGGAACGCGGCAATCAAACTCTGGTGCGCACCAAAAGTGGACCAAACAAGTGCTTGAAGAGGTGGTCTTGGTACCCTTTCAAGCGAACTCTGGAGCGGTTTGTTTGTGGTGAGAACTTGATCCATACTCAAACCGCACCAACTACACATACTTTGCAAGTCTGAGCTAATTTCTCCTGTAGTCAGGTGTGTTTAGCCATCTGTGATGAAGCAGAGCAGCAAGCTGTAGCAGTTTGCAGTGTTTTTATCACAGAAAGAGACTGCGGTCAAGCTTGCAGTTCATCACTCGTATCTCCGTGGTCGAACCAGCTGCCGCTAAAATTGAAGACAGAGACCAGCAGATCAGAGCAAAGTCTCGGTGACCAAAGCAGATTTAAGTATCTTACAAAACAATGTCTGATAATTTTAATGAAGTGAGCTGGTTTGACCACTAGACCAGAACACAGGACCCCATTTAGGCTCATAGAGGCCATGCAGCTCTGAAATGGTTTGAACCAACTACGTGGTTGGCCTTCCTTAGAGCCTGCGCGCTCTTTAGCTTGGCCGAAAAAAATCTTGTGGTAGTTGCCTTTTTGTTCAACCACAAATTAGTGACACTCATATTTTTACAGTCATTCATAAGTATGTGTAAAAAACTATAATTAATGTTGAATGATTTTTCTGCAACAACAAAGGGACATGTATTTTTTCAATGTAATTACACTATAAAACTGCTCTGTCAATCATTACATTACATGCCATTTGGCTGACGCTTTTATCTAAAGCAGCTTACAATTTCTATACATATGTCAGGTTGTACGCCTCCGGAGCAACTGTGGGTTAAGTGTCTTGCTCAGGGACACATTGGTTGATGTATCGCAGTGGGAATTGAGCCCAGATCTCCCACACCAAATGCATGTGTCATATCCACTGACTGCACCATCACCACCCAATCACTTATCAGCATTATGAGCTTGTGGTGAGTCTGCAGTGCTCTAAGCTAGTTGCTTTGTGAAAGCTGCTGAGCTCTCAGAAAGTGAGGAAGCAGGTCTGTTTCAGTGTGCACTTTGGGGTGATTATTGAGATGGATGGTTCAGACTGCTGCCTAGCAAGACCTGCCAAGCAAACAGTAGATCACCAACCTGCAGAGTCATATACCAACTAACTGGCCTAGCAGCCACACGGATAAACTCTGTGGATTCATTTATACTTTATGTAAGTTACTCTATGTGTAATGGGTTTTATATCATCAACAAATACATCTGTTTGTATCTCTGCCAATCAAAGCTTCAACTCTTCAGATTTTTAACTGAATACACAAGCTTTGAGGTATGTACAGATAAACCGATTCAGCTGTGACATGTTTTAACAAAGCTGCCTCCCAGCAGAATAGTGAAATAATGAGGATAGTTCATTTCAACACAGGCTTTCCCTGTATAACCAAAACACAGATCCAAAACTAGAATTAGTTTTGACATCTTGGTTATCGTTTATCTCTATATCCCCCTCTCTCTATCTATTTTTCTCTTCCTTTAATCTTAGTCTTTGTCTTCCTGTCTTTTTCTCTCCAGGTGGCGGTAAAGATTATAGATAAAACCCAGCTGAATCCCACAAGTCTACAGAAGGTGAGTTGGTGTTTGGCCACATGGTAACATTTATGTCTGGGTTATAGCGCTTTTCCAGTAGTCATTCCTGAGTTGTTGGCACTATTGATTCTGTGGTCTTTGAACTCAGGATGTGCTGTTTTACATAATGTAATCAGATGAAGTCAGGAGAGACCACAAGCCTTGTTTAATCCAGCCCCCTCCCCTTGTACTTTTGTGTTGGTATGTGGTTAGGAGCCGCTAAAAATACCTCTGCCTGCCTGTTTGTCACCTACCCTTGTCTAGCAGTCATAACCAATTGCAATGAAGGATTTGGGACCGTTTCTGATTACTGAATTCATATCCAGCTCATTCTGCTGATTAAACCCACTCTCACACACACATACATGCATACAATCCTGTAGATTACACCATATGGAAAAATAAGCACACTGCTATAGTATGAACATGCATCACTTACTGAGATAGGTAGACAGGATATCATTTCAGTGATCATGACATAGCATGGCTTACCATATCTTCACTTTTAATTTTAATGTTTTGTAAAGGATGAACAATATGCTAAGCCGCCACTGCGGTGGCTATCAGACTGTAATAAAGGACCATTATATCCACCACACCTACATAAACGGCAGTTGATGTATTAATGGGCCTCTTGGCCTCTATCTCATTGTAAGCTGCCAGGGTGAGAGAACATTGCAGCTGCAAGAAGTCTTAATGGCAAACTAATACCAACAATTAGCTTCCCAAAATGTCTGCCATCCCAAATTAGTCTGAGTGGAGTGAACTCAATGAGTGTTACTGGAGGAAATGAAGTCTGGGCTAATCAAACAGGGTGTAATTGTTAAAGGGCATTGTTAAAGTAAGACAAATGAAAAATATGGTTCATGCAATTGATTTTTCTTATAATTCTGTAAAACAAGATTATTGGGGGCTTTTTTTTTGCATGATTCTGCTCCCGACATTGTTCTCTAAGAGCAAATCTGTAATTGTCTCGTATCTTAATGGGATCCGACTGCAATTCTTCAGCCAATCAGTATAAAGAAGACGCTGTGAGAATTTCAAGTTCCAGAGTTCCGTACTCCACTAATCTGGCTGAGATACATTTCATTGTGCAAGCTCTTTTGTCTAACAGTCTATTGTTGTTTTTATGTCTGCACACACAGTGGGGTAATGCACAGTTAGAGGCATGTATGTTTGTGGCATTAGGATACAGAAACCGACTTTACCGATTTGGGTCTTGTCTAGGTCATAAGTGGTTTCGCACCCAATGGGTCGGGTTGTCTGCTGCATGGTGATGGGCCGGGCAGACGTATCATGTGAGACTGCAGACCAATCAGGATCTCTCTGATCAATTATTCAGTGAGCCTTTCAGATGTCAACTGCAGTAGACCTGATCTGGTCAATATGGCGAGATCCTATGGCTTTTTATGGTGGATGAGCGATTATTATGCTATATAATAGCATGTATGAACGTTGATGTTAGTGTACATGTGCATTCATGTATTACATCTGGTTTGTGTATTTGCATCTGAGTGTAGACATGGTATCTCTGTATGGTGCTTGTATATAGTTGTATATTTTAATATTCTTCGCTCTGCACTATAGATTTCTGTAATGGTATACATTAGTGCCATCTGCAATGCAGAAGCTCATCTTATAATGCAGCAGTCGTCTCCTGGATTGGGTCGATGATCTCATTGACTTAGTGTGTCCTATATGCTATCCTTGTGAAAGCTCTACTATGGATGCATTAAAGGGTCCATCCACCTTAATACAATTTCTGCTTTTTTACTCTTGTGACATTAGATTGGCCAAATAATATCTAGGAGGAATGAAGTAGTTCTCATTCCTGGTGTTTGGGGTTCGTAGTGATGCGGGTCGGCCAGATAATTGCAGTTAATCGCAATTATTTTCATGTTGGATGGCAAGAATAAAACAAAGTATTTAAAATCATAAAAAAACAATTAAACTGTAATGTAGTATAAAAATTTGTTGTTCAGTGACGTCAACATCTCTAGCTCAGTGTTTTTGCTTTGGCTGCTGGTTTTGTTCATGTCTAGAAGTCTAGACTGAATTTTACTGTTTCCTCAGGGTGTCATGGGCTGCTTTGTTTACTCTGTTCCAATTGTGACCTTCACCCCGAAAAAAGAAAGTTTAATAATAAATGGATGTAAAACATAAGGAGTACATAACATAGTCTGTTATGGTAAGGATTTTTACCCCGTTGACAAAGTAGTCATGGTAACACAGGTTCTTGGACAATAAAGTCTAAATACCACAGTGTAGATTGTCATGGTTAAAAATGCCATTCTGTGTAGCTGAGCAGGCTTTTTCTAGAGGCGGATATAAACAACAGACAGCCATAATTATTGATTCACTGACTTAGGCTTTTTACAAAGTGCATATGAAAATTGGTTGTCGAAGATGACCTTGTCTCATTCTCTTGCTCTGCTTTGGAGTTGATTAGACATTTTGTACTGGGGGTCAGTACTGAGGGTCAGTAAGGGCGCTCCCCGAAACGTTCATTGCGTGGCAAAATAAAGTATGAAAATGGAGTGCTGTCCTAGTACTAAGAGTAAGACCTAGAGAAGAATTGAACCATGCATACAATTCACCATACACAGTTATAGTACTGTTTTTATTTGTGACCCTGTTTGTTTGACAATGTGAGCGAGTGAGGTTTCAGGTGTTTGATCTGGCTGTGTCACTCTTCCACTTACTGTTAACAGCTACTCTCTCATGTTAGCCCATCAGATTCCACTGATCTCTCTGTTTTAATGGTCTCAGACGTGCCCCGCTGTGGGTGCCCCATCTGGAACTGTAGGCACAGCCGGCGCTCTGGCAGATTCTATATAGCCACAAACATGTTGATGCATTCTTGTACCTGTGCACAGCCATTAATTCACTCATATACATATACAAACATCCTTTAACTAATCTCTGTGTAGGATTTAGAGTTGGGTTCACCTTGTGGAGACAAAGAGATTAAATCAATCTTAAAATCTCAGTTTTTTCACCTATATTCTTGAGTTTATCGTTGTCAGTCCGGTGCTTCCCTCTGATTTTTTTAATTTCACAAAGAGGTTAGCAGAGCCCAGCATGAGTCATGAAGCTAAAATGAAGCGCCGGTCTGTTCTTTTATGTCCCATTGGCGCTCCGTGCCCTGGTGGGACTTTGTGGTGGTTTCAGTGTAACAGGAAATGAGGTTAGCTGAGCTTCCAAAGCACATCCTTAGATCCGCCACAGGAAATCCATCACATGTCATCTGTGGTCAGGGTTGTTGACGTTGTCAGGGTTTTTAGGCATTTTAGCCCTAAAATAGACTTCTCCGTTAATCCCATCTTTCACTGAGCAAACACTGCTCTCATCCCACCATCCCATTGCTTTCTATCTCATTTTAATCTGTAAATAAGGGTTTTGTCATTGCTTCAACAATGACATCAACAACATATTATAGGTTATATAATTGACCAGTCAGACATGATAGATGTGCCGCTTCAGACAAAATTGCCGTTAAAACGCAAGAGACATTTGTATTTGGAAAACAGGCCGCAAAGACAGAAACACTGGCAGCTTCTCCGAAATTTTTTATATCTTTTCTCATCGTGGCTCAGGTCTACTGTGCTAACCTTCAGTCTTACAATCTTATATCTGAGTGTTTAGGACAACAAACTCTGACTCTGTTTGTACGCCACTGTATTTGTCATTTGCAAAAAGCCCACCATGGGGTCAAGCTCTTTTAATGGTTATTGTTTATGTCTGTCTTGCGCCTGCCACTGTGCATTAGCCAATGAAATGCTGCCGAGCCCCTAGGCTACAGGAGCTTTGGTCTTGTTCAGATGAGTAGAATGGGATTGGACAGACGGCACTGTTGTCCGATGTGAATCATGAAATAAATCAAATGTTGAGGCTGCTTGCGTTTACATGTTCATGGATGTATTTTTCCAGTGCTGTAAAGGCTTTGATGAAGAGTTAAATTTGTAAAAGATAAGTTGTGCCTTGGTGTAATGGATAATAAATATGAGGTGGCAGAGAGAGATAGAGATGGGGGTTATTTTGAGCACCTCAGGAGTCGAGGGCAGGACAGGACAGCATGTCTGAATGTCAGTGACACTTTCGATCCCTCTGTCAGTTTGTCTTTCTGTCTCTTTTCGAGAAACAGCAAGCAGTGGTTATTTACTGATATGCGGTTTTGAAGTACTATTTTTGCATATGAAAACATGTATGCACACACACACACACACACTCATAACAGGGATGAGGGCTTCCAGGCTACTCATCCTATCAATAATCTCCATGTTGAATGAGCAGCTGTGCTGCTGTGACTGAAATAGTCCAGCCAGTTCCTGTAAGTGTTCCCAGTCTGATATCTGCTGTTCTGCTCCTTCTGCATGGGGACTCGGCTGTAATTAAGGCTAGTTTGCTAGTTTGGGAGTCTGGGTGCCCCTGGGTGGCTGGAAGTAGGTCACTGGCGCAGACTACTGAGGTTCAGGCACATTGGAAAGGGGGGGTGGGTTGCTATCATGTTTGTAATAGACATTTTGGTTTTTTTCAGCAATCTTTGTGATCATTTTCTTCAATCACTATCTCAATTCCTTATCTGAACAAACCATTTTCATTCATTTTAGTTTGAAAGAAAGGGTTTTTTTGCTTCAAAGGAAGTTGGCCCAAATATTCAGTACACAGCCACCTCATCCAATTCTACCATAAAAACGTCTTTATGCAACGCTGTGACTCCCCTGTGTGACTGTAGATATTATTGATATTAATACCAGACTAAATGTAGATGTAATACTAATAATGTATTATCCTCTGACAGCCTCCATGGTGCCTACACCCCTATTGAACGTTTATTGACCGGTAGTTGCTGTCGTTTTCCACAGCCATTCTCAGATTTGTTCTAATTTTTGTTTCCAAGTGGATGCACGCGTGCTTCCCATGTGCTTTAGGGCAATGACGCAAGCAAGAGAGAGGGATAGGGGAAGAGGCAGAGAGGGCAAGAGATAGGGATAAAACAGTGACTCATTGTCCATTACTCATTCAGAATAATAAAGAATCGTGAGTGGATGGATGCATATCTCAGGCTGGGACTTATAAGTTTATTCTTGTGTACTGCAAGCCATCTTCTGATTATTGTGTCAGTGTGTTTCCACTCTAATTGACTTTGTTACCATGAGGGAACCTCTCAGGCCAACATAGCAGCTGATAAATATGGAGCAAGGTTTGCCACGCAGGAGAGACTTGCTATTCTGAGCCACTCAGGAATGGAAGATTTCTGTCGTCAACAACATGGTGCCATTACAAATTTAATCTAGAAAATCTGCATGCACGCACATTCCTTTAAAATGTCAGATTTAAAAATAGACAGATTACATTATTAATCCCAAATGGAAATTGCAGTGTTGCAGAAGACAAATCACATGTAAGAACTGCAAAACAGTCAAATCAGTAGTATTGCACAACTGCTCTCGTTTTCTTCAAACTATGACTACACTATTTTTTAAGTATGATATTATTCTGTTTTAACCCTAACCCAGATTTGACCCTTGAACCGGTTTACACATAGCAGGTTATTTGCGTTTATAGTACAGTCGTATTTATTCATTTTATATATTTCTAAATGTCCTCAAATCCCATGCAAAGACCAAAACTAACAATGTGTTAATTCACCTCATACACTTTATAACTTACCTACCCTGTATGTGACACATTAGTTTCTAATGAAGATTTAACACTTTAAAAATGTTAAATAAAAAGAAAAAAAACTAAACCAGCTGGGTACTGTAGATTGTAGCTAACATTACTTAAACAAGAGTAAATTGTGCAATCCTTGTGACAATTCATAGCCGCTGATTAATACACATTTGGTGCTATAGTGAAACTATCAGTAGTAGGACAGTACAGAATATGTGGGATTAATTCAAAATAAACTGAACTGTCCACGTTCATTGGAATGAAGGCAGACGTCACACAGTGTAACAGTGTGGCTCACTGATGTGTTACGTCGGACAATACTTCTTAGTAAGAAAGATTTCTTTTATGGTTTTCTTATTTTTTTCTTTTTCTGGGATATTTTGACAACGGGAAAAATAAAGAAACCTAATTCTTTATGCTCTCTGCAGCAGCTTGCTGTACGCGTGTGCGTGTGCGTGTGCGTGTGCGTGTGTGTGTGTGTGTGCCAATGAGATAATGAGAAAAGAGGTGTCAGAAAAATAGAGGCAGGAGAGCAAGTAGAGACAGAGAACAGGGAAAATATTTAAAGTGAGAGAGAGTACCTGTATGTTGTTGAGCCAGACTGTAGCTTAGAGGTCCCACAGAGTCAGGACTGCTCAAACTGATATAATGGTTGTGTTTGATGCCCTAGAAACAGAGACTATCCCAGCACTTATGTAAGACCTAAAAGGCCATTCAAAACGCTGTACACACACACACACACACACATTAATTTGACATGTTTGATAATGACTTGTAGAGTTAGGACTCATGTACAAAGCCTGCGTGGCGAGAGCGTGTCAGCTGCGTGGCGTGTCCATTTTTATTTTGTCTCCCATGTTAATAGGTTGGAGTTTGCACACTGCCACAAGTCTCAGGGCGGCTCAAGCCACGCCAAAAACGCGTGCTTGCAAGGAATAGGACCAATGCCTATTTTTTGTGGGACACACATGCGTGTTGGAAGCATTTCCAGGCAAAATAGAATACGAAAAGATGTTTATATGTCATTTTGACACAAATACATTTCATAAATGAGATTTTCTGTAAAACTCATTTTTTTAAATTGCATTTTAATTGGATTCTGATAAAAACCTTAACATGGACTTTATTATCCCAGGAAAGGGAATTGAAATATAAAAACATACATTATACATCAAAACGTGTAGAAAAATACAAAAATATTGACAAAATAAAGTTGAAGAGCATGCTATTTCATTTTATCAATGGGAAACATACATGTGTACTGACAAGGCTAGAAGCAGCAGCAGCACCGTGTCAGAGACGTGTCTGGTGTGCAAAGACATAGAAAATGCCACGCCACGCTCACGTCATGCAGGCAGTGTGCAGGAGCCCTAAGTTTCTCTCTTTAGAAGAGGACAGGAGATGAAAGCAGCATCCCTCGGGGTCTTTTTGCTTTGTCAAAGTGGTCAGCATATGGCAAAATCTGTGTCCTGTCTCAGGTAGCAGTAGATACTGAATCCCAGTCAAGGGAGTGTTGAAATAACACTCAAAGCCTTAGCACGATTTTGAATCAACAAAATGTAAATGATTCAACAGCACCTCTAAGTGGCTACAGGAGTTCTGATATAAACAGCCACGCCAAGAGTGAGCAGACACCACTTTAAAGGATTGTAACTGAATTCTGTCCTTTCTGACTCCACACTGAGCTGATGTACATGGTGCTTTAAGAAAATAGACTGGACATTGTGTGATTTTCCTTTTAGGGCTGTTTTCTCATGAAGACTGGATAGAAACAGGACACAATCATTAATATGACTTTGCTACTCTTCTTTGCATGTTCATACTAAAATGATTACATTAGGCAGCCAATGCCTAACTGTCTAGCCTGTGTACTGCTGCTCTGCAGTGACTGGCTGCTGACTGGGTGTTTGGAAGGCCAACTGGCCTGATGGCTGGATTGCAGTGTCAGTGGAGTTGTAATTCTGCTCTTTATCTGTGTAGGGCAGGGTTTAGTGCAATGTTGTCACTGCATCAGTCCTATTGCTTACACAGTACAGTAGCCCCATGATCCTCAGTAGGCTACCTGTCATGTTCCTGCAGAGCGGGATCCAGTGTGGCTTAAATGTGGCTCAGTTCTCTATGCTCTTATCCTTAATGAGTGCTTGATAACATCTTCTAATAGTGCTTTCCCAGCAGAGACCAAGCTAACACTCAGGTTCATTGCATGTAATGTCATTTGACATGTTATCTGACAAATGTCCCTCTATGTCTCAACAGCTCTTCAGGGAAGTCCGAATAATGAAGTTACTGAATCATCCAAATATAGGTGAGTTCAAACAGGGGCCTGCAGCAGCTTGATGAAATGTTAGCAATACTATTCCCATTTCATTTGGATCAATTTTGGAAATTAAACCAACACCCTTCAGAAAGCTAAACCAGTATGACTTTTATCAAAGAAAGTATTATTATTATTAATTTAAAAAAACAAACACAACAGTTGAGGCCATTTATTTCCTATTTCCTTCCTTCCTCTGTTTTTTCCTGTTCTCAGATTTTTATTTTCAAAATAAGAGTATTAACAATAAACCTTTCCTCTTCAACAAAGTAAATACCAAAAACGGAGGTATGACCCAATAGTTTGAAGATCTTAACAGTAGCATCAGCTTCATGAAAATGCGGGACTTCTTTATATTTTCAGAACATATTGGCTTCCTAAAGTCCTAAAGATTTTATTTAGACTCCGATATCCATTTTAATGCAAGTAGGAAACTCTTAACGGTAAACTCAGCCAACACCAATATTGAACCTTAATTGGTAAAAACCTTTTTTATCAATATCTAATATATTTGATCTCCACCTCCTCTTTCCTTTACCCAATTTCTGCCACAGTGAAATTGTTTGAGGTGATTGAGACGGAGAAGACACTTTATTTGGTGATGGAGTACGCCAGTGGGGGTGAGTAAAGTGTTAATTTCTACCACTAAATGTGTGACATCTGGTTGATTTTGTGAGTGTATTCCTGCTTGTTATTTCGGTTGTAGAGTAATTTAATAAGCTCTCATACGGACAAAAACACTCAGTACTGTATATCTGAGGTAATGTAATTTGAAGCTGCATCTAATGTAATATTCATGTAATTGCTGAACATTTCTCAACTATTTAAGTGCAAACCATGCCATTTGAATGCTTTTTTCTAAAAGGAAATTTACAACCTGAGTGGCTACCTGATTATGATCACCCTAGTTGTAATAATGGTAATATAAAATGAGAATATATTGATTGATAATTACATATTTCCTTTCTCTACTTCAGGAGAAGTATTTGACTATCTAGTGGCTCATGGCAGAATGAAGGAGAAGGAGGCCAGGGCCAAGTTCAGACAAGTGAGTCATCAGTATCGCACTGCTCGCACTTCTGTCATCATTCCATTTACTGTTTTCAGGGGGAAGACTGCATGCACCAAGATCAAGCTTTGTCACTGACTGCAGAGGAAAGATGAAGTGTAGATAGCTTGGCCTGAGAGAAGAGGGGGGTTGAGAACTTCCTTACCCATGCTGCTCTGACACCTAGTGGTGCTACAAGAGCAAAAATGCATCTACAGCAGTTTATGTGGCCTATTGCATGCTTAAATGTACATATACCATACAAATTAACAGGATTAGACCGGTTCTTTCACATCCATGGCACTCCTATTTAAAATCCCTCATTGATGGTCAGAGCAACTGTGTGTGACACAGTGTGGACAGCTTGCATGTCTTTGTGTGTGTCACAGTACATATAAATCAACATTCAAAAAGGTATAAGTGTTTGTGCATGTGGCTGAGAGCAGGCGGGTTAGCAGCACTGTGTGTGTTCTCTATTTGATTAATGCTTTCCGAGCATATGTTGGTAAAATTATAACTGCATGAGAAATACAGTTCATAGACCTCAGATAAAGATAACAATAGCCTCAAACATTTCATGTTTTAGAAGCAGAAACATATGACACTCCCCCATGTCTTCATGTAAACCAAATTCACTTTTATTAGTCATTAAAAATCTTGAGGATGCTGGCAGAAGTTTGCTAAATGTAATGGTATTGCCATTAGCATTATGCAAGGTAAACGTTAGCTGCAAGAGCTTTTGCACATACAGGAAATAATCATCTAAATTCTCCTGCTACAGGGAATCTGACTAATTAATTGACGTCAGTTTAGACGAAGGTGTTTTCTTGATGAGGATTACCTATACTGCTTTTCTTAAATGATGCCCATGATTAACTGTTTATTTGGATGCTGAAACGGTGCTAACCGCTAACATGAAGCTAGTGTGAAGACTTGCTAACATGTAAGCGCTCTTTTACGTTTGTTTATTGCCCCACAGTTTAAGATAAACCGTATAGAGTTGTAACCTTGCACAACAATTATTGCTTTTATTCATATTTGGGGTTTGTGCTGTAGATCTGTTGTTGTGATGAAAATGAATTAACAATAATTTTGATAATTGCTTAATCGTTATTTTTCAAGCTAAATTGCAAAATGTTTTCTGGTTTCATCTTCTCAAATGAGATGGTTTACGTTTGCATTTTGGACTGTTGATCGGACAAAACAAGTAAATTGAAGATATTGCATAAGCTCTGAGAAATTGTTAATGGCCCTTTTTGACCTTTTATAGACCTAAACATTAATAAATAATCAACAGCTAATGAAAATAATTGTAAAATGCAGCTCTTTTGTTTCCATCTTATTCTGTCATTTATACTCTTTTTTTTTTTATCTCTGTCACTTTTATGTTCTGTCTCTGTGCAAATGACTATGACACTACTGTTTTGAAAGGTCCTATATGTTTTCTTTCCTAATATTTAATACACCTGTGGTGTCCTATGACTTATGTCTATGTTTGTATTTCAGATTGTGTCTGCAGTGCAGTATTGTCATCAGAGGAGGATAGTACACAGGGATCTAAAGGTGAGGGTCTAAACTCTTAATCTCACAGGTATCTGATTTCCTATTTGAGTAGTATCCATATCTGGAATGTATATCTTGGAATAAACCTCTATAATGAACCATGTTCTGTCAGTGCTGATACATTAACAATCAACATGATGACTTGCCTCATCTTTCCCCAACTCAGGCAGAGAACCTGTTGTTAGACGCAGATATGAACATCAAGATAGCCGACTTTGGCTTCAGTAATGAGTTCACTGTGGGCAGCAAGCTGGACACATTCTGCGGCTCCCCGCCGTACGCTGCTCCAGAACTCTTCCAGGGAAAGAAGTACGATGGACCAGAAGTGGATGTCTGGAGCCTGGGGGTCATCCTCTACACACTGGTCAGCGGATCACTGCCCTTTGACGGACAGAATCTAAAGGTGTGCACTTAGTTCTGGTTCTAGGATGTATATAACTGGTTACGTTTATGTAAACAGTAGAATGTATTGCTTTACAAAGGTCATACACAGTTATTTACATAAAAATTGATTAGCTATACATAAGCTATATATATATATGACATTCCACTTCCTGGATTGCACCGTGGAAATTCCGCCGGATTTCACTCATTTATGCCGGATATCCGTTGCTTTGGTTGGCATTTTAAACTCCGGTCGATGTATGTTGACTATGGTCAACCTTTTCTCAGATCTCTACAGGGAAATCCAGACAGCTAGCTAGACTGTCCGTCCAATCTGAGTTTTTGGTTGCACAACTAAAACATCTTTTGAATGTACACATGTCTTAGACTTATTTTATTTTTTATATTATATTCAGATGAAACGTTGTACAACCTAGCTCATTTGAAACACACTGACACCTTTAATATGTCCTCCAAAAGGGGAAAACAATTCAAAGTCCCAATAGTAAAAATAATAATAAATGCTCCTCTGAGACACTTTCATAACTCAAAATATATGAAGAATACTGTTTCAGTCTGAATCTGCATAGACAACAAAAGCCAAAGTAGCCTAAATGTAAAAATGAAGTGCTACGGCCTGTTATCTTATGTATCCAAGAGACTTATAAGTGGGGTATGAGCTATTCTGAGTTAGGATGTTCACATGCAAAAAAAGAATTGGGTTACTTTAATGACCAAATAAAGAGTGGAATTTCCTCTCTCTGTCTATCTTTTGGAGTAAGACATTGTAGAAATTCATCCGCCCTGCTTTAATTATGCAGCAGTCTTGGAATATTCTTCGGCGCTGCAGGAAATCCAGTAGGTCAAGAAAAATTGCACTGGGCTATGTTATTGTTGCCTTTTTAAAGCTGTGGTAATCAATATTTTTTATACTCACAACTGATCATTCAACTACGTTTAATGTGAGCTTGTGATGGGAAACCATCAGAGAGCAATTTAAGTGCTTTTCAGCTCTGGGTTTTAGTTTTACAGCCCACAGCGTTTTTTGTTTTCAGCCCTGGCAGGCAGTTTGTTTTGAGTAAAAAGCAACTAACTATTGAATATGCAATTAGCAGCATATCTGCTGGATGAGTGCATACTTAAACTGTTTGCTAACACTGTAAAAACTGTAAACTGTGATAATGTTGTATGGCTTGGTCCACTGTCTAATGCTCTTTTGTTGCTAGTTGTTGTTGTTAATAATTTCTTATTTGTTTACATGTCTGTCTGTCTGGCACTTGGTTTGTAGGAGCTGAGGGAGAGGGTCCTGCGGGGAAAGTACCGTATTCCTTTCTACATGTCCACAGACTGTGAAAACCTGCTAAAGAAACTACTTGTGCTTAACCCTGTCAAACGAGGAAGTTTGGAGGTATTACTGGCAATTGCATTGTTGCATCCTCACAGATATTTGCTCTCCATTCAGAAATGATTTCAGGCTGTCCAGAGTCAATACCACCCCTGCATTTAAAACCAGACTGAAGTTCAATAGTAAAGATTTCTCCACTAATAATAACAATTGATCACAGTGTTGTTCAGTCCCGGCTGATTTCATAAAGAAGTCATTAGTTTCTCATCTGTCTATTGGAGCCATTTGCCTTGCAAGTAACTGTCATGTTGTATAATTAAAAGACATGAGTCAAGATTTATTATCTGCAATTGCCGTTGATCTAATTGCACCGTACATACATAAACTGTAATTGTCTCTTTTTTTTGTCAGCAAATCATGAAAGACCACTGGATGAATGTGGGTCATGAGGAGGAGGAGCTAAAACCTTACATCGAGCCAGAGGAAGACTTCAGTGATTCATCTAGAATAGGTGGGTGTGAGTGTGTGACAAGACTATATGTCATGGCCGGTAGGTATACTGACTGTGATTCACATTGACTTCTATCCGCCATCAGAGCTCATGGTGACGATGGGCTTCCCTAAAGATGAGATCACAGAGTCTCTACAGAATCAGAAGTACGATGATGTCATGGCAACTTACCTGCTGCTCGGCAGAAAAGCTCCAGAGGTCAGTTTGTTTGACCTACATCATGTTGACATCATCACCAGTAGTTAATGCAAGTGGCCATATCTCTCATCCTGTGTTATTTTTCAGTTTGAGGGGAGCGAACCTTTGACCAACAGCATCCTGGGTCAGCGACAGCGACCGACCAGTGACATCAACAACAGCTCCAGCATTTCTCCTGCCCATCCCAAGGTCACACGCAGCATCTCGAGCAATCAGAAGCAGCGCCGCTACAGTGATCATGGTGGGGATGATGATGGTGGTGGTGGTGGTGGTGGTGGTGTCGTAGAGAAGCCAAGTAAAGTAACCTCATCCTTCCCAGCTCTGAGAGTGCGGCTGGCTGCATGCTGTGTAGGGGGAAGTTGCTCTCAGTCACTGAGGGTTGGCCACAGATCAGATACCGGTATCCACCCTGTTTACCAGCTTCACTTGTATAGCTGAACAAAGCTGATAAAGCTTGAAATTTGTACTCTTGGGAACAATAAATAAAGCATATTTCGACGTTTTTATTTCATAAAAGGAAAAGATCTACATCCAATCTGGACTAATTTGTTGGTTTGCCCCAATGTTTGTTTTCATAATCAGTCAATTCAAATGTACAAATCAGTGACTCAGCCTCTACACTGCACTGGTTGTGTAGCAGCTTCCTCCTCTGTCATGTGGGGCAATTGTGTCTGGCGCCTTCTGCTGGCTGGCTGCCTTCCTGCAGCTCCCTGAGGAACATCACCTCAAAGCATGAGGGGTGAACAGCTTTTAACCTGCTCGCCTTGACTTTTATAGCTGTACAGATTCTTAAACAATGTGTTGTAGCAGTGTTATATTTAATAGATGGGGTGATGTGAAAATCCTGGCTTTGAGTGGCTTTGCTTGACGCTATTGTCACAAAGACACTGTCCTTGTTTGCTTGTTCTTTTCTGTCTAAAGATTCCTGATATTGGAGCTGTAATAGTGATATATCCGTTGGAAATTCTTTATAAGAATGCTCTCATATGCGTGTCTCTCCTAGTTGGTCCGTCTGTGCCCCCCGCGGTATCGTACACAAAGCGTGGCCAGGCCCTTAGTGTGGAAAGTGACCACAGGGCGGAGTGGGACGGTGCGCGCCGGCTCGAACTCAACACTTCTAAAGGAGATGTTGTTCCCGCTTCACCATTGGGGGTGCAGGAGAGAAAGAAAGCTACAAGTGCAGTGGGGGTGAGTAAATGGGGCGGACACTCACACATTACCCAAGGACATTTTATATTTGTTTTACATTTTTGTGACCAGGCTGCGCTAATACTCAGTCTAACTTGCTTTATCATGTTTTTTCTCTTTCCATTAACAGACCAACGGATCAATGACTCGCAGGAACACATACGTGTGTGAACGATCCTCTACTGACCGATATTCCGCTATTCCCAATGGCAAAGACAGCAGGTAAACACATCCATAGTTAACTGCAGGGTGAGCTCTAGCTCTCCATGTTCTCTTTGATTTTCATTATTGTCCAAGTCATTTTTCTGTCAAATTTTCCAATTGGACAAATTACTAAGTTTTGTTTAAATATCTTTATTCTTGGTCCCCAGTTTAACCGAGGTGTCAGGGAGCACCTCATCGACTGCAATGAGCTCTACACGACCTCGTCACACTAAGTCCATGTCATCGTCAGGGCATCCTTCAAAGAGCACACTGCCCCCCATCGACGACAACACAGAGCTGAAAGCCAGGTGATTATCCTGATGATCACCAATAACTGTGGCCATCACAGCTGGATTTTCAATGCAAAAGTCTATTTGTGGCAAAGATAGTGATGCTGATAGTATGATTTTAACCTACTTCTAAATTATATTAAATCACGCGAGCATGCTGATACAGAATCTTTTGACACATGTAATGATTTCTGCTATAATGTTTATGTTGCAGCTCCTCTCCTCGGGGTCCCTCCACCTCTCCATCTGCACACAGTATTAGCACCCCTGAAAAGAACCGTTTCCCCCGTGGGACCACTAGTCGCAGCACCTTTCACGGTGCTCAGCTCAGAGACCGGCGCAGTGCCACCTACAACGGCCCCCCAGCTTCGCCTACATTGTCCCATGATACAGGGGCTCTCGCTCAGCAACGCAGGGGCACCTCCACTGGGATCATCAGCAAGATCACCTCCAAGTTTGTCCGCAGGTCAGTGAAGACAAACGGCTGCACACTAGGTTGTCCTTACAACTTCTTAAACCTAACAGTTAAGATATTCTCATTCCCCTTTGACTACTTTATACTGCCATTTATGAGTGCTTCAGTTTTGAAGGAATTGTTCTTTTGCTACATAGTCATACAAAGTCATATTTGTTGTTTAATGTATCTTCATGCTGTCTGAAAGTATGACTGATCTTTGCGTAATTACTAATCACACTAGATGTCAGATGGATCAAGTATTAGCTCAGCTCAGATTAGAGAAATTCCAATTTAGACTGGTCCAACTACACACTAAAAGTTTTGTAATTATTTTTGAAACTCTATGTCATCTGCTTTCATTGTTAAAAGCTTTCTCTATACATGCACTCACATTATGAATCTTAATGTACCTAATATAGTATTCCTAATATAGGCACTGCAACATTTTGAACAAAACAGTTCCATAAAACTTACTTTACTTAAAATGACTTTATTTAAACTTTTTCAGCAGTGAAAACAAAGAAAGCATCACACAGTCTCTGCCTCTTTAGTTCAGATGCACTCTCTGATCTCCTCTCAAGTCCTTATTGCTTATTATACATCCAAACTGTTATCCTTTGCTGTCAATATGAAAAGCAAAGGATAGGACCACATCATGCATACAGCAGTTAGCTCCTTGTGTCACCTTCACGCTGGCCCATCTGGTAGAGGCTCACACCTTTCTCTCCTTTTCTCCCCGCATAGAGCTATGTCTTTCAGGTCCGCCCGGAGGTAGGAGAACACAACGCTTGCTGCACCTGTCCCCTCTGTCCAACAAAAAAAACTGTTCCCACAATGTCCTTGGCCCGTGTTTCCTCAACCCCTTACGTATTTGCCCACTACACCACATCCTTGCGTACTGACGCCCTTGTTATGCCGTGTATTTCCCTTCCTTGTGTCCACTGCTTCAAGAACATACCTAACAGCTCACCAGCTTTTCCTGTACTAAGTTAAGCCACAATATCGGCTTCTCAAATCACTGGCTTTCCTCTCCTTACTCTCCCCCGTCTTCATGCTGAGCTAAATAGAAAAGATCAGGCATATTATGGAGGCCAAATCAAAGATTTAGAACCACTTCCACTCCTTACAGATCAGTGGGGATTAAGGAAAGGTAGCGTACAGTAGACAGGATGATGCAGTTGGTTATTTTGAAGGGGCTACAATAGTAAGTGCATCAAAAAGTCATAGTCACCTCATTGTGTGCTGAACCCTGATACTGAGGAGTGTGGATTCTTTCCTGGCATGATGCCTGACAACCCTCTCTGTGTCCAGTGATGATGGGGCTGGTGTTGGTAGTGGGTGGGGGAACCCATGTTGACATCAGCGTGTGGGAGTAATACTGTATTCCTGGTTTATTTCAGGGTGCCTAGTGAGGGAGAGGCCAGCACCCGGACAGAAACACCAAGGTGAGAATTTGATCAATACATAGATTTCATAGAAAGCCCGTAACCAACCTCTGCCATCATTTAACGTCTCACTCCATATCTCTTTCTGGTCTTTCTCTCTTCTATCTGTCTTCTTCTGTTGTTGTAGAAGTGCATCAGGCGATACTAAGGAGGACTGTGGTCGGGACTCAAAGCCTCGCTCGCTTCGTTTTACCTGGAGCATGAAGACCACCTCCTCCATGGAGCCCGCCGAGATGATGAGGGAAATCCGAAAGGTTTTGGACGCCAACAGCTGCGATTACGAGCAGCGCGAACGCTTCCTGCTTTTCTGTGTCCACGGCGACGCTCGACAGGACAACCTGGTCCAATGGGAGATGGAGGTATGCAAGCTGCCCCGCCTTTCACTCAACGGCGTGCGCTTCAAGAGGATATCGGGCACGTCCATCGCCTTTAAGAATATCGCCTGCAAAATTGCCAATGAGCTCAAACTGTGACAGCAGATGGAGTCCCAGTCAGTCTTCGGTGAGCTCTGGTTCTCATATCATCACTGGATTAGTGTTGACTTACAGGACAAAATTCAGCACTGAAGGTCCTCACCTTGTAGAATCAGGGTGGACTCGGCTGGTAATGTGCAATACTGGCCACGAATGTACTGTACAGGGTAGTGGATCAGAGAGATAACGCAAGGTTTAACCTCTGTGACAGAGAGATAGCAAAAACAGCTAACCACCCCCTTTTTTTCTTCCGTCCGGCCCTCTGTCTCTCTCATCAGCCCGCTGCTCCTCATCATAGCACACATTAATGAAACATATGCAGTATGCAACTGAAGATGTCCATCCTGCAATAATGTTTTCAATCTCTTTTTCTAAACGCCTACTACAAGATCTACTGTCCTCGCTGAATAACCATTAAAATTACCGAAAGCTAAAAAAAAAGCCGCTTTTCCACCTGTGTTAAGTCAGTATATAGATCAGGCTGGAGCCCATACTAAAACTATGTAAAAAGAGAATTGTACTGTATGCATAACATCTGCAGGTACTGTATTGTATATTGATTTTGTGTTCTGTACAGAATTTTATTGTCAATACTGTCTTATTTTCATGGGTTTTTTCCGTTCTTTCCTAATATAATTGATGTCTCTTACAGCATTATCCTTTCGGTCTGAGTTGTTTTGTTTTTTTAAGAGCCACCGTATGAAAATAGTGTTTTTACTTTTATTTAAAGAGCACTAAATTATTTTGTGGAGTATTAAGGGATGTGCTCCCTTGCCTTTTACATTGTGTTTTATTTGCCTATGGAAAAAAAAACACTAAGTTGCACCACATAGACTTGAGTAGTAACTTCAGTTGAAACTGAAAATGTGTTCACTTTATTTTCTCTCAGCAGTAGGTAGGCGGTTTGGAGATCCTGCTGCAATTGCACAAGTTTTCCAGGATGATGTGTATGAACATGAGAGTATGCACCTGTATTTCTTTCATGTTAGTTTGGTAGTCCTAGATGACAAAATAAGCAGGGTTAAATTGGTTTACCTTAGAAAGAAAGAATTGGATGTCTTTGTCCTAAGGATGGACGATGCATGAAAAGTCAAAAACAATCACCATGAAAGAGGCGGTCTGTCTTGCGGAGCCTTTCTAAAGAGACTGATTTAGTCCTGTGAGTGTGTGGTTGTGCAGGTACTCGTGTATCTCCTTGCTTGTGTTTTTTTTTTTTTTTTTTTTTTCTTCAATTCAGCTGATTTTATTGTATTTATTCCATTTCATTGTAATGTGCTGCTTTGTAGAATTGAGGCGTGCACTTTGTTGGAGAAAATAAAAAGGATTTTATTTGTTTGTATTTATTTTATTTTATTTCTCAGATCTAAAATCCATAGTTACACAGCTATCTTAGAGACGACAATTTCCCTTAAGCAAGGAAGTAGATGTGTTAGTGTGAGTTGTTTTGCTTCGAGGACTGGGTGTTGGCATTCACTCTGAAGCAATGTCAACAATGCTACACAGTGCCAACAGGGAGTTCAGATGAGATGTAACAGTTAATGTAAACTTTTGAAAATCTAAATAGCATTATATTAGTAAATAATTTAATCCTAATTATGACACAATTGATATGTTTTGCATACATGTTAGTCAAAGGTAAAGCATTATGAACAATATCCTCAGTTTTTCGTTTCAGGTCCTTTTTAAGTGTGAAAATAGTTCTTGTGTGTGCCCAAAATGTTTTCCATACTTCTTATGAAAAACTGTCAACAATAAAAATGTAAATTGCAAGGATTCACAGGTAGATTCTCACAACATTTCTGTTGATATTTTCCGAATTATAAACATAATATTTTAAATCATTCTCTCTACCAATATGTATCTAATCACTGTGGTCCTTCTTAAACTTACAAAAGCTTAATTTACAAATATTTTAGCGTACAAGTGGAAAGACAGAAAAATGTAAACATTTTGTTTTGGCAAATTTGTTCCGTTAAACATGTTAATAGGTTAAAAAGTACTATTTCGTTATTACTTTCTGTAGATAAATATATGAGATTACAAATGTATAAACATTGCTGAGTCACATGAAAAGCTGAACACAGAAAAGAACCTACTGGCAATATTCAATGGATTAGTGAGTTTGGGTGATGCATTCATCAGGATGGGACAGCCTGTGTAAGGCCCTGGTCATGCATTAATGTCCTGACAACATATTGGGTCTAATCCTAACTTGAGGTGCATGCATTAAACTCAACATGCATCTCAGCCAAGTAGCTTTGGTTGAGATACATGTACTGTAGTTATCTTTACATGAATCATGCACTGATTTTAATGGAAGATAAAAAAAAAGAAGAGTAATGCCTGCCTTGCTCAAGTTAGGATCACCTAAGTGTTGTTGCAGTGTTGTCTGAATCTGCTGCAACAGCCATCCCTAAACACAGAAACCACTCAAACAACCGCAAAAACAGTCGCTCAGTTGCTCAGATCAATGACCAGGTGCTCATAAATCTGAGTTTTCCCTTTGAAACTGGAGGCCAGCAGGAACTGCCGGTTGTCTATGGAGACTGGAGAGAAGGCCCTTGGCGCCTGGACGTTCATCTCCTGGAAATGGACAAACTCACCCTTCTTGGTGTCCCAGCGGTACACCTGGGTGAAAGAGTAATCGCTGCCCAGGATGGCGTACTGCCAGCTGGCCACAGAGAAGGGCTGGAACACCATGGAGCCACGAGAGGGCATGGTCTGCAATTCTCTAAAGAGGGCTCCATCCCAACGCATCACTTTGGAGTCACCGATGAAGCGCGTTAGACAGATGAAGAGGTCGGATTTGACCTGAAAATGCTTCACAGCATAGACGTCCTCCATCTCTGGGATGTCGGTGCGTCTGTCAAACAGCTTGGTGCTTTTGTTCCACTGGTAGATGACTGGCCTCTGAGAGCTGCTGGACAGGATCAGGTGAGGTTTGGAGGAGATCTCCATGTACTCAGCATCGGTGTCCCGGTACCACGGGTGGAGCGATTGGTGAGAGTAGAAGCCGTTGCCGTTCCACTTGTAGATGGTGGTGGAGCCAGCCTTGGAGCTGTCTGCTATGACGAAGAAGGATTCTCCATCGATGCGGAAGGTCTCCACATCGTTTGGTTTGCGGATTTTGAGGATGTCAATGCCTTGGAGCTTAATGAATTTGTTGGCAGAGGTGTCACGCTTATAGATGTGTGAGCCACCAAACAACTGAGCCACAATGACAAAGAGTTGGTTGTCAATGACCAGAGGTTTGCAAATCACTGTGGACGTGCCTGGTGAAGAGAAATGAGGAGAAAAACATTGTAGTTTCACTTTGTCTTAGATCTATGTCTCCATCTAGTGGCTCCTCCTCCAATCTCACCCCCTCCTTTTAGACTCAAAGCTCATTCACAACCACATGACAGTATATTTGAAATTACTTCTACTTACTGTCAATGTCATCAAAGTTTCTAAAGACCATCTCCACATGATCCCACTCTAGAAAGCTGCATTTCCCAATGAAGGGCTGGGCAAACACCACATACTGGTCATTCCCAAAGGAAAATGCCTCCACAGATATGGATTCAAACTTCATGGACTGGTAGGAAGAAAACTCTGTGAGGGTAACAAAACCAGTCTTTAAATAACATTGAAAAGGTCAGGATTAATAAAGTGAAAATAAAAGTATTCCTTGTGCTCCACCTGTAGTGATGCAGTCGAAGGACTGCGGCGCCAGATCGTTGATCTTCTTGTCCAGTTGTGAGGCCGGGCCTTTACAGTAAATCTGATCTACTGTAGCGTTGGTGCTGTATATCCACTCCACCAACCACTTCAGCTTACAGTCACAGGTGAACTGGTTCCCTCGAAGGTCTCTGAAAGGAGAAAAGCACCAAACAAACTTCCAACAGGGATGCGCTCAGCTTTTTAAATTGATTTTATTTTCAAAAGCTGCACTTAAGTATGACTGCTGGCTTTGCTCTCTGGCCCTCACAGCTTCACCCTGTGCTCTCATTAATATCAAGAGGGACTATAAAGAAGCACTGAACATCTTCGGTGGGTGATAAATTGCACACTATCTCTTGCTTCCTCACTGCAGCATGTAATTTTATAGGCGTTAAAAGCACCACCCACACATTCTTCAAGCCTTGGCTGAAGTGGACTAATGATACAGAGTTCTATATATAGAAGAACTCATAGTCCACAATAGCTTCCATTATAATTTTAGTTATGTAACATTATGTAATGGATCTCTTTGTTTCCAGATGTTGCAGGATTGTAATTCATACTTACACTTTTGTCAAGGCTTCAAGACCTTTAAACAAATCTTTGGGCAGAGTCTCCAGATTATTGTAGGCCAGACTCCTGGAAAAGAAGAAAAACAGATTAGAAATATTGCATATTGTCGTCATCGTCATCGTCGTCTTTGTCGTTGTTGTGCCCCCCCCGCCCCCCACACCTACACACGCACACACTGGTTACACAGAGCAATATAAAGATATCTGTGAAAGAGCTTAGCCTTGTGAATTTGAGGAAACATTAAGCTATATTTAGAGCTGCCTCCCCAGCCATTTTATGTCCCTCTCTGCTACAAAAAGGACATTCCTGTGTTGAAAAGGTTGTTGTGCTTTATTTTCTTAGTTTTCTCAGAGCTTTGTCTTAAATATCACGGCATCTTCTCGTGTCGGTGCTCAACAGATATCTTAGTTTTAGAGTGGCTAACTCTACTTTTCAATAGGTAATATTAGTTGCCGGACATCAATTAAGAGTGGAGTGGAGCAGACCGATACAACACGTTCTGCGGATACAAACAGAAACAGAAAGCTTCCTTACATTCTTTTAACTTACAAAGAGACCATCAGTGAAAAGATTTCATATTTAAATCAGAAACTGAATGATCATCCAATTGTAAGTACTATTATTTTTTAATTCTTTTGCATGATAAGCAAGAAATACAGTTCATACTTACAGATGAACTAGAGTTTTCAGTCCATGGAAAGCATGTGGTGAAATCGACTTGATTTGGTTGTTTTCGATGAACCTGAAAAAGGTGTTGATTAAGGGAGACAATCTTTTGGAAACCTTTCTAGTATAAATTTGAACCTTCTACTCACAGATACTCCAGATGAGGAAGACCAAGGAAAGCATCCTCATTAATAGATTCCAGGTTGTTGGCTGTGAAGAGGCTGTGCAGAGAGATCCATAACATTTCACTATTCCTGCTCACAAATTATGTTAACAACAAGCTGTTGTCCCACATTAGCAGCTGCTCTGAACAAGATGGACCTGTGATGGAAACCCCCTCCTGTATCTGTCACAGCAACCCAACTAAATCAAAGACAAGGATCAATGTTCTGTTAGGATTCCTGCAGTCTTACATTGTTTTAGAGGGCATAGTGACTCAGTCAATACTCCGCCCCAGTTGATAGGAATGAAGGGGGATTCCTTCTTCAAAAGAAGGGATTCCCCTTCATCTCCTTTTGAAATCATCTGATCCACAGATACATGTTAAGGCAAGACTTGGACGAATGCCCAGCAGAGAGGCTATACTACCTTGATATCAAGAGGCATGTAGGGAAATCATTTAGAAAGGTAATTTTCTCCAAAGCAGTTATTGTTTGAGCTCCCCATTCAGATGGCTACAGCAAGACCCATTTCATTAGGCTGTAATGTGTAGTAGCATCATCAATGGGGAGATGTCTTTGCATGTTAAACATGGCGTTGATCACCTCACTGGGGACTGACAGCATGCAACAAAGACTGAAGAACAAAAAGCTCCAGAGATTTCTCACAGGAGATGCAGGGCAGGTATGTGGCTGAAGCTCTCTTTCGGGATTTCAGTGAATTCAGACTTGACGAATGATCTGTGGAGAGGGGAGAACAGACGACAGACAGACAGACAGACAGACAGACAGACAGACAGACACACTGGTTAGCTTTAAAGAATAGACTGTCTCATACAAACTGCTGTTCCAATCTGTTCCTTGGATTGGGCTACTGTGCCGCAGCAGCACAGAAATACACGTCTTCTTCGGCAGATCCGAATATGTTCTGTACATCTTTGTAATGGAAAGCACGGGTTAGGAATGCGTTATTCAAACAGTAATACATTTGACTTACAGTGATATGACATCGGGTGGAAAGCTGCGAGGGATCAGTCCTGCGCTTTCGCACAACGCGTTATCTTTGGTACATGTACATGATGGGGGACAGCGAGGCGGTTTGGCTCTCTTGCTGTCCACTACAAGTAAAACAGACGCCACTACAAGTACGCAAAGCCAGGGAGATCTTCTGGGAATCTTGCGTGTATTTTCCATCCTTGCGAACCGCTGCGGGCACGACCTGCGAGTCGAACAGCCCTACACATGAACCAGGGTCTCCGCTGTGGTTCCTTTCCCACTGCTGCGGCTGCCTGGAGGCCAAGCGACGCGCTGTCCACTTCTGTCCTGCACGCGTTGGAGGGGATTAAACCGTACGTCCACGGCGCTGTAATAACACTTCACCCCCAGACGAACAATCAATATCCCCCCCGGTGACAAAAAATCTGCCTCAAACTCAGAAAAATACCAGCTGGCGCGGTGACAAACGCGGTGTGAGGGCAGGTGGAGATGCCAGCGGGAGCAGACGGAGCATCTTCTCCATCCAAAACCACGCCTATGGTTTCAGCGAACGCTACACTCTCCGTGTCGACCTCGCGGAGCCCGATAGGCTACGCAACGGAATGGTATAAATTTTCGTGAATCAGCTGGGTGAAATGAAGCTCTGACATGAGCCAGCGGATTGCTGCCTTTGCGCAGACGCACACGGGCTTGCGGGAAGCGGGTGGGAAACCCGATTAAAATTAATTGTCATCATCATGGAAATGGCTAGAGCGGTAGTATTGGCTCACATTGCGCCACTGTCTGCCATAGCTTGTATTAATATTATAATTATGATTGTAACCTGGTGTTTTGCTCCAATCGTTCTCATATTTTTGTGTGCACATTTTGGGGTTTATTTCCTGGTTTGCCCGTGGTTTCCATGGCGACTGCTGGATGCAAAATGTTGCTGCCCTGTGATGGAGGGGAGTGGGGAAGCCCTCCTGTCACTCTGACATCTGCTCTGGCTCAGTCAAATGAACCCCATCCCCCTCACAGACAAAGGACTGAGTCTTTTCTCACATCTTGCTTTTCTGCACCGTTATTTCATTGCACAAAGCCAAATAAGAAAGCTAATGTTTTCTTATGATGTATTGCTATTATTGCTATTATTAATTGCCTTTATTGCTATTATTAATTGCCTTTTTGTTGCACTGTGACCTATAAGGTCTTCTTGTTCACCTAATATCGCAGATCCCTCCAGAGTAGATTACCATGTTTGTTCACTGTGTCTGGCAGGGCTGCATGCATCAGACCTTTCAGGGAAGAAGCATGTGCAGGGAGTTTGAAAACGTCTCTGAATACACAGAGCTCTGAACCGACAGTCTCTCTGTGCCTGATGGCGTTACACAATTTGATATTCAGCATCTGTTCCTGATGATAATACAATTTCTCCTGTAAAAAAGAAAGCTGGACATGCTCTGAGAGCTTATTTTGTGCTGCTTGGTTGTTTAAAGGGGAAGGGTGGAAGAATAAAGCAATTACAAGTGAAGAAGATAAAGGAGACTGCTTACTTCTGAGAAATTCAGAGGGGAATTGTGGACATGGAGGAGCTGGAAGGCACAGAAAGGAAGAAATGTCATTTTTTCATAAGCAGCTTTTGAACTAAATGGACAGTGGATAACAGTGGATATAATTGTTGTGCTGCAAGATGATGGGTAGTCTTTGCACTTCATAAATGCCTCATTCATCGCCAGAATAGAACACACACTGTCCAGAAACTATTTGACCACAGCAATGTCCGCAGCTATTGATACGCCTGAGCATTGTGTGTTTCTGACTGGTAACGGACTTTTGATATCTGTGTTATTGGTTTTCCGTAACTACAAATACATGACTGTATGTAAGTGCATGCCTTCATACACATGTCTATAGCTAAAAAAGAGAATTAAAAATAAATGTATTTCCAAAGCAAAAATTGAACATTTTCTTGTTGTAGATAGAAAATCAGTGACTGTCTTCCCTGATGGTCTGACATCCCCACCAGAGGGAAATGAGGAGACAGTAGAGCCCTGTCAGAGGGGGACTGATTCATAAGCTGTCATCTCAATAAAGATATTTAAAAATTAAAATAAATAAAATTCTATATTGCATCTTCCTGATCTTATTTTTTCGTTATGACTGTTAATCCTAAATTTGTTATTGTGATCATTATTGATACGCTTCTAAATTGCTGTAAATTAGAATTAACATTCAGTAACATTGTGTGACAATCATATCCATATTAAGGTTAAAAAATAGAAATAGGCCACCCTCTTGCTCACCCTCTACACCAGTGAAAGCAGCACATTATGTAGGCATACTCTTGTTTTACTGTTCGACCTCTGGACCTAGATGCTGTCTTAAGGTGTCATGTCAGGCCACAAAGCCGGCTGACTTCCCGTGATATGACTGCAGGCTTTAGAAAGTGAGATGAACTCTGGTTGCTGTATGAACTATGAAGCCTGCATTCCACCTGGTAGTTTCATGTCAAATGGATGATGACTTATGGCAGTGACACAAGAAAACACATCTTGTTAAATTATATAATAACTATATGGCACACAATAATTTAACATCACTGTAGAGACATATGTGAAATGCTTTAACATATTCAATTTAACATTAAATCCCATGTAAACCTTTGCAAACTGCAGCTTTTAAAGGGTGATAGTATATATTTTCTTCTTGATGCACCTTTTTATACTGTGATAATAAAGTTAGTGTCAGGATTCACAATTTGTCTAGTTACAATACATACATATTCATCTTACTCTTAAGGATGTTCATTGACATTTGATGAATGAATAGCTGAAAACAGAAACCAGTTCCAAATCAGTGACATAGGTCTCTTGTAAGCTTGTTGGGAGTTGATTAAGAGATGATGTTTATTTGGTCAGTCTTGCTCTCCTAAAGCCCCCTTTAGCTAGATCTCATTAGTATGTGACGTAGTGTATACATACATGTCATACAGACATGTTGAAATCAATAAGGTTGTAAGTTACCATCAGGAAATTCGTTCTATTCAATTATCCATGTGCTGCTGCTAGTATACCCTGACACTACTGTAGTCAATTAGAACCTTAGTTGTCCTGAGAGGGGCAACTGGTTTTACATCCATGATGCAGCTTAAATGAAGCATGTCATTTTTAATTTGTGTGTTTGGATTGGGTTAGAATGTATTTAAATGCACACAAAAAAAAGTTTGAAAATAAACTTTATTGAAATTCATGATGCCATTACATATATAATTACATATTTAAATGCTATACATTAATTTTAGTCAATTTTCTTTGCAAAGGTTGCATTCGCTGAGATTTAAAGTTCTTGTGTCAAACTTTCACATCAGAAAATAGAATCACAAGCTGTGTTTTAAGTAATCCAAACCTTATAATTAGAGCTGGGCAGCGATTACAATTTTTAATCGCGATTAATCGCATAATTTCCCTGATTATTCACAATTAATCGCAAAATGAAATAACGAATTCAAAAGTAGTATATAGTGCCATTTTTTTTTATATGTTCTGCCATATGAATAAAAGTGCCGTAACATTTGTTCGGCAAAAACTTACCAGCATTTTGTTTATAAAGTAGCAGTGAAATAAAATATTTAGTGTACATCTCAACTTAACCCTCTGAGCACTAAGGCCATTTTTACAGTTCATTGTCCGTCTGGATTTATTTTATGTAAAAACTTGTAAAACATCAACTCTGTTGTCTACAGTCAAGATTTGAACATCATTTTTTTTCAGGACAAACTGGGTTATTATAATATGTGGGTTGCAGTAAGGTCACTTGAATGTTAAAAATGGTTGTAGGACCTTAAAGAAAAATAAATAAATAAAATGGAACATGAATCTTCCAGATATGTATTGATATCACAGACAGAGCAGTAAAACCTAAGGCATTTTCCTTTCTAAAACACTTCTCATATGTCTTGGGAGTCACACTGTGAAGAAATAATCATTATAACTTATACAGATGACAAAATACATGAACTTTTTTCAAAGAAAGTCCAGACATTTTTTGCCCTCATGACATTTACTTATGCCAATAATCAACAAAATAATGTCATATTTATTGATATTACACCCACAGCAATGCTACACAAGCATTTGTTTGTCTAAAAAAGTTCTCCTGTATGCAAAAATAAACATACTAAACATTATAAGTCATATAAAGCACATACTATTTACATTTCTTCAAAAAAGGCCCAACTATGTGCCAAATCTCAAACAAATGGGGCCATTACCCTCTATAAAACGGTAGATAGCTATCTTGTGCACTATAGCATCTTTGATTTGAGTAGGAGTATTGTCCTCTTTCAGCCTCCATACCCTTTGGATGACGTTGCCTCCCATATTTGGGCATTCTACTGGCTTTACTTCCCTAAACAGAGAGCAGACACGGAGCAGCGAGCTAGGGGCATAAATGAGCCAAAACGCGATGAATTATGGACGTAAAGTGGATAAATCTTGGATGTAACAGTTTAGATTTAATGCTCAACAACCCCGAAAAAGGCTGGAATTTCCAGGCTGGATAGAAAATCACCCGTAGCGGCTAGAAGGACCCGGAAGAGACCTCCGTAACCGCTAACTCGTTACCTTTTAGGCGCAACTTTTGGTGAGTTTCTGTGTTGTATGGTTGATCAATTATTAAACTATGAATCAGAGGTGCTGTTTTTGCTCGTGGGCGAGTCTCTCGGTCTCAGGTCTTACAAAGCCTGTGAGCAACAAACTTTTACAATAACAAAGAAATGATAAAAACTGCATTAACGCGCGATAAAAAAAATGGTCGGGGTTAATTAATTAATTAGTTGCCCAGCCCTAATTTAAATATAATAATTTCACTTACGAGCGAGCATTGTATGTTACATGAGAGGTATATCAAATGTCACCTGAGGTGTGGAACATGTGCCAAATGCTTTATGTGAGTTTAAATCCTTAATGTAATAAAATAACCATCACGATAATCATGGATGTATCCCTTGCACTTGACCACTGCTCAGTGGTACTATACCAGAGTCACAGCAGAACCTGCGCCAGCCTTTCTTAAACTGGCAGACTGAGTAAAGGATGGGATTGAGGGCTGAGTTGGCCAGTGTGAATGTTACCACCCAGAAGAACATGGTAGAAGAAACCTCAAGATGATCCAGGAAGTTCCTGGCCAGGATGAGGAAGGTGACGATGAAAATAGGGCTCCACATGATTAAGAAAGAGAGCACAAGGACCAGAAGGGTACGGAAGAGCTTCATATCCTGGCGGGACACATGGTACTCAAGGGAGTCTCTATGAGAGACATTGCTGGCTGTCTGTCTCTGAGCCCTAGTCTACATCTTTTGGCAATCTGTTATACAAATAAAATAATATTACATCAGCCTAGAATATTACACGTTGTGACATTATATAATGTGGACAAAAGTGATGTAACCTGATAAACACTACACATGATGTCCTATATGTTTGACTCCAGTTTGTCTCAAACATTGGTAAAGTCTTACATCATTTTACGATCTAAGGATAAATGCTTTTCTACATGTAAATGAACCATTATTATGAAAAGAGTGGAACAAAAATACAAAATGTGTATACAAAAAGATTGTCCACAAAGATGAAGGATTACTCCTGTTAGGTTTACGTTTTCTATTTCCTAAAAATGTTTGAGAACTACACGGGCATGGTCATTAAATATAGATAGATGGACTAACTCATTGTGGATTTGTTAAATGTAAGAAAATCACAAAAAAATGTCAGGTATCCAAATGTTCTGGGATCCCCTGAGCCTATTGAACTCAACTGTCTTTACAAAGTTCCTTTCTTTCATTCTTGACATATTTGCACATAAAACCCACCTGTAATATTTTGCTGTAACTGACTACAATTATAAATCCTGGTAGAAGAAAGCACAGGGCAGTGAAGGCCACGTTCCACACAATCTCTGCAGTTGTGTCGGGCCACCTGAGAGTACAAATGTGTACATGTTTCTGTGGAAAAGACATGAAAACAAACAAAAACACATTCATGGCAGAGACACTGAGGTTTTCTTTCATCCATCCATCAAGCCATCCGTACCTGCTCAGGGAAATCCACTTCTATCACAGTGAAGAACAGACTGAGGGGTTCGGAGTTGAGTGCAGAAAAGACCCAGGTGAAGAAGAGGGTGGCAATCACCACTCTGCGGTTTAAAGTGGGCACGGCTTGCAGCCGAAGGATGGCCTGGACCCTTTCCACACTGATGGAGGCCAGGGTGGTGATGGTGGCACAGCCGCTCATACAGATGATATACAGCCCAGTGTGACAGACTGTGAAACCCCAGCATCCAGGACTCAGTCCACCGCAATGCCACAATCAGTGGGATCATGCTGACAAACAGCAGGTCGGCCACAAACAAGTCGAGGGTCAGGATGGTCTCGTTGGCCAGCAGTCTAAATTCCCAGGTTACCCTTTGATGACACGGAGACCAGGAAGACAGCAGTGATAGTCAGGGTCTCGACAATAGTGGTGGCAACATGATCTGAGTGACGCGCCTCAGAATAGAAGGAAAAACAAGTAAAGTATCTTAAATGGAGAACGTGGTGCCTAGACTCTATGATGCTGTTTGCTCTACCTGCTACATGAAGGGAAGTCAAACATTATAAAATGTTCTTCACGCTGTGTAGTTAAACATCATTATATTATGTGCTACTTCAATGCCACATTTGCTATGCAAACTCTTCTTCAGAGCAAATTCTTAACACTTTTCAAACAATATCAAACACAGCTAGACCTGCAAACAGTGGATCACCTCTTTAGGAACAACTCTACAACACACTAAAGTTACTGACTGCGATTTCCACAATTTGGCTGAGGAGCCTAATCCACAGCAAGTATGGAGGTGTCTAAACCATATTAGTATATATTTTTTAAAGCAGTTGGCTTACGGTAGGTTAACTCTTGGTGGAATGTTCCCTTTCAAAGCCCACAGACTAGGAGTCTACAGCTATGCTGATGTTTAGCAGGTTTGCCATTGCAGATTAGCCTGGACCACCAAAGTCACTTGAATCTATCTTCAAGGGACCCTGAATATCTGCGGAGCCACTAGCTAACCAAAGCTTTGCTTTCATTCAAAATACTAAGACATCAGACATGAACACAACATCAGAAATTTAACACATACTTTATTGACATAACTTGTAGCTCTGGTGACACAGTATAGTTAAAAACAATCCATATGACAGAAGGTGCAGAACTGAAGAAGTTCTCAGCTCAGCTCAGTCAATACAGTCATCTAGGTGGATCAGCAGTTCTCTGTAGTGAGAGGCAGGAAACTCGGTCCGGCAGCTGGGACACTCCAGGAAGCTTTCATTGAGCAAGTTGCTGGGGGGGGAGCGTGTAAGGCTGTCTCTGGAGCACAGCGAGGGTGTGTGTGCTGCTTCACATGAGTTGCCATCCTGCGGATTTCTCTAATATTAATGGAGTTATCAATCAGTTATGACAGATAAGACTCTGGATTAAATAGTTCTATTATTTTTGACCGACAACACTTAAAGCTGCACTTATCAATATTTATTTATACATCTTTTAATGCAGCTTTAAGGACCAGCACTGAATTTTACACTAATCATGCCAACCTTTGACGATTTTGTCCCAGGGTCTTTGGATTTCTGCAGTTTCTTCAGGACTCTGACCATTTGCTTCTTTAAATACGAACAATTCTCCATCTCATCTTCAAGGTCTTGTGAATAAATGTTGATCTAAAATTTAAAAAGTTTGCATTACAATTGAGAATTTAATATAGTATATAAATAACCTTAAGAATATTTTCAAATACAAAGAGTTATAGTATGTCATTTGCTTATGTAAAGACAGATTTGTTCCCTTTAGAAGGAAAGTAAAGAGGTAAAAAAGTAGGACATGCCCACTCCTGTGGATGAGTGAGGCTTAGAATCCCAAAGGACCGACTGACTGACCCAATCCGATGATTCCTTCTTAAACTGTAATTAATCTGTGTTATTGACAGTGAATTTATTCATTTTTATTTTGTATCCTTTCCTTTTTTAGTTAATTCTAAGGATTTATTCAAGGATAGGGGACCAAAACTGAGAGTGCTAATACTTTCATACCTGTCGCTCCAGATCTGCAATCTTTTCCTGGTCTTCACGGTGACAATTTTTCAAGCACTTCTGAAAGAATGTCAACTGAGAAGAGGTTTTTTATTTATTTATTTATGTCTTTTTTTCCACTTGTAGGATAAAGATAAGATTTACATTTTTCTTACTAAATGAGTAGTTCAATGAAGACGTACCTGCATCTCAAAGTTAGCTGACCTGCGCTTCTCCTCGTCCAGTCTGCACTGGAGGTCTTCGGTCTCAGCAGTCAGCCATTGTTCTTCATCCTCAGAGCGATTAGGGTCTTCTGGTGCACTTTTTATGCTGATATTTTCAGTTTGCAGCTGCTGCTTGAGCTCTTCCACCTCGCACTCCTTTTCCTTGCACCTACACATCAAACAGTCTGTCATGTAGCTGACTACCAACTTTAAGCGACACCATTTTCTTAATTTTTAATTAGCAGTAGACATGCCAGTTTTGGGTAACTTTCAGGTTCTGGTGGGCCATGTCGAGCTGCTCCCTGAGCACCTCCAGCTCGTCTTTGGCTTTCTGCAGGAGACTTTCATAGTGCTCCTGCACCTGGCTAATTCGCTCCCTCACTGTGATGTAGATAGGCAGATGATGAAAATGAATAGTTACAAAACAGGAAATTACACAAATCCACAATTAAAACGTCAGATACAGCCCTACACATGCACTATATAGCGATAAAATACATGTTATAGACATTGCATTGCAAGCCACACATTTTGTTATAGTAGGCTAATCAAGGGCAATCTTGACATCTTAAAAACCTTGTTGTGACAGTCTGTTGCCCCTTGTTGCCTCAGTTGTGAGTGCCCACTACCCACTATCCCTCTGGCTCACCATCTGAATGGTCCTCATTGTGTTGCTGGAGGCGAGCCTGATTGGCTTTGTTCAGCTCATTCTCCAGCCATAACATTCTGGCCAGGGTTGCCCTCACATAGGCCTCTCTCTGCTTGTCATATTCCAGCCACTGCTTGTTCTTCTCCAAGGCCTGGGGGGGGGGGATGAGAAGCACAAAACAAAGAAAGACAGAAAGAGAGAGAGTTGAATCAGGGTGATGGCTCCAAAGCAAAAAGACTTGGCAAGAAATGTATACTGTACACGGGCACAGAATCCTCACTGAAAAACAAATGCACACATACAGTATAAAAAGTTAGAAATATATATTTTTTTAAAACACAGAAAGGTGAATCGGACGTAAAAAACAGCAAACAGAAGAGACTTTCCACAAATATATGGCCACCACACAGCACTTACATAATTCAGGTGATTTTGGAGCTCTATTGTGGTGTTGGTTGAGGTCCATTCATCTGAAGTCGAGTCCTATTTGACAAGGAAAATATGGTACAGCCTGACACTTCTGTGCAAGAACAACTGATTTTACCCAACTATCCCCACTGCTTTAATAAAAGACAGTGCAGTGACATGTCATAATAAGACTCAAAATACAGACATAGTGGGATTAAGAGCATTGCATTCTTAAGTGTTATGACCTCTACAATATCCACAAAGTCACTGTGATGGTATGCTCTGTATGAGAAACTGTATTTTTTTTATGAAGAACATTACTCCTCCTCTGAGACTTCTGCTGCCATCTAGTGGTGTAAAACTGGTAAGAGGCAAGAGGAGTTTTCCTTAGTGGCAACACAACAAAATAGGCCTTTTTCACAGAAGACGTTTTGACATGTCACAGTAGGAAAAGCACAGATGTAAATAATCAATTAAATGCTGGCCGAATTAAATGTTTTGGATTGGTTTTAGGTTGGTAGTATCGTGCATGCTGGCTCACTCACTGTCATGACTTAGTGGGACACTTGAGTAGGACAGAGCCTATGTTGTAAGTAATGTTATAAATAACCCAAAACATCAACATTTATCATTAAACATCTGAGACTAGGATGTTAATAGGCACTGTTATTACAAACAAGTATACATTTTTTTTTGTAATTTCCATAACTAAACACATTTTACAAAAGGTTTGCTGCTTATAAAGGCATACAACTTGTTTTAATTTCCCTCAGCACTGCACTACAGTCACTAGCACTACACTACTACACTTATATTAAAATTGAGCAATGCTATACCTTCTTCTGTGCAACTTTGCTCTCAAGATATTGACACCTAGTTGAGATGCTCACAAGCTTGTTCTTGATTTCTTCAATCTCTCTGGAGTAACTGGATATGCTTCTCTTTCTCCTCATACTCACTACGTCCATCAGCTTTCCTTCTTTCTGACTCAGCTGTTCTGAAAGCAACGCAACCTTCTCATCTTTGGCTGTGAGCTGCTGACAACTCTCTAGCCTAACAGTTTCAAGAGAGAGGAATCTCTGCAAAAAGACATTGAAAATGAGCAGTTTTTACTAATGCTCAGCTACTGAAAATCAATAACTTGCATTTAAACAAGCCCAGCTCTTGCTGGCAACATTATTTACACTACAGTGTGAGTAATCCTGGTTAGTTAACCAGTGTTGGGTAAATACCACAGAAACAAGGCTGATTGTTTGGCTGAGTTGTTTGACTAAGTTTACCTCTATGAGCCTATTATGTTCTGAATGTTGACGAGATAACTCAACCAGGGTTTTCTTCAGATAGGCATTCTCCTCCCTTAGACTGCTGACAATCACATCAAGCTCTGAGTTGGACTTTTTCCTGGGGGAACCCTTATATTTCAAGGACGCCATCTCAATCACCTGTTAACAAATACTTTTGTTGTCAGAATATAGCCTACTTGAAAAATAATTTTCAAAACTAAACATTCTGAATGGGTCCAAGATTGTTTTCCTTTTAGTTGTTGACATTAGCAAATGCAGCAACAACAAAAAAAGTTAAGATCGTTTTTAAAGCACTTAAAAGATTTTAAAAAAGCACACAATTAGCTAGATAAATAACCTAGCTAAAGCAGTCCATCACTAACTGCAATACATATTATATTTATGAATGAAGTTGCCGTTGAATGTGTTAGAGAGGCACTGATTCAAAACGTAGGGAATGGGAGCTAGCTAGCTACATAGACTGTATAGGATAAAACTAAGTATGATAACATATTTCTTTTAGCTACATCCCAGGTGTTGGTGGTTGACTGCATTTTAGAAACACCACCACTAGCTGACCGTCTTTGAGAAACTGTTGAAAACTGTATCTCAACTTAAGTTTAACATATGGCCCATTGCTAAAAAAATATATATATATTTTTAAAAATCGAGAAAAGAAAATAGGCCTATCTCAAGATCAACATCGTGTGATTTTCTGAATCTGATTGAAAGCTCTAGAACAGCCAATAAGTAACAATAAGTTAGCTAGCGAAATTGGCTAGCCAACTTAAAGTTAGCCAGATAACGTTATTTCCACACAAGTAGCGGGTTTTGTTAGCCAGTAACGTACACGTAACATTCACAAGATAAAATTAGCTATACCACATAACGTTGACCAACGTTACAATATGTTAACGTGTTAGCTGAAATAAAAACAGTTAGAATAGCATAACATGCTGATAAAGTAACGTTACTTAGCGGTAACGCTAGCTAAGTTAGCTACTGACACTATAGTTAATATAACGTTACAATTTTCCACGTCAGAATAAACCATAGACAGTTAAGGAATAAACGTTCAAAATGAAATTTTTAAGTCGACTGTAGTAACGTTAAGTTAGCATTACCTCGGGTTGGGAAGTTCGGGGAGGGAAGGCTGCACGCTAAACTGTCATTGTATGGCAATGGACAGATCATATTGTGCTGCCGCCGTGTAAACTCCTAGCTACGTCCAACATAACGCTAGCAGCCCAAATAGTTCAGTGCTTAAACTTTGTAATTACAACCTTATTTCTGCAGCAGCGTTTTTTGTAACCCAGTTATACATGTGTTTTAGTTGTGATTAGTGCTATATCTTATTAAAGAATATAACGGTTAAACAAAAATCTTCGTCATTATAGTTTAAATTGAAAACAATACTTCAAGCATTAGCTAGCACGTAAGCTAGTTTAAAATTAAATCGTAATATCCGATAGGAAGAATCCATTACTTACAACGCCACTGGGGGGCGCTCCAGTACCAGAGAAGAGTCAAACAACTCTGGTTTGCCTGAATGGTGCATGATTTAACCCATAGAATAAGTGATGAGTTATAAGTATGAAGCATTTGAAAAAAGAAAAGAAAAGAAAAAAGGAATTTTAAAGTTAGGATGTCAATTCCAGGTCCTTTTTGTGTGTCTTTCTCGCCTACCCTCCTCATCCAAGCTGGCTGGTGTGTTTCTGACTCATGAGTGAGGCGGCCCTGCGGCATCCATTCTCCTTTCTGCACATCTGTGCGTTTCGGTTTCCTCTGTGAGGGTCACCTTCTCTCGCGCTGTCTCTCAACGGAATATGATTCGTTTTTCTGGATACATTTGTCAAAATGCTGCGGATCATTGTTGAGTCCGCTAGTGGGATCCCCAAAAAGAAAATTGGAATCCCAGACCCAATAGCTGCAGTTGTCTTTAGAGGTGAGACTGTTGCTTTGAGTTTTTTCTCTGGGGAAACTATTGTATGCTCTGTTAACGCCTTTCTCAGCTCGCATGATCTTGCATTTTAACAATATATCATCTTTTCTGTCGTACTTAAGGTTTTGAACATCACTTGTGCAGTTAATTGTAGCTGTTTACAGTATACATCTAGTCTTAGAGCTTAATTTGAATATTTAAGCTCTGCTTGATGTTCAAACACAGAATACATCCTAATAAGGTCATAAAAGCAACTTTCTTTGGCCACAAGGTTGGATCTTTATATTTACAGACAGTATACCTTGTAGTACATTAGGTGTTCCGCTGTTACCAGCAGCTTGTAAAATGTCTTTTTTGGAAGAAGAAGTATTTGTGTCTACTGTTCTATCTAGGACATAAGATTGTAACAGCAGATTGATATATATTTTTTAAAAGACAATAATACTGTTATTTGTAAATTATGTTTACAGGTGAAAAGAAGAAAACCAAAGCAGTTGACAAGGAATTGAATCCTGTATGGGATGAAGTAAGTCAAGTAGAGTTAACTTACTGTGGGAGAGTTACAGTTTGTTGAATGGGAGAATGACTCACATGAGAGCTGCTATTACCTCACATAAAACTACTATGTTGGTTTAATTGATTGTAAATGTATCTTCCATGTTATTACAGGTGCTGGAATTTGATCTGAAAGGCTCTTCTTTGGATGCATCTTCATTCGTCAATGTTGTTGTCAAAGACTATGAAACAATCGGCAAAGACAAGTATGTGTATGAAAAGCATCAGATATTGAAATTTTGACATTTTGATAAAATATTTCCTATCGTGGGCTTAAATTGAGCTATAGACATTGTTTTTTGGGGAGTGAATGAATACAGGACCCTCAGCCTACCTCCCAGTAGGACCCACCACTGATCATTTAAACACACTGCTACCTTTTGGGAGAAAAGCCTGTGAATGTAAACAACATACCACGACTGAATAAAGGCAGTCTTTACATCACAGAAAAACTAAACACAGCTATTGCGCTTTGTAGTGCAGGTAAAGACTGAAAGGGAAAATCTCTCTACACTTTAAAGGTTTACCTTTTAAGAAGGTAGACGTGTGATCACAATCTGTGAAAGTGCTTGTTTCTTAGCAGTTAGCAGTACTACTACTGATTTACAACCTCACTATTATTCTAACAGTGTGGTTGAGAGTAGTTATTAGTTTTTTTTTTAAAGAGCAGAGCCAGCATGTTTTTTCCCCCCTGAGCTACAATAACTAAAGGACTCAAAGTGACCATGTTAAGACTTGCAGTGTTACTAATGTCTCCCTAACATGAACACTCCTTTTCTCATAAGGAATGTTGCCTTAAAAGGAAAAAGTCACTTTATGACCTTTCCTACAATAGACTTAAGTAAGATAGAAGGTAGACCAAGTATTAACATTTCCACTGAGTCACTATTGTCTCTAGTGACTGATAGTGTATAATATAAATTATTCTGGGGAAGGCACAGGGGGTGGGCGGAGGGGGGTCTGTGTCAGCCACACATGTACTTTGATATTTTCCCATGATCACTGGCTGCAATGCATGAGGTGGGTGATTAAGAGAGCGTGTGCTTGCTTGTCATTGGCACATCTGTGATGACTAGTTGGGAATCAGCCTGTATTTCTATGCAAAAAAGCATTAGACATTGGGTAAAGCTTCTGGAAGAAATATGTTTGATTAAACATGTAGGCAACACCATGTGACCAACTCTCCTCTAGGCCACTTCTTCAATCTTGGACAATCTATAAAAAAGGAAGGGAATGAAAAGAGCCTTTCAGGGGTGTCTAATCTGTGGTTCTATCAACTTAGACCATCTTGCAGACTGCTCAGTTTGTTTGGCAAAGATTGTTTTACACCAAAATGATCTTTTGAAAAATGAAGTGATATGGAAGTAGTGGAAAATATATTGGTATGGCAGACAAATTATTTTCTGCGCTTTTACTGATTTTTTTCAATGAAGCTGTTCTAAATATTAAGACCATAGTTCAAACTTTTGTTTTCTAGTTGAGTAGGTGAGTTATGCATACAAACATCAACTTTCATAAACTCAATTTACATGTTGACCTCTGCAGTGGTAGAGACAGTAAATTGCCATACCAGATTTCCTCTGTTTTGAAGTTGACCCTGCTTTCCAAGAACAATTAGTATATTAGTATAACCATGAATTTGATTCTGCCTGTGGCTTACTTCACCCATCTCCTTTGCTCTATATTTGTCCACCCTTACAAAAGGCACAGTGCGCCCAGTACATGTGTTTGCCTTTTCTTGTGCACATTGTCATCATCTCGGGGTATGTGTAACAAGCTGGACCTTGTCACACAGCAAAGCAGCTCATTTTTTCACTTAAATCATGTTACTGCTGCTCCCAAATGGCTCATTTGCCAAAATTAGCACGTCAAATGTTTTGTCAGATTGTTGTTTGGTTTAGGGATATTGAAAAAAACAAAAAAACCCAAGTGTTGCTTTCCATTGTGGTTATGAATCAAGTGTTCCTACATTACTTCTGTTTGTTTCTTCTGTTTGGAAGAAAAAGAAGGTGCTGTTGCTCGGTTTGTCATTATATGTGAAGAAGTGAAATTGGGAAGTAGAAACCACCAACTATCCTTAGCAACGAGCAATTACAGTGTCACACACACTGCTTCCTGTTTCCTCACGTGGTAATTGCATAAATTTGTCACAGATTATGGAGCCAAAGCATTCTTCTTATTGTTTAGCTATTAATCCTTGCTGTCTTTTCAAACAAACAGTTGTTTCCCTTCAGCTGCAACGATTCATTTGCAGACCAAAGGAACATATACGTGATTGCTTTGCAGGTTCATCGGCTCGGCGAAAATCTTTCTGAGAGACTTGGCCAGTGGTCAACAGAGGACCTTCCCATTCAAGAATGTGCCTTTAATCAATGAGAAACAACAGGCTATCGGGGTGAATACATTTAGCACTTTCATGTGACACTGCACTGCAATTTTATGACAGAGAAGATCAGCTTAAGCAGCTTCAGCTCTGGCAGTAGATGTTGTCTGCTGTCTGTAAAGGTCTGCAGGAAGTAGTTGCATTTGGTGAATTCTATGACATTTATTTTGGTGTTAGACATAGTGTATACAATAAAATTATGTTTTTTGAGAAATTATTTTCTTTTTTCAGGCAACCATTAATTTAGTTATTGGGTATGAGCCACCTGCCAACACTTCCTCAAACCTTTATGATCAGCCTGAGGGAGACACTAATGTGGATGCAGGTAAGTAAAACAGATGGTAACTTTTTTGCATTTTTATATTAATGTGTCTGACTTTTTACTTCCCATCCCAAAATAACAACAAAAAAAAACAATTTCCTTTACAATAATTCACCTTGACCATTTACATTGGGTGTCCTTGCTGAGTCACAATAATGAGCAAACAGAAACACATATACATACTGTACATCAATCAATAAACACACAAAAAAGCAATATAAAAAGCTGTAACCTTCTCAGCAACTGGATTATGTTTTTTTTTATAATATCTAAAAAAGGGTGCCCAAACTGCATAAAATAAATTTGGGGTTTTCCTTATATAATTTTTTTTCTTCATATCTAACACTAGATAAAAACTCATAGAACCACTTTTGATACTTTTTTACTGTCTTCCATTAAGTGAAATGTGCTTATTAGCTGCTGTTATTGTTATTCTTAGAATTGTTTTGATATTACTGCTAAGGCTTGTAAGTTTTCAAGGTATCACAATTTTTTACAGTCACTGAGTTTACCAGAAAGAAAGAAAGTCTGATTATTGTCTAGAATTAAAACAAATTTAATGAAATAAATGTGTCTTGCACGTTGTTAGGAGGTTAGCAGATGCATCACACAGTTCCAGGGTGTCAGTTTGTCCTTTTAATTAGAGTGTTTTTGGAAAACTGATTTAAAGAATGTTGTGATTATTGTGGTTTTGCTCCACAGGAGACAAGGCTGATGAGGCTGATGAGGGTGATGTGGGTGATGAGGGGGAGGCAGACGTTGAGGGAGAAGGTCAGCGTGGAAGCCCAGGAGCTCCCACTTCACCCATCCAGCCAAGGAAACCCAGCCATAAACCGCTACGTCTCAGCCGTAAGAGGCATCGAACCTTGGCCAATAAACCTCAAGACTTCCAGGTATTGTCCAGTTTAAGGTGGAATTGTTATAATTAGTCATATAAATGAAGGCAGGCTGCACAATTGCAAATGTACATTGATTGGGGGCAGCCAATACATAGTGAATCACAACCCAAAAATGTATCATTCATGTTAGAACATTTGCAAACATGTAAACCTTATTTTAGTTCTGCTGTTACAGGGCAAGTCATTTCATACATGGTTTTCTTTGGTAAGATATTTGTGCTCCTGTAACAGCTCATATGTAATCTGTTGAAGTAGGCTTGTGTCAATACTGATTAGGCTGGTATTTTTCAACCCCGGATGAATCAATGATACCTTTTTTAAAAAGGACCCAGATTTGTTCAGCTGACTTGCAATCTTCAGATTCGTATTCGGGTGATCGAGGGTCGACAGCTGCCTGGCAACAACATCAAGCCAGTGGTTAAGGTGAATGTGTGCGGGCAGACCCACAGGACCAGAATTAGAAGAGGAAATAACCCATTTTTCGATGAGGTAATGTGTCCACAATAAATTGTCAAAATGAATTAGTGATCACTTACCTTCCCCTTTTTCTTGCTTGTCAACATCTACTTATCTTTTCTCTTTGCAAATTAATACCCATCAGCTTTATTAACCCTCTATTTATTTATTTCTCTCTGTATCGGCAGCGGTGATATGACAGTGGACCTGAAAGGCAGTGCCTTCGGCTTTCCCTCGTTTCTAACTCCTCTCATATGCATTGTCCTTTTTTCTAAGTTTTTGCCAAAGCATAAGAATTTCAGCTTAATAAGATGTAAGTCATATACAGTGATGTTTGTCACAATCCCTGATAACAAAGTGTGTCTGTGTTACTAACTGTAAATAATAATACTCATTTATTAATGACTTGTTTCTGTCACTCAGATGTTCTTCTACAATGTTAACATGCTCCCCTCGGAACTGTTTGATGAGAGCATTAGTCTTCGGGTGCGTAGAGAACTCCCTTTAATGCAATTTTCTTTTAAAAAAATAAAAAACCGTCAATGATGTGGTTTTAAAATCTGGAAAAGTCTTTCTGAAGCTGAAATTGCTTTTTTTGCCAGGTTTATGACTCTTTCTCGCTCAGATCTGACAGTCTAATAGGAGAGTTCAAGGTATGCCAATTTAAGTGCTTTTACGTCCTTATCTCAACTTGTCTCAAGTTTGATCACTCACACTAACAGGGACTTCAATTTTGCAATAAGTCAAATGTTTTTGTTTTCTTTCTTGTTTACCCAGCTGGATGTTGGCTACATCTATGATGAATCAGGTCAGTATTTCCATGTAAATGGATATTCAAAAAAATTAAGATTTGTTTTGTATATAAGAATATTGTAGGTGTTTGAACATGTTGGATATTGTCCAGGTCATGCCATAATGAGGAAATGGCTACTCCTGAGTGATCCTGATGACTCTAGCTCGGGGGCCAGAGGTTACCTGAAAGTCAGCATAACTGTTGTGGGCAGTGGAGATGAGCCGCCTGTGAGTGTACCTTCTTACTTTCTTTTTTGTTACCATCAAGTTTCTTCCTACTAGACATAAAGTAGAGTACAGATCATCAAAAGATCATGACAAACTCTCATCCACTCTTCTTGCCTCTGTCCAGACTGAGAGGAGAGATATAAGTGAGGAGCAGGATGACATAGAGAGCAATCTTTTGGTGCCAGCGGGTGTCACAATGCGATGGGCCACACTCAGCCTCAAAGTCTACCGTGCTGAGGACATGCCACAGAGTAAGTGACCCATAAATCCCTGACACAATTGTATTTAATTGCCATCCAATCACCTTTATAAACTTCTATTTATAACCTACTTTACGTTGTAGTGGATGATGCCTTCATGCAGACGGTAAAACAAGTCTTTGGAGGGGAGGGAGACAGGAAAAACTTGGTGGATCCATATGTGGAAGTCAACTTTGCTGGCAAGAAGGTATTTCATGTTACTTAAAAATATGTACATGTTTTTTGTTGTTCTAACTGTGTGAACTTATTTATATCCAATGGAATTTTCTTTTAGCTGTGCACCAAAATCATTGAAAAAAATGCAAACCCAGAGTGGAATCAACTCATCAATCTCCAAGTCAAGGTAAGAAGTCAGGCTTGATTCACGTTTCTGAAACACTTTACCCTTCAGCACCAATCAACACATGCCTCTGTTGCCTCTGCAGTTCCCATCCATGTGTGAACGCATCAAGTTGACTATGTATGACTGGTAAGAGCTAAAGTTAATTAATAAACAGCTGGACAAGTGACAATAATATCACAACCCATGTTTGACGTGCCAGTTTACTCTTGGCAGGGATCGTCTATCCAAGGATGATGCCATAGGAACATTCTTTTTTAATCTCAACAAAATGTCTTCCTCGGGTGGAGAGATTGAAGGTAATCATGTAATCTGTATTTTTGTAATATTTGTTGTCAGTGTTTTATAATTTTATATTGCATTAACATTTAATATGTATGTTTTCCCCCCCACTGGAAAAAGACTCACGAGCTGATTGCAACACACTGTCTTACTGTGCGTATGAAATGGTCATCTGCATCTTTTAATATGTTGCTTTGTCGGTGATTGTTTAACCCTCAGCATCTGTTTGTGTATCTATTGTCACACACCATATTGCTTTATAAGCCTAGAAACTGTCTAGTGTTTTATTTTATTTTTTCATTTAAAGTGTCTGTATGTTACAGTGAGCACAGCAGCATCAGAGATTGGTTTTCTTCCAGCTTTTGGGCCTTGCTATGTCAACCTGTACGGTAGCCCAAGAGAATTTACTGGGCTTCCTGACCCATACGAGGAACTCAACTTTGGAAAAGTAAGACTACCCAATCAGCTCAGTACAAAGAGTTCAATACTTGAGACGCAATATTTCACCTGCATGACAATGCATACATTAGGTTATTGCCTTTTTATTTGTTGCAGGGTGAAGGGGTCGCCTACAGGGGGAGGGTCCTTGTTGAGCTGTCCACTCGTCTGGATGAAAAGGTTGATAAAAATGTGGATGACATCTCCAGTGATGACATACTGGTGGCACAGGTATACACTGTGTACTGTAACTCTGTCATACTGTGATTTCGGCTGTCTACTTATATTTGGCCCAAGGTTTTAAATCTGCAAGGTGTCATTATTACTTAATTACTTTCTTTCAATGTTATTGTAATGTGGGTCTTAAGAGCTCTCCTACAGAAAATATCAGTAGCTCAGTTTTGAGCAAAAGACGTTTCTGATTTTCTGTTTGCTTGATTTCAGAAATACCAGCGGAGGAGGAAGTACTCTCTGTGCGCTGTGTTCCACAGTGCTTGCATGCTCCAAGAGCCGGGCGAGCCAATCCAGTTTGAGGTCAGCATTGGTAACTACGGTAACAAGCTGGACTCCACCTGCAAGCCCCTGTCATCCACCACCCAGTACAGCTTTGCTGTGTTTGATGGTATGAAAATAAGAAGTCTGCAATAATTCAAAAAATTACTCTAAAATGCATTCCATTTTATATTTTTGTTTTTTTTGTTCAGGAGCGTGAAGGAGCTCCACATGCATTACATAGTATTCCAACCTTGTTGAATTTATTCTTTATTAAAAATAAAAAAGCAAATAAACAGCAATTATATTTGGAGTATACAGTATATATCATTGGAACTTTGCTTTAACAGTGGACACTGGACAGTTCTTTATTTAAGCTTTTAACCATGCTGTGAGTCTGTGATTCACGGCTCATGAAACTAGAATAAGTATCATCAACAACATGGACACCCAATGTTAGTAAGCGGTCAACTCCACAACTTGTGTTTAAAATGACTGGGTGTATTTATTTTCTATGCCACAGGTAATCACTACTATTACCTGCCCTGGGCTGACACTAAGCCTGTAGTGATTCTCACATCATTCTGGGAAGACATCAGCCACCGACTCGACTCTGTCAACATTCTTCTCTTCATCGCTGACAGACTGGTGAGAATAAGTCACAAATGGCACATATCATGCATTATATATGTGACAGGTTTTTACTGCTCAGTAATATACTTTAATCTCTCTTTGTGATTTATTTTAGGAGTCCCATCTCACCTCTTTTAAAACAGCCATATTAGCCAAGGATGAACATCTGAAAGATATTTGGATCAAACTCATCAACCACATGCTTGAGGACCTGAACAGGTAAGACAGGCCCAGACAAATCCTATACTGGACCTGTGGGCTTTATAAAGTAATGCAATGAGCAACATATCATTAGGAAAAGTATAGAGTGGTTATTGCTTTTAGGTCAAATACATTTGCAGGTGGTTGTTTGGCTTGAGTCATGTTCCTATTTTACATTGATTTTCCAATCCCACAATACTCTCACTAACAAGGTTTTGACAGTTTTCAGCTTCCAGTGCTGGAGGGTCAGCCCAATGTGACTGAACTGGATCTCCAGTTGAAAAAGTTGCGGGATGCTGCTGTGGTCAGTATCAGAGAGATGGCCAATCGCATAAGAGAGGAGGCCACAGATGTCAAGGCTACTGTTGGTGACATTGAGGACTGGTTGGACAGAATCCAGCAGCTAGCAGAGGAGGTCGGGGAAAATATGATGTTATGTAGCTCATAAAGATGTCAATGGGAATGTAACATGTAACTGAAATGTTACATTATGTTGTGTCGCCATCAGCCTCAGAACAGCATGCCAGATGTGATCATCTGGATGTTAAGAGGAGAGAAGCGGGTTGCTTATGCTCGAGTCCCAGCAAACGAGATTCTGTATTCGAACTTCAGCGAAGAGGCACGTGGCAAACACTGTGGACGGACCCAGACCATTTTTATGCAGGTACAAAACTAGCCAACATACAGCAACACATTTATATATGTGTAATTATATATTTCACTGTTAACTGTCTTTCAAATTTTTGTTTGTCAGTACCCCATGGACAAAAACAAAGGTTTGAAGGTCCCTGTTCAGCTGCGGATCAACATGTGGCTCGGTCTCTCTGCCAATGAGAACAAGTTCAACAGCTTCTCAGAGGGAAACTTCAGCGTGTATGCTGAAATGGTACAGTAACTACACTAAAAAACCCTTTTTAATTATATATATATATATATATATATATATATATATATTTAATTTTTAAATTTTGTTGTCACTTTCGTTCCGCAGTATGAGAACCAGGCCAATGTTTTAGGGAAGTGGGGAACTACCGGTCTGGTTGGTCGCCATAAATTCTCAGATGTGACTGGAAAGGTGAAACTGAAACGAGAACGCTTCCTGCCACCCCGTGGGTGGGATTGGGAACAAGACTGGTTTGTTGACCCTGAGCGAAGGTAAGTTTAAAGGAACACAACGATTTATTGGGACTTTAGCTTGTTTACCGTTACCCCCAGAGTAGACAAGTCGATACATACCCTTCTCATCTCTGTGCGTGCTATAACTCTGTCTGACGCCCCAAGCATTAGCTTAGCCTAGCACCGATGCTGCAGGTAACCGGCTCCAACTAGCCCACTGCTCCCAATAAGTGACAAAATCAGACCAATTTGTTCCTGTTTATATGTTGTGATTTGTATAGTCACAGGGTGTAAAAATAACAAGTTCACAACAGACACAGCCATCTTCTAATGGCATACTAACTGGGAACTATATTCTCAGAAAGGTAAAGCACTGGTAAGCTACTTCTGCCACTTGGGCGGAGTGATTTGCTGGTAGCACCTGAGAAGCCCGGTCACGGAGCAGACAGTTTCCCTGGAGTTTGCTTAGAGTTGGAGTAATAGAGTCAACAATTACTAGATACTAAAAGCATAGTTTACAATCATCGGTGTTGGCTGCGACAATTAACAGGGGAGACCAGTTAATACCATGATGTTTCATAGAATTCCCACCAAAACGCTTACCGCTGAATCTATGGACACTCTGGATATCCAAATACACGTGTAGCCACCTCCAGGAAACATCGTGTTTGCTCTCCCCTTGATCTCAGTCTGTTTGGCATTTTGTCTGTCAGCTTCCAAAATTGATAACTCCTCGTCTGTGTATTCTGGCTCAAAAATATATTTTCTAAATCTTGGTTTTATACCAAGCAAAAATCCTCAGACAATTCCTCAAAGTCAGCCATGATCACCAGTCTTGTTCGCTACTAGCTAGCTATTCACATTGGTTTTGTTGATGGAAGTAACAGTGCTTTTTGGTGTTGCGTTTATCACAATTTCTTTAACTGTCTATGTAATCAAGTACCAGTGCTCCGCCTTTCTGAGAATATAGTTCCCAGTTAGTATGCCGTTAGAAGATGGCTGTGTCTGATGTGACCTTGTTGTTTGTACACCCTGTGACTATACAAAGCACAACATGTAAATAGGAACATGTTGGCGTTATTTTGTCACTTATTGGGAGCAGTAGGCTAATTGGAGCCGATTACCTGCAGCATCTGTGCTAGGCTAAGCTAATGCTTGGGGCGTCAGACAGAGTGATAGCATCCACAGAGAGGAGAAGGGTATGTATCGACTTATGTAACTGGGGGTAACGGTGAATAAGCTAAAGTCCCAATAAGTTGGCGTGTTCCTTTAACCCTTGTGTTGTCTTCCTGTCAAAATTTAAAATCAACACTTTTTTCAATGTCTGTCACTTTTTTTACGTTTTCAACACTACAGAACTCGAACTCATTAACTTTAGTTTTACAGTTATTTTGGGAACTTACGGTCAATAAGCCTCATTTATAGGAAATTTATAGGAAAAGCAGAAATTAGGAATTATTTAGACTGAAATTAAAGGAATGTATGTTGATGGATAACCACAGACTGGAATATTTAAATTTTTACTCCATCCTATTTCAAAACCACTTTTTTTTTCAAATGCTGTAAAATTGAGTAAGACACCCCAAAATCAATCAAAGTAAAGATTTGTACTTGCCAAAGAACGTTTAAATCATGCTATTTTGGGTAGTTAAAAAGAACATTGCTATAAGAAAACGGTCAATTTGACCCGTGGACAACATGAGGGTTAGGAAACTCACTTTATCATGCAGAGGCACACACACTCACACGTCCTTTTTGTTTCATTGCTTCTCAAGTAGAAACATCCTGTTATCAATGTGCAGTTTATGTAACACGTTCAAGAATCCTGTTCATATTTGAGCTCTATGCTCTAGTAATTGGCAGAAGTCAGAAATCAATGCTTGTACCAGCCACTTTGGAAAACAATCCCAGGAAATGAAAAGGAATTTCGGCATCAACCAGTTTTTTTGCCCCCCCCTCTCCAAGTGCCTCCTACTTCTTTGCTTACATTCTCCCATCAAGGCTCATGTAAACAATGTTAGCTCTCTGAAGCCCGTCTTCCTGAGCTGTTCCACTCAGATTATCGTCGTCCTACATAGCTAATGTCTGAGTCACAAAGCTTCTCATCAACCAATGTGCTTTGGTGGTGTTTTCTACAGCCTATTGACAGAAGCAGACGCGGGCCACACAGAGTTCACAGATGAAGTTTTTCATAATGAAACCCGTTTCCCTGGTGGAGAGTGGAAGCCCGCTGCAGAACCCTACACCGACGTGGTACAACCTACTGCTCTCATACACACACATACACACATTTAAGTTTTGAGAAAAAGGTAGGTGAAGAAAACAGGACAAAAGCCTGTCTATTCATGTTCATTTCCAGCTTGTTTGTTTTGGTTTCATGGCCATGGACCATCACTTTCATTATTGACATTCTAGAAACAAGTCAAACAAATACAATTAGTAACTTGCTGGTGAACTTAGAGGAGCATTTAGCAGTTTAAGAACCAGATATTTTCCTCTGGAGTTAGTATCAGAATCATAATTATAAATAGATTTAATGCCAGGTATTTATTGCTTTGGTTGATGGTGCATACATAAAAACAATAATTGAAACAAACAAACATTAAATACAGAAACAAATAACACATATGTACATGAAGAGTGAAAACAAAGCTGGACGTAGAGTGATAATTGAATTTTAGGCCTTGCATTTGTTAAGCCGCAATCACTTAGTATGTGTATGTTTTTACAACTATAGTTGCTTAAATTACTATAAAAATTCAATTTTCAATAATTTTGTGTGTTTAATAATAACCATACATCACATAAATAAATGACAGAGGGTCTGTGTTGTCTAGAATGGAGAAAAAGTTCAAAGCCCAAGAGAGTTTGAGTGTCCACCTGGATGGAGCTGGGAGGATGACTGGAGCTTTGATAGCAACAAAGCTGTAGATGAAAGAGGTAACATGAATTTTAAGACTAAAATATGGGACCAAGATCTGGTTTTCATATTTGAAAAAACTGCAAGTCTAACTTTGGTCTATGAGTATACCTGTGTGTTTCCTTTGGCACTTAGGTTGGGAATACGGAGTTACCATTCCTCCCGATGATAAGCCCAAATCCTGGGTTGCAACAGAGAAAATGTATCATGTCCATCGCAGGAAGAGACTCGTAAGACCTCGGAAGAAGATATCTGATAAAATGGCTGTTACTGAGGTGAGGAAGAGGTTGAGGTAGATAAGAAAAAGTAGATTTGAGAGATGTAATGCCTTTTCTCATTCTTCTGGTATCGTTGTCTCGTCCAAAGAGGCGAGAACCAGGGGAAGGTTGGGAATACTCTTCCCTGATTGGCTGGAAGTTCCACAGGAAGGAGCGCTCCTCTGACACGTTCCGCCGCCGCCGCTGGAGAAGAAAGATGGTCCCATCTGACTGCATCGGGTCCTCTGCCATCTTCAGACTGGAAGGGGCATTAGTGAGTTTTACTTAAATCCCCTAAGAAACACCACTAAAATATGTTGTATTCTTATGTTTCCCCTAACAGTTGTCATGGTAACTACACTTACTTTATACCATCTGAGTCATATCTTCTCATTATTCCTCTGCATGTGCCTGTTCCTGTCAGATGTTGGCAAATCACTCAGGAAGTTTATTTTAGTGCTGCATTCTTTTCTTCAGTTTTTCCAGTTTCTTCTTAAATGTTTGCTGTTAAGTGTTCTTTTCAGCACATTATCCTCTGTTTTGTTAACAGGGGGTTGATGTGGACGAAAAGGCCAGTAAAACGGATGCAGCCAAACTATTTGGTGCCAACACACCCACTGTTTCCTGCCACTTTAGCCGTGAGTAGTTGGGTCAGATAAAGTTAATGCTTGGTCAATCATGCTGACTTCAAACTTCCTGATGCAAGATAACATTGAATCAAGAACTCAGTAAAATCTGTAAAAATACAGTTAAACATGTTGATACCATCTCTCTTCAGGGTCTTACCTTTACCATCTTAGAGTGTACGTGTATCAGGGGAGGAATCTCTGTGCCATGGACAAAGACAGCTTTTCAGGTAAAAACAAGGCGAACAACTTGTGGATCAGAATAACCAGACAAAGTACAAGCCTGAGCAAGAGGAATAAATCAAATTTAGTAAGGTTGTACAATTTGGCAAAAGTAACACTTCTGTCTCTCATTTCCATCAAAATAATACTCCAAAATAATACTCCTGGTCCTCGTCAGATCCCTACGCCCATGTGTCATTCCTACATGTGAGTAAGACCACAGAAGTCATAAGGTCCACATTGAATCCCACTTGGGATCAGACTCTGATCTTTGAGGACATTGAAATCTACGGAGACCCACAAACTATTTTCCGTAACCCTCCTGAGGTGGTGTTGGAGCTGTGCGACAGCGATAAAGTAGTATGTTGACTATTTAATCTGCCAAAGCAAATCACAATTCAAATTGGGTTCATGGAGGTGGATCAGGCTTTCATAACTGTTTATGTGCTGCTGTGTTTTACTTACAAGGGTAAAGATGAACCCATGGGTCGCTGTACATGCGCTCCAGTAGTGAATCTTGACCCTAGTGTGGCTGGCAGTCCAAAGCTGCTGTGGTTCCCGGTCACCAACAAAGGTAGCAGTGCTGGGGAGGTACTGCTGGCTGCCGAGCTCCTACTGAAGAACAAGGTAAAGAATACACTGATAAGAGAAAACACACTGTAAATTTAACTATATGAAACTGTTCTCAGTACGTGATACTGTACTTTGCCCTCCAGGTGAATGAAGGAGATCTGCCGCTGTTGCCTCCTCGGCGTGGGGAGAAGCTTTACATGGTTCCCCAGGGAATCAGGCCTGTAGTTCAGCTCACTGCAATTGAGGTACAAATCAATGCTCCAGCCCCCCCCCAGCCCCTATAAATTAACTTCACACACATTACATGATCAGACAAAATCAGCCTAACTCTAAGACTTCTGTTGTGGTTTTACGTAGTTCACTTTCTCCCTTTCAGCTCCTTTTATCATGCTAGACCCATGATCTGCCCAGACTAGTTTTCTAAATGTGTTAACTTGTTTATTTGAGCCCAGGTGTTGACTTGGGGCTTAAGGAACATGAAGACCTACCAGTTGGCCACAGTTTCTTCCCCCAGTTTGATAGTGGAGTGTGGTGGTGTGATTGCTCAAACTGCCGTTGTCAAGAACTTCAAAAAGAACCCCAACTTCCCTGGATCTGTGATCCTGCTCAAAGTGGTACTACCATCAAACTTTATATAAATATTGTTTCATGTGTAGACTTTCTATATTTTCTAGAGGCCTGTTCTATTGTTTTCTCACCTTAGCTTCTTCCCAAAGAGGAGATGTACACCCCTCCAATTGTGCTCAAGGTAATCGACCACCGGCCCTTTGGTAGGAAACCCGTGGTGGGTCAGTGCACCATTGACTGCCTGGAGAAGTTCCGCTGTGATCCTTATTGCATTAACAGTGAAGAATGCTTGTCTGCTAGAGGTACATACACACATTCATGGAATTAGGCAGATACATACACAGTCAGCTACATACAGTAAAGGTTTATAGTATCCTGTTTCCATTGACTTTGCAGTGGAAATGATGGCGGCTGCCCAGGGAGATGCTGTCATAGACATTGAGGAGAGACCCATCGTGAAAGCAGAGGTATATAATGATACACTCACAAAAGTTGGGAGACAATATTTTCTGTCTACTTCCATTTATTGAATCTTTGTTGGGTTCTCACTTTGCAGCTCCAACCAGAGACTGTAAGATTTTTCTATTTTCAAAGATACTGATAAATAGAATGCTTAAAAATAAAATGAATAAAAAGTTCATCATTATTTTTTATTGTGTAGGAGGAGGAATCAGTAGACTGGTGGAGTAAGTTCTATGCCTCTGTTGGAGAGCAGGAGAAGTGTGGGCCTTACCTGAAAAAGGGATACGACACGTTACAGGTAAGAACATGTTGTTTCACACTGGGAAAAACACAATTATTAATTTAATCTTACTTTGATTCCTTGTGTGTGTTTGTGCAGAAAACTATATGTGACAGACAGGGTTATGATGACCACAATGTCCTTGTTCTTGTTACTTTTGATGAGACTTTGCAGTCATATTATATCCAAAACAGAAAGAAGATTTTTTTTTCTCACATGAGCAGAGCAGAATCAGTTCTTCAAATGAAAACCAAGGCGAATGTGGGAGTTTTGTAAGAACTTGCAAGTAAGGTGTGAAGTATAGTTAGTAAGGTTGAAAGCTCACAATAATAACATGTTTGATTTAGTTTTTTGTAGCGGATAATGCAGTACATATACAATATATGAAGTCTGGCATTGCCAAACCTATCCCCACGACGCTAGTAGGGTAAGGACTGGCTACACCACAACTACATTCTTGGATAAGAGATAAAAAACGCTCTGGGTTATTTGCATTTCCAAATCCCAATCGTCTTGGGCGGCGCTAAGCTCTGGACGCTGCAAAATGGTCTCATGAAGGAACTTGTTTTGGTGGAACATTAGCACCTGACAAAGAAAATGCTGCATACAATATAACATTAAGTTAACTGTTCACACAATGCAGTAATGTGAGCTAAGAACCAAGCAGGCCTGCCTTGTTGCACGACCCAAATTTTATTAAAAACTTGCCATTTCCAGCATGTTGCTTGCAAACTTGTAGTTTGTTGTTGTTTTCCCGTATCAAAGGGATTTTGAGAACAGCAACACACAGACAACTGAAGATTAGGGCAATTATTCTGGAAAGACTAATTCCAGAATAAGACTAATCCTTTCGTGTTCTTCTGTCAGTCATTGTGTTATGTGGTTTGCAGGTGTTTAACAGTGAACTAGAAGAAGTTGCGGAGTTCCAGGGACTCACTGATTTCTGCTGCACTTTCAAACTTCAGCGAGGGAAGACCGAAGATGGTGAAGATGATCCCACTGTGGTGGGAGAGTTCAAGGTAACAAAGTCACATTTTGAAGAAGTATCCCCGTGTGACTCAGAATACCATTATACCTAAACGATTGTAACATGAGAAATCTCTGCTTTTGCTGTTGCTCAGCCACTTTTTCTAGCCTTTGTCTGCCCTCTGGTGGATAATTTATGAATTTCATTAACACAGTAGATGGACAGTTGGCCTGCAGATTGGTATGTCTGTGAAGGTTTGCTGCAGTGTATAATACTTCTGTAGTTGAAAACCATCATCCTGTCCTGAATATGTGGATTATATGAATCCATCTTTTGTATTGTATACATATTTGGTCATTTAAGGCAGTAAGAAATGTTTAAAAAGATTGACCAAGTTTGGTGACCTACAAATATTAAGGGATAGTAATAAATTCATGATAAACTCTTTCTTCGATTTAATTTTTACTATTTACAAATACATGCTTTATGATTCAAGTTTTGAATTGTGTAATGGTAAGTTAAAGACATTTGAGTGGATAATAAAGTTGTTTTTTATTATAGATATGTAGGCAATCAGTTTATTTATACTTAGACCCATGTTGGACAGCTTATGTGTTTTTATTTTAGCAGCCTATTTTTTAGGAAGAATGACAAACCATGAAAAATGAATTTGTCAACAGAGATTCTAAAATCTGTTGTTAACTTGATATGCAATATAGTTCCTCTTTGAATGTCATTATATTGGAGAAGAAATGGTATACTACTAATTGTGCTGTCGTACTTGGTGATATTCAGGGCTCATTCAAGGTTTACCCACTGTCCGATGATCCGGGGGTGTCAGCTCCACCCCGGCAGTTCAAAGAGCTTCCTGAGAGCAGACCTCAGGAGTGCCTGGTCAGAATTTATGTGGTGCGCGGTCTTGACCTGCAGCCTAAGGATACAAATGGCCTGGTGAGTATTAATGAAGCTGCCATTGAACAACCACCCTGGTTTAGTAATAAATTGAATGACAACCACTCTTTAAATTTTATTTGGTGAAATGTTGATTAAAGCTACTGATGCTAAGATCTTTTTAACGCATTTTCATTTTAGTGTGACCCATACATTAAGATTTCACTGGGAAAAAAAACACTGGATGACAGAGATAACTACAAACCCAAAACCCTTAATCCGGAGTTTGGGAGGTGAGACAGCTATGTGTTTATCTTACTAGAATGTATGTTCTCTTTCTATTTCTTCAAAGATTACAGACAATTTTAAGTTTGTCCACAGCAGGAACTTAAAGAAGCAACACAAACATTACATTCCATTTTTTGTCCAGGATGTTTGAGCTGTCCTGCTTCCTGCCTCAAGACAAGGACCTGAAGATTGCTGTGTATGACTATGACTTACTGAGCAGAGATGAAAAAGTGGGTGAGACAGTGATCGATCTGGAGAACAGACTCCTGTCTCGTTTCAGATCCTGTTGTGGCCTTCCCCAGACTTACTGTGTGTAAGTATGTACTCTTAACAGTACAATATCTACAGTGCAGTTCAGACATCTACAAAGTAGGCCAGGGACTTATTTGATTAGTTTTAGCTTCTCAAAGCCAAACCTACAAAGCTACAACTTTCTTGCAGCTCAGGGATCAATCAGTGGCGAGACCAGCTGAAGCCTTCTCAGATCCTCCAGAACGAGGCCAGAGTGAGAGGAGTCCCTCCTCCACGCATAGAGGGAGATGGCAGCTCACTGTCTTTCAAAGGAAAACAATACAACTTGCAAGATTTTGGTACTGCCATTCTCAAATGCCCTATTATCATATTTTTGGTAGTATTATAACTTACATTTTCTTAATAGAATATTTAACAATGATTAATTAGTCTGCTGCAGTTGTATCTTGTTCTCATTCTGGCACTTTGATATTAAGTTAATCCTTTCATCCTTAATATTTGTGATCTACCATGCCCTTTACAGAGGCAAACACTGTGATCCACCCCCACTTGGGCCCAGCCAGAGAGAGGCTGGCCCTGCATGTCCTCAGAAGCCAGGGCTTGGTACCAGAGCATGTGGAGACCAGAACCCTGTGCAGCTCCCACCAACCCAACCTGGCTCAGGTTAAAGCAACAGCAATTACACCACATTACTTTAGTTTAAGTCGAGTTACAGGTAGTAGAGATAAAGGATGAACAATGTGCTTTGCCAAATTAACATTTTAATTTTGTTGATAGCTTTTTATTTTTTTAAAGAGTCATCTATTTCTACAAATACAGGGGCACATTCAAATGTGGGTAGACGTTTTCCCCAAGAACCTTGGTTTGCCAGGGCCCCCATGTCATATCACTCCACGAAAAGCCAAGAAGTAAGAGATACTTGAGAATGTATTGTTTTATCATTGTGCATTCAAGGGTAAAAAATAACGCTATATTTAAAACAGGTACGTCTTACGGGCCATCATTTGGAACACAACTGATGTCACTCTGGATGAAACAAGCATCACTGGAGAAAACATGAGTGACATCTACGTCAAAGGGTACATTACTTGTCCTGTCTCTTACCTTAACCCTTATTGATACTTACATATAGCAAAATACAGAGCATAGGAACTTATATTACACATAGCTAATATTAATTTAACATTCTAGATGGATGCCAGGTATGGAGGACAACAAGCAGAAGACAGATGTCCACTACAGATCCCTAGATGGTGATGGAAATTTCAACTGGAGGTTCATCTTTGGGTTTGACTACCTGCCCGCCGAACAGCTGTGTCTTGTCTCGAGGAAAGTGAGTGAGATCATGGAGCAGGAACAAAGCATCAGCAGCAGTGATTTTTGTTCATAACCGTGCCCTTTTGTTGTTGTTGTGCTGGTATGATGACAGGTATTGATCTAAAGTTTGTGTCTTTCTACAGGAACACTTTTGGAATCTGGACAAAACGGAATTTAGGATTCCTCCTAAATTGATCATCCAGATTTGGGACAATGACAAATTCTCCATGGATGACTACTTAGGTGAAACAGCAGTTATATTAACCCCATTTTATACCATGACCACACAAATGGAAGGTTTTGAAAGATAGATATCTGCTACAGAGGACTGCTGCAATAAAATACAAATTATCATTTTCTATCTATGTCCCTGTTACAGGATCAGTTGAGCTGGACTTACTCAATCTGATCTCTCCTGCTAAAAGTCCAGAGAAGTGCAGCCTAAAGATGTTGCCTGGGATGGCGGGCTCAGTCTCTTCCAAAAGACCACCGCCTAATTCACTGTTCTCCCAGAAGTCTGTAAGAGGCTGGTGGCCATGCGCGATCGAGCAGGATGGGAAACACGTGCTTGGCGTATGTTTATGTCCACAGCACAGTCCTGAGTTACCTTTTTTTTTTTTCTGGTTACTGTTTAAGACTGTGTTTCAAACTCCACAGGGGAAAGTAGAGATGACACTGGAAATAGTGGACCAGAAGGAGTTGGAGGAGAGACCTGCTGGGAAAGGCAGAGATGAGCCAAACATGAATCCCAAACTGGACCCACCCAAGTAATAAATCGGAGTACTTAAAACAATAACAATGTATCGAAAATATGATTTTGTATCTCCATGAATTGTGTCACGTGACTTATGTGAATATTGCTGTTTTTCTCTATTCCACAGCCGCCCTGACACTTCATTCTTCTGGTTTATAAACCCTTGCAAGACCATGAAGTTCATTGTTTGGCGCAGATTCAAATGGATTTTCATTGCAGCGATTTTTCTCCTGCTGGTTATCTTGTTCCTTGGGATCATGTTCTACTCCTTACCGGTAAGATTACATAGTTTGCTGGTAAATTTATTGATTTTAATATTTCTGAAGCTGCCATTTATATTTTGTATTCAACCACAGTATTTTGTAATCTGTGTGGATTTTAATTGTTTCTTTTTTATATCCACAGAACTACATCTCAATGAAGATTGTTAAACCTTTTTCCTAAGGAGCATTGCAGAGAAACTGTCTGTGTTCCCACTGCCGAATCTACAGTCCTCTTCCCTGTAACCATTCCTCAGAAATATGCAATAACATCCTCTGCTGATGCCATAGCAGACTGATATTCAGCCTTCTCCTCCCACATAAGCCTCTTTCCGACCAGGTAGTAACAGGAACGTAGTTTTAGGAACAATCCACTTTTAAACAGTTCTACTAACTACTCTCCCCCGGTTTTGTCATTTGCATTCACACTGACTAAGTGGCCATATGAAGATGACCTTTTGTAATTCTACCACAGCCATCTAACCACTACTTTGCGAAAAAGGGAAAAGACCCTGCCCTGAAGTAGGAGCTGAAAGAGTTACAGGACCTGTGGCCAGAGGAACTTAATAATCCTTGAATTGGTCCAGTCAGAACACAGGGAAAAAAAGGGTCATGGGAACATTATGTTCAAGGAATTTAAAAAATCCCTCTGGTCAGAAAGGGGCAATACTCACACCTGTCTGCTTTTACTTTTTGCACACCCAGTATTGCTTACAGTATATTTTCTGTGTTGCAAATAATCACTCTTTAAATTTAGACAAGCAATCAAGAATGGGAAGAATTATATATTTTAATAAACTTTGTTTTAAACAATTAGTCTTTTTTGTTACATTTTGCACACATTTGAAATCAGAAACTGTCTACCTGGATTACCAATATAAAAACATTAATTTTTTGGTTCTTGTTTTATCTTAACATGTGAAGTGCATCAACATGATGGTTACCTAGATATATTTAAACTTATACTATTATGTCCAACATGACTGTAATAAGTAGAGAACCGAATAGTAATTTAAGTTATTACAAAAATAAATAAACTAAGGCTCAAACCAAGATCAACATGAAATAAAGTGTCTTACGCACGCGTCACTTTGCGACAAGTAGCCTACACGATGCTAACGAGAAACTTCTGTAATATCAATACAGAATAAAAATGGACCTACTTAACGAAGTTTGTTCACTGCTGGCTACAAATCAGCAATCAAACCCAACAAAGCTTGACACTTGAATGGCGTTTTGAGCTTACGTTAGCAATCAAACAATCAAAGATAGCTAAAACGTTTTTGAAATGATTTCCATCTTCTGCTATTGTTTGTAATGACAAAAGTTTATTATTTATAAGATTTCCCTAATTTTAGTATGACACGTTATGCCGTAAACCATTTAAATCTGCATGCGCGACTCAAATCTGCACTCACTCACATCGGGGAGTGACACTTTTCTCTCTTTTTCTCATAAACGTTTGCACGACAGTTGACTCCTTTTAGACCAAGTTGCTAGGATACCGACTTTTGATTCCGCCTCCTTTCCCAAGAATCATGCCTGGATTGGTCCCGAGTCCCCTGCCGTCGAAGTGCAGCAGCTGCCTGCAACAACGAAGTGAAAGTAAACCGGACGACATCATGAGTGATATGTTCAAGGGAGAAATAGTATATGAAAATAGATAAATAAATATGTAATGCATCTAACTCAGAAGTCTTACACAAAGAAGGGCATGCTTGTAAGTTGTATTTCTTTGTTTTAATAGACACAGCATTGCTAACGTTAGCTTGATAATGTTACGGTAGCTAGCTAGCTTTATCTACAAAACGTTAGCTAGATCTTTAGCCAATCAAAGCTAGTTAGCTCACGACTACTTGTGTTTTTTTTTTGTCTTGCAAGATGTATTCGCATCAAGGTAGTAAGACAGTAGCTAACTATACTCTGTTGGAAAGAAACATTGTACTACTAATATTGTTTTGTTTTCAGTGAAGGTAACGTTAATGTTAGAAGTAAGTAGTTAGGGTTAGATAGCTAACGCTAGCTAGTTAACTGTATCTGTGTGGAACCTGCCAGCAGCAGCTTTTCTTGTTTGTTTTTACAAATAACTGTTAGAAGCTGATGCCTCAGGCAGGAGGCGGAATCGAAAGTCTCTGACCAAAGGTCTGAGTGAAGTTTCCGTCTAAGACCAACATAAACACTTCTTCGTGTAAAGTCCAGTGTCACCTCAAAACAGGCAGTATATAGATATGTCATTACTTTGTAGGCATGTATAAAATTATCAGTGTCGCAGCTTCTCAACATGTCGATGATTTCTTTGTCAAGCAGCTGTTGTTGATTCCTCTTGTCTGACAAGTCAAAGATGGATGAAGGGGTGGATTCTCAAAGCAGGTAAATCAGGCACGTTAGCATTAGGATTTTGCGTGCTGAAGCTTTTTGTTTATGGTTGGACACATTCTTGGAACTTGAAGTTTTGAATTAAGAATTAAGCGCATAGAATATACTACTGACAAAGTGCCCTCTTGGAAAATGGAACCTGCATTGTTATGATCATAAGGTCATAAGTATACACTTTGTAGATTCAGCCTACTAACAAGGCCCTCTCTCACTTTGTTCTCCTTTTGTCCTGCTGCAGTATGGCTGCTGAAATCAAGCCAGAGGATGTAAAGAATGATGGAACAAACTTAACAGATGGAACTCTTTGTGCACAACAAAAGAGTGACAATTTTAAAGACTATGCACTAACGGAGAACATGCAAGATGACGTAGCACCTCAGACTTTGATAGACTATGGTTCTGCAGATGGGCTGGATGAATCTGTTGTTACAGGCAGCAGAAGTAACACAGCACCATCATCCTGTTCTAACGGACAGAAATCTAAGACGCCCACTTCACCTGGCCCTCACCCTGTAAAAACAACTGGTGTGGCTGCACACTCTCCAAATCCCAAACTCACTCTCTGTCTCAGTAATAGTCCCAAGAAGGGTGTCAGTACACCCAGTGATGTGGAGATGCTGAGTCCAGACAGCCCCATCTGTAAAACCACGTTTGGGACCAGCTCTGCAGACAAGGATTTAGAGGGCAGTGCTTGTACAGAGGACTCTGGCTTCGCGAAGGAACCACAGCAGTTTGTCCCTGATTCTGGATGTTCGGCTAAAGAAAAAGGCCATCTTGTTGCCATGGGACCTGAGGATGCTGAGTACAGTGGTTCATCTGCTATGAGCCAGTCAGGTGCTCTTTTCGAAAGGTACTTGTGAAACATTTTATATCTTCCACTTTCTGTCTTTGCCAATTAATGAAATTCCTGTGGTGTCCTAGCTCCACTATGCTCACAATGTCCTTCAATAATTGTGCAGCATACTGCCCTTTCCTGTTTTTGTTGCGCTACAGAGTTTCATTCGCATTTCATAACATGGACAGAGGATGGCTGGGTACACCCATAGATGAGCTGAACAGAATGCCCCAGTGTGCCCCCCCTCTGTCTCACCTGAAAGCAGCGCCTCACCACACTGTCACAGTCCGGGTGAGTAAATGGCCACTTGTACTATGTGTGATTTTTGAATGTGGTATGTTGTAAAGAACACTACAGTCATAACAATGGACATTGTTTGGTGGATCTGTAATCTTTGAATAAGGGAGAACAAGATAAGGAAACATGGGAAGCCATCATCTATGGTCCCCTAAGGGCCTCTTGTCCGTAAAGCTCCCATCAGACTGTGTCCTCCACAGGAACACTGTGGATGTTGCTGTGTAGCTCCTACTTGCTCTGAGCATCAACTAACCACTGGCATCCAAGCTAGATTCTCCCCATCACCCCCTCAATCACAAGAATACTAGACTTTTAATCGCTGTTTAAAAACACACCTTTAAATCGGGGCAGCTGTTTTCAGTTGTTCAAACATGGTAAAACAAATGTCAAGCTTTTATTCCCAATTGTCTATGTATTCAGTTTTAAGAGCCATATAGCAATCTCTTAATACATTTTGTTTAGAAGTGACTGACTATTTAATTTCATATTGTCTACCATGCCATGTTCTTAGTCTCAGAAGTTTTCAAAAGCCAACTATTGATCAGCCAAGATAGAAAGCAGGTATCTCAATCACCACTTCTCTACACACAACTGTAACCTATAATGTCAATTTGTTTTTGCTGCCATTTTGTTTTCGTTACAGACAGATCTCCTCAGAGAAGGAGAGGTCCCTGTTGCATACCCCGGCAAGTTCAAAGATGCGTGGGATGATATGTTCGTGAAGATGCCCTGCTCTGAGAAGAACCTGTTTCCTATGGAGACTGAAGTATACTATACTAGTGCATCACAGCTTTGCATGCTTTTCAAAACAAATCCTGTACCATAACAAGGTCCGCTACTGTAGGAGCATTTTAGTAAAAACAATTTGTCATTTGTTGTGTCGTGTAGGATGGCAGTGGGGTCCAAAGTCGGTGGGAGCTGATCCGCACTGCCTTGCAGGGAGAGTTCAAAAGTTCTCTGGATGTGAGGGTAAGACAACAGTGCTGGGCTGAACTCTGCTGAACGTAGTATGTGTCATCACTAAGACAGGATAAACACTTTTTAAATGTGAATTGACTTCCTCAACTCCGTGATGAAACACTAAAAGGTAGGAAAGGTGCTAATTGTCTTTTTCTCCATCATTTAAGTTCGCAAACAACAAACAAACAATATGGTTTATAATCCAAAAGGAGTGGGAGGGGACACAGTTTACTTTGGTTGGTCTCAGCAGTTCTCTGTTTTGGTACCTTCTAGTCTCCATGTTGTGTTTCAGTAGAGCTGAACACACACTTCAGTTTGTGGTAATTGACTGCAGAGAAAGAAGTGGGAGACATAAACATTTCTCCAACACAGTATTGAACATGTCTTAAGCGGTCATCATTTTGGCAAAAAGTTTTGTTTTTCCCATCCACACCAAAATGTGAGACTCTAGTTTTCAGAGTTCTCCGCCCTGGAAGCATTTGTGAAAACCTTGTTTTTGGTTGTTTAAAAATGGACAGCTGATGTTGGTGTGGATGGAATGTAGAAACGCTGAGGACAAGGTGCCATTTAAAAAATAAAACATTGGCTTATTTGGACAGAATGCCTTATATACTGTAGAATTTCTAAGGTATTATTCCAATTAAACTGTCACAAGAGTTACAAATATATAACACCTATTCCATAAACAACCACAGGGTGGCAGAGTTTGCATATATCCTGTTGTATCCTGTATTAAAAGAAGCTTTGTAATTTAAGAACTGGAACATTTTTGTGCATTAAACCTGCTGTTAATCTACTGCAATACAGTTTATATGTTAAAAATGGTCTTCTATGAATAAATAACTTTTCTCTTCTACAGGATGCTATATTGAGATACAACACAGCCCATGTAAAGAAATGGGACTTCACTGCCCTAAACCTTCTTTGCACAGAGGTAAGCTGTCCACATTTTATAGGCTGGTCTTGTACCAAAAATAAAGCAGGAAGATAAAAACAGCTTCCCTGCTCATATTGTAACTGTAAAAACATGAAGTAGGCATGCATCTTTGTTGTATACTTTGGGTGGGAAACCTAATTTAAAGAAACACTACTTTATTTTGTCTTCTAATTTCTTAATTTGCTATATAACAGGGTTTCATATTCCTAATTATTGTAATAGAATTGAAATATAAATACACACCTCATCAGTGAAATGCAACCAGTTGTGCGTATCACAGTTCTGACAGTCAGCCCCTGTGAACTTTGCTGGCAGTGTTTGTTTAACTCACCCTGAATAATTATGTCTTTAAAATTACCTTAATGAAGAATTAAGGTAAAGCTGATACTAAACTAGAGTTGTTATCGCAAAGGGAGACGGCTCTCCTCTGTTTGACTGCAAGCCCATCAGTGTGCGGTGTCCCTTGCCGGTACCTGGGAGTCTCACAGGAGCTAATATGCTTCATACATTTAGGACAGATGGGCACAGAGCATGGCGGCTGCAGCTGTTGAGGGCGAACCATGGGGATGTCTTTTATTTTTCTGCCTTTCTCTTTTTTTTTTAAACACTTATTTTCCTCTGCGTAGACAGTTAGGGAATGTAATTACATACCTGTTGTCAAAGAAACTTCTTCCCATGTGGGATGATTATTTACCTATCTTTCATTATGATGAAATGACTTTTTAAAACTGTTTTAGAAATGACCTTTTTCAAGTAAAGCATCAGTCTTTTAGCAGAAATTCCTTCCCAAAATCCGGTAGACACAGTAGTACTGCCTGTCTACTGGCAGTGTATTTACTTTGATGTGAGTATACGGCATATTACCACCCAAAGTGGCAGAATCTTTGAGTAGATAGCAAACCAATTTCAGCTAGAAGTCTAATGTGGTTACCTACAAATAGTAAAGCATGTACTTTATTGTCAAACTCAGTGTCTTTATTAGAATTATTAGGAACAAGGTAATAATTTGAATAGAGTTCTTACAACTAAGTGGGGACATTTCATGCTTGCTACGGTCCAGTCAGATTGATATCTGAACTTGACATCCATCCCTTCTCATCATTAATTACTCAGCTAAGTTTCATTTCCAAAATGGTCTTTTTTTTCTCTCCCTGAAATAACTTCTCAACGTAAAGCCGAGAGCTTGGTAGATCAATAGCCACCACGGCCTTTTTATAGCTTTATCCAATTTAATTAAAAGGTCCCATTAAATCTGCAAGGATGCTCAGAAATACCAGCAAGAAACTCACCCTTCCAGAAGACTGTTGTGTCAGCAGCTCCATCAAACTGCCCTATGCGTGGTATGTCCCAGTTGTTCTTTCATGCTGAGGCATGAAGTTGATGTTTGATTATTAAAAGTTAATAGAACTCTAAATTTGGAGTTCCAAAAGTTATGTGCAGTAATTGGAAAAAGTTCTAAAGTAAAGTGCATAGATGTACGTTGGTTATAACTGCTTTCCATCAGTTGCATTTCTTTCAGTTAGTGGATGCAGGATGAGGGATCATTCAGAGCATCCTGCCAACAAATTGAGCAGGAATGATTAACAGCTGCCATTCTACAGCATATATGTATGAGTGATTAATCGTCACACACAGAATAATCACGGACTGAATTGTTTTGCTGCTTGGGCAACCCAGTTGATGAGTAATTGACATAATTATTCTTTTACTGCTTCTCTGCTTATGCCTTTTTTCAATGTTACTCCTCTTTCACTCCAGTTTGTGGTGTGTTTGAATCCTAACTGTTGTAATCCTCAGCCAGGATCATCTAATTAAATGTGGAGGAACATTTGTGCAGCACTGGGGTAATTGTCACAAGGTACATTGCCCCTGGGCCAGTGATTGACACTCCGCTCAACGGGTAATAGCAATAGGAAAAAAAAAAAGAGTTATCCAAATGAGGGCTTGTCTGTAAGTTGTCTTAGTGTTTTTCCCCTGCCAAATGAAACTGTCACTGTGTCACTTTCTGATGAATGTCTGAGGGCTGAGCAGGAAGGCAGTCCAGGAGTAAGTACAGCTGATGTCCCAATAGTGCATGAACATTTAGCAGCAAGACTACAGCACACTCCCTCTCACTTTTGTGCGTGGCCACTTTTTTTTCCTTCTATTTCTGTTTCTATTAAACATCCTCAGACCTCTAAATAAATATGTAAAGTTGAGACTTGGGTATGTTTCGCTGCCAGGAAATGAAACATTTGTAAAGACCAGAATGGCTGGAAGATTAAAATGTAATCGATCATTAGCCTATGCAGCAGTAAATCTTGACTGTCCCGCTAGGACGCAGTCTATCATATGTATTGATGTGCAAGGTATAGTTTGTGTGTGCAACCTAACCTACGTTTTACCGTGGTGGCCGGCGGCTGTAGCTGTGGAAAGGCCCGGGATCATATTTCTGCCCTCACCCTGCCGCATAACCAACTACCATCTATTAGTCCCACAGGAGAGCTTTATGATGTCTGCCAGCTCATTACGTCTGACAGCATTTAGTCCGACCTGCTCTGCAGCCATATAAATGCCCCCAGCCAAATCACCCACCAAAGACTTCCTGTTGAAAATCAAGCTACCCTGCCATTCTCTCCGCAATTGGTCATTTGCATTTCCTCCAGAAGGTCCATTTAATCAGTGCAAGCTCCCCTGCTTACCTTGATAGAGTAAGTCCAGTGATTGATGACAGTGACATTCGAAGCCAATACACTCATAAGTGATTGCGTTGTAAATCTGATTCTATGATGGAATAACTGGGTGTTTATTTTAGAGGGAATTGCAGACGGATGCTGAGGTAAGCTATAGGCTGGAGTATGGATGCCTCGGCTGTGGCAGGCTTGCCCCCAGATTGATGGTAGTTTATTCTGAAAATGGTTCTGTGTAGCGAGCAGCTCTGCAGCATTTCTATTTCTTCTTTCGCCGCTGAAGTGTTGGGATTATTGATATCTGAAGAGTGGGAGTTCACCCTGAAACAACAATAAACCTCTATTTCATTTAACTGACGTGGAGCTTTCCTGGTGGATATGAGAAAATTAAGCATCCTTCCTTGGATATTGGGTACTGGGTTTGGGTTATGACCTCGGACTCACTCTCAAACAGTTATTAGACCATTTACACTTTTCATCAAGTAGCTGGCAGGGCCATACTGTATCACTGTCCTAACAAAACAATACTAAACCCTAAAATAAGTTATTGATTGGAAATTGAATTGTAATTTCAGTTGAAATTGAAATTGAGGGAAAGTGGGGAAGAACTGTTCAAAGGAATGCTCAAAAATTGTGATAGCATCATTATACAAATAAGGTATCACTAAACCAGACTGTTTTCTAGAAATTAGGGGTAATAGAATTTTAATTTAAATGTTTCAGAAACTAACAGTGAAATAAAGAAATGTATTAGTTTTTCTTAAATCCTGCTGACAGACAAACAAAGCAGAAAAAATAACCTACTTGGCGGAGGTAAAAATGATTTGGTTGTGATTTTGATTGGAAAAATCAGTGGTGTTACAGACTAATATGTCACTTCAGATATAATCCGTCACTCTGACTGCTAGCCCTGAGTAGGCAGGCAGCTCCACAGAGATATACCAATTAACAGTACTTCTGCATTATTTGTTGCTTTTTTTCTCCTCTCCAGTATCTTGAGCATTCGGAATTACAACACCTGTTTAATGTCGTACTGCCAGCTATGGTTGACCTCGCGCTCCGTGTTCCTGTGCTCTGCACAATGGTAAGTGCAGTTTACTATTTTTGAATATGTGCTCGGTTTATGTTTGGGGCGCTTGCAGGAGTTGTGTGACTTGAAAGGTGAGCTTTTGTGACACAGTGGGTTTAAAAAGAGATCTGCAGTGTTAAGTGATATTGGAGGAAGAATGCAAGTGCATGCAGTCAGCAGAAAGGAGAGGCAAAGGGATAGATGGTGGATGTTATACAAGATCAGCTCATGAGTTAGAACTGCTATATAATGAATGCCCCTATCGGTCCATATCAAGAACTGCTTCATTAGAGAAAAAAAAGGGTTCCGAGAGGAGAGCCCGTCTCATTTCCAGTCTTCCATCTGATGTGTCATGCTTGTGCACATGAGGAAATTACTCTTCTAAAATTTAAAATTCAGTCAGTTCCTTTTGACTTCCACACTAGCTCTTCCTTCTCTGAGCAATATATTTTTTGAGAAGCAGGCCCCTCTCTTTTAGTCACATTAAATGGAGCTGATCCATGTCACAGAGCTTTTAAATGTCATCCCCATTTGTCTTTATTTTTTCGTTGTCCGTCATCAATTTAAGCAATGCAAAAATCCCAACATTGGTATTTTCGTAATTCAGTTATTCATTCCATGGTCCTTAGTTTAATTAAATGAACTTCATTTGGCTCCCACTCTGGGCAGGATAGGAAAATCCCTCTGGTTGCTACCGGTGACAGAAACAGGGGCATGACACTGAAGACGCTCAGGTTTAAATAAGGAAGGGAATTTCTGGTACAGATTTCACCTCAGAATCATTTGTAGCGGTTGGATAATAAAAGCTTTCTTACTCTCCGCTTTATTTTGCAGTATTAAGCGACAAGGCTAATGTGTGTGTGTGTGTGTGTGTGTGTGTGTTATTAGAGCTGGTATTGATTTGCTAACTGGGCAGCCTTGGGAGGCTCTTTAGCCCTAATCAGTGAAGATAGATGGGCCCCGTGTGTCTGACTGAACCAACCTGGGGAGAGCAAGAAAACCAGGACCTTAATTACTACCACCCATTTACCTAATGGAACTCTCCTTGTCTCCTCTGTTTTCTAGATTGCTAAACTAATTATCTATCCCCATGAGCCATCAGACCCACTGTACTGCACCCACATAACCTTGTGTGTTTCTTGCGCATCTCTTTTTGTCCCTACGTTTCCCATTCTGATCTCCAGTCCTTCAGGTTTGGTCTCTTTACTGTGTTAAAGTTTGGGTCCTCTCTCTTTCTAGCCAATACCCCTACTGAAGTCAAGGATGAACCACTCCCTGACTCTGTCTCAGGAGCAAATAGCATGTCTTCTGGCCAACGCCTTCTTCTGCACTTTCCCTCGACGCAACTCCCGCAAGTCGGAGTACTCCAATTATCCCGAGATCAACTTCTACAGGTAAAAAACTGTAGACACACAAAACAATTATCAGTAGCTCTCTAGAGTAATTGAGTGAGCTGAAGTCATTATTATTTTATTCACAAAATAAGGTTTGTTTCTTAAACTTGTGCTCAGTCTCTTTGTAAGCTATTCCCTCAATCAGGAGAAAGAGTAGATCTCAGACTCAGACATTGATCCTGAGTTAGACGCATTGGTCTGTATGCTTCAACAAGAAGCTTACGATGCTGTCTGACAGGAGCATTATTGGACTCATTGGCATCATTATACTATTTTCTGGTCCTCAGTGATTACGGAACATCCCGTGTTGCCCAGTTTTTATTGGCTTAATAACAGTCTCACAATGTTCTCACTAGTTTTCTGTCCAGTAATTGTGCATCAAATATATTCAAAGATTAGTAATATTTTGCATGATTAAGTACAACCCTCTATTACAAATGGGTAGAATTTTGATTGAGTAGCTCTGTCTTTAGTGGCCCTTCCATTCAAAAGAAACTGATTTCCATATGGGGGCACTACTATCTTGAAAACCCTTAATAACTATATTTTATTGTTCAGCTTCAACTCATTTAGTGTCCATTAAGTTTACATACAGTAAAGTAAAGTTTGCATGCAGAATGTCATAACTAGGTGACTTGGATCTGGCTGGTTACAGAGTTACAGCTTGTTGTATCTCTTTTTTTTTATAGTTGTAAGATCACATTGTGTGCTGTAACTGCCCCTGTCACCTTATATCCTTGAGGATGTGGGGGAACCTTAATGACCTCCATGTTTCTCTTATGTCTTTTTATGTGGGAAGGAGATTCAGCGTAGGAGTGTAAAATTGGTGTTCTCTGTTTCTACCTACTCGTAACCAGTGGTCTGTTAAGAAAGCCTGGGATGGCTAATTGAAACAAATTGTTTTGATAGACTTTTTTTTTTAAAGGGCACACCTGTCTATCTGTTTCTAGCTTCTCATCTTGATGTTGAGGAGTCAACGTTGTATGCAACGGACAGAGGTGATGCAGTGTGGACTCAGGCCTATAATATTGTTTCTGAAGTACACAAACATTGCTCTGCTGCTGTAACGTGTGAAGACGGAAGCAGAAGATGTGACCGTGTGGTCTGTTATCACAGTTTTCTGTAGTCTGTGTTAATGAGGTCCAGCTTGTTCTCTGTTGGAGAAATACTTAATTGTTTGTTGTCTTGTTTTGTTATTTCTGCTCAAGGCATTTCAAGCAGCTGATAATGGTTACAATTTTGAGATGTTGTGTATGGGTGTAGTGGGGCTGGTAGCAGTTATAATAAGATTTTGTTTCCAGCTCTGTTACAGTGTTATGGACTTATGCACCTCAGTACACACTGGGCATTGTCCAGATATCACCTCAACTCAATTTCCCTGTATTTCTTTGAGGCACCATCTCCTCATTAGTGATATGTGTAATCCCTTTTGGGGATGTTGCCTCGGTTTGACAATACATTATTATGATAGTTGCAGACTTTCTTTGCAGAACATGGTATGAAGGGTCACAAAATTTACAGTTCGGTTCATATCATAGTTTTGGAGTCCTAGTTTACGGTAGGGCTGGGCAATATATCAATGTTGTATTGATATCACTATATGAGACTAGATATCGTTTTCAATTTTGGATAGATCATAGTATGGTGATATGGTAAGTGTTGTCTTTACCTGGTTTTACAGGCTGCATTACAGTAAAGTTGTGAACTTACAAGACTGTTCTAGCTGTTCTGTTATTTACCTTAACCCACTAAGTAATTAAGTCATTTCTGGAGAATATTTATCAAAAATCTCAATGTGTAAATAACATTTGGTTAAAGCACCAATAGTCAACCATGAAATATCAATGCAATGTCAACAAAAAGGTATTTGGTCAAGAATATCGTGATATTTGAATTTCTCTGTATTGCCCAGCCCTAGTTCACGGTTCAGTTTGGTACGTTTTTGGTACACATTTCCAATTTCAACTTGCTTTTCACTGCTTTCCTTAACAAAATACTTGTTAAGAACATAAGGAACATAAACTCTTCTTTGTTTTCAAATCTTTATTAAAAGAATATGTTTTTTAATAAGTGAAAACAAAAAATGTAGCTTTATTTTCATGGGAACATAGACACAATATAGACTAAGGCCATCAAGCATAATAAAGTCACTTCACATAAAGTGAAGCATAATCTCTAACAGCACTAGATTTTTAGGTGCAACATTTTCAATACAATAAAAGGAATATGGCTGGATTTGTTATCTAAAGATAAAGTGCTACTGTGTTAATATAAACTAATGTTACTTCAATCATATGCTGAAATCCCGCATCCTCCACTACTGCGCTATAAACCGGCCAATGCTTTAGTCATGGATTGGTTTGCCCTGACTGAATCTGCATAGGGATGATGTGTAAACGCTGCAGGAAAAAAAGAGTTGCTCTGTCCTACCCGACTCTCTCCTGCTTGGCCGGTCAACGGACACACTTGTTTGATGTCTTTATAAATGCGGCATCATATTTTGAAGTAATGTTGCTAGCATGAGCCACATGTCTTGCACACAGTCCCAACTTTATCCACCACTTTTTTCAGTCACTGTCAGGTAACACCAAATCCGTAATCACATACAGTATACCCAGACTGACTGATGGATGCATGTGTGATTTGGTCCACATTAGAGGATGGATACCCGACCCGAGCTCGACGGGACCCGACGGTACCCGACGGGCCGGGCTGGGTTCGAACAGATTTTTAGAAAGGATGCTCGGGTTCGGGTCGGGCTCGGTCACATCAGGGCGATAAGGCATTGAACATTTTTTTTGTGTAAACTCATTCTTTTTTCCTGTTTATAACTTTTGGGTTTTTATTGTTTTTTCTTTTTTGCTTGCTTATTTACTGTTTGGGTCTTACTTTATTATACAAATTGTTATCATGTGAAGCACTTTGCTACTTTGTCTGTAAAAGGTGCTATATCAAGTAAACCTATTATATTACATTCTCAGCAACGGCAGCAAGGCATTAAACTAAACATGTACAGTATATGGCAGAGTGAACATCTCTTATTGGGGCGGCTTATCAATACAGGTTAAGCAAGGTATTTATTTTACTCAGATTTACTGACATAATCCCCCACATATGATGTTAATAAAAGCAGGCTTTCCACACAAACAAACGTACATGTGTCATTAGTATGAGAAACAAATGCGATTTTAACTGTGTCGGGCTAGGGTCGGGCTCGGACATAAATATCTTAATGCCTGTCGGGCTCGGGTCGGGTTCGGTTACTGCTCTGTCGGACGCGGGCCGGGCTCGGACAGAAAAATCCGGCCCGATCCGCACTCTAGTCCACATCCCGCCCTTGAACTCCCTCATTTTTATCTGAACCTTATTTGTGCTCTCATAATCAGTCATCTGTATGGGTGCATGGTATCTGCCTCCACATCAAAACGTTGGGGGACGACTAAGTGAAGAGGCCTCTGTAATAATGTAAGCATTGATTCCAGTTGGAGGGCTGGCTGTTTCAGATCCATTCCAGCACTGCCTTTACTATGGTCATTTCTGCCGGCAGTGAAATACAAGAAAGAGTGAGTGTGGAAAAAAATTCTTGGTGTTTCTGAAAAGATGAGACAAGCCAACCAGTGCATTCTAAAATGGGCCCCGGATCGTTACTGGCCCTCCCCTTTCCCCCTGTAATTGAGGGAGTGCCCATCACTTTGCTTATCAGCTACAGTAGCACTCTGTCTTGGACAAGGAGAGCAGCAAGCAATCTGCTGATTGCTGTTTTGGCAGAACTGTCAAGGTTTGTCCTCCGTTAAGTGATGGATAGATTCGAAGGAGAGGAAAGAAGGCAGTCTTATCGCTTTAGCTTGTGTTTTCCTCTGAATGAGAAGAAAATGACATAGGAAGCCAGTTTAGTCAAGAATGCAAGCTCATAATTAAGAAATAAATCCCAATAAAATAAATCCCATCATCCCATCTATCTTTCACCTACAATGTCTCATAGGCAGGTTGTCCTCCGTGGTAAATTAGGCTAAATTTTACTAAGTGATATGGGGCGGAGGCTTCTCAGTGCACAAGTAAAGCACTGTGCAAGGAATGTAAATAGTGGCAAAAACACATTTGATATGCAGGAATCACCTAATAAGTTTGTTGTTTTTTTTCTTACTAAAAGCCTTGTAATACATTACCTTTTTCATGCCATTTACCCCCTCAGTTTGTTTGTCTTTACTGGTCTGGGCAGAAAGCAGCACATATTAATGCTGAACTGGGATTACTCATCAGTTTAGGTTGCTTTTAATGGAGGGAGAGCCCCAGTATGGGGTGATTTTAAGCCGTTGCCCTCTCTCTTGCTTTCTTCCCCTCCCACCTCCCTCTGTCCACCCTAGTTTTTATCAACACTGAAGAGCAGAAACTTGGCCTCAGGCGGTCCCATTGTGTAAAGAACAGAGGTAGATGGGAGAGACATCATGCCAGTTTAAAAGCTTGACCTCACTCAAGACATGCTGTGGCATGGTTGTGTAGTGAGCTATAGATAATAACTCTGAGTGAAACATCCATGTCTTTAATCTGCTAAAACACATCACATTTTATTTCATATACAAAAACTATATTTTGAGTAAAAGTAGATTTTTTTCTTCGTTTTTAGAGACTCTAAAGTCTGTCATGCACTATTTGAAAGCATCAGTAACCTACAAAAATCCCATTTGCTCTCTTTTCAGGTTATTTGATGGTTCTTCACCGAAAAAAATTGAGAAATTGAGAACTCTGCTGTGTTACTTCAGGAGAGTTACACAGACCAGTAAGCATAAATAACATCCAACATGATGTTGCTGCAGTTGTTTCTCTGTAATGCTCTCTCTTTTCAGTCGATTAACATTTTTTTCTTCTTCTTTTTCTTTTCAAGAGCCCAAAGGCCTTGTTACATTCACAAGACAAGTGCTGAACAATCCTCCAAACTGGGAAAGGTATTACTATATTCTATTGTACTACATTATTAATGTAATGTTTTCATGAGCTAAATTGTTGATATAATCTACCCACAGCAATCCATAATAAAATATTAAATATACATTTGTGCTATGTTTTGGGTCAGTAAATATTATTGTCATACACAGTGACACTTCAAATGATGTCAAATTGTTTTAAAAAATGGTTTAGATTTTCCCACAACTGGATTGAACTAATATGAAATGTGTTGATGTTATCGGAGTAGAGTAAGGAGGACCACTCACACAACATCAACAAATGAGAGTTCCTCTGCTGCTCATGCCCACAGCTCAGTCATCATCCAGTCCCACCATGAAGCATAATGATGGCAGCACTGTGCTGTTTGGTGTTTTTTTTTTAGCAGGTGGGATTGTGAGACTGAATGGTGCCAAATACAGATTAATATTGTGGAAAGACCTGAGGTGGAGGTGGCAGTTTATATGCAATCAGAATCATGACCAAAAGCTAAGGCTTGATTCAGAAATGCTTCCCATCCAACCCAACAATGCCTGAATAAACATACCTAAAAGAATGTCAGTGAATTTCTAAATTTAGATGTGCAAAAGTTATCTGATGAGATGAAATAAGTTGACACTGTTGCTCCAAAGAATGTAATGACTTGAAAAGTTTCAGGTGATATTCAGTTATATATTTCAACAACTCTAAAGCAATAGATCAGTTTAGTTGAATTTCTGTTCCCCTCAAAATGTTATATGACCTCACATCCAAACAAGCTGTTTCTTTCCAACCTTTCATTTTGTGGCTTCAACTCTTTAACAATGGAATTATTATATTGTATTAACAAAATTAATTACTCTTTTTAAAAGAATAAGTTAAAGTTTTGTGATCTTTTTTGTCAAGTTCCCAGACGCAGCTGAAGCGCCTACACATCACTTGTGAGGGGACAATTGAGGATGATGGGTATGGGATGCTGCAGGTAGGAATTTGTTGGTTTTGCATGTAATGCCAAGTAGAACAAGTTATTCAGGATGGCGTAATGAAGGTATTTTTTCCTGCCAGTGCCCCCAAATCATCATAACCACAAACTCAGACAAAAGTTTTGGAGTGTCAGGTGTGATGCAATGTAGAATGCCTATTTTGCACTTGTTATTGTGTGTCAAATCTAACAAACATGAGTCTGACCATCAGCCTTCTGTTTTGCTTTTTAACTGCTTGTCTGAATGATTGTCCACCACCTGCAGAAAGTTAAAATCTGTCTGTATGATTTTTGTGCATATCTGGGAAGGTTTTGGCTCTATTTCCGCATTTATTTACACCATCTCCCCACTCCCCGTCAGTGTTTCAGGATAGCTGGTGCATTTTTTACTATAGCTGACAGCCCAAGTGTACAGCTATGTACACTTGAGTAACTCAGAGTAGCAAGGGTGAAGGAGAAGACCTTGGGGTGGGGGATGAGGGAGGAGGAGGCGCATGGTGGAAAAGACAACGAGGGTGAGCTATCTCACTGGGACGACCCACTGGGCCTAGAGTCCCACAGGCGGATTGATGGCTACCTCAGTGGGCTGGGCACTGGCTGTGTGTTGACTTTTGATAGGGCAGAGTGGGCTGTCATTCTCTTCAGGAGGGGAGATTGAAGGGTGAGGGGGGTAAGGTGAGGGGTGAACCAGTGAAGGAGGTGAGTTGAGCAACTGGTTAGACACCATACACACATGCATATACAAACACACTCTCTGTCACACAGATTGACGTAGCTGTGGGCCAGTGAGCAGAACCCTCACCCCTGACAGGCTGTTTGAATAGCAGCATTGTGATTGAATGGACTGTCCTCTTATTCATGCCACAAGTACAAGTAGTGGGCTTGCATGGCTGGAAGCTCGAGGATCACATCAAAAGATTTTGCGAAAATGGCGAAAATTCCATTTGGGAGAAATTGGTTTATCGCGTGCATTTTTGTAGCATTGTTTCATTAATTATTTATGGTTTCAGCATTCTAAAAATCAGATTATGATACTTCACAAACAACTTTTTATTCGGACCAATGTTTATAAATTACCTCAGAAATACAGTATTTCAACATTTTGGTTCTGCAAATTATTTAACTATTGACTATTGTTTACACCGATATATCTGCAATGAGCTTGTATCGGCCAATGCATTGCCCCAACTGATTTATTGTTCTAGCTCTATTGAGAACAATGTAATTGTAAAATATTTGGTCTTCATCAGGGATAGGTTCCCGCCTATCTATGGAGTAAAGAGACTTCTAGACAAATATTAAGGTGGATTGAATTACCCACTGGTTTTTAAAAAGGACAGTCAGGGTGTTTCTGCTCTTCCTAAGTAATGCCAATGAACTTATTTAAAAAAATAAAGGCAGTTTGTACACATTTGTAACTTTTTTCTGCTAAACATTTTCAACCGTGGTCAGAAAACAGGCACTATGACTCTAGAGTGGCTACTCGCTCCGAAGCTAATCACTGTCACTCTCTCACTTCTCCCTCACTCTATCACACACACACGTAAACACAGACCAGCACACACCAGCTCGTCGCGCACACCAGCGCAAAAAGTATAACAATCAGGCCACTTACGTTATTTGCACTACAAAGAGTGTATATATTTGTTATTTATTTTTGCTATAGTGCTCAACAAGCATTATTTAATTTTGCCCAGTTGTGGCCTTTTGAGGGGCAATAAATATCAAAAGTTCCATAACATCTATGTTGTTATTTGTATTGATCCACTAGACATAATATCTACGTACGTGGTATTTGATTGGAGGCTGGTCTCACTTGTCCCACAGTAACATTAAAAGAGTTTAGATTTGTGTACAGTTTCTGGTAATGTATTGTATTAAGTGTCCATTTCATTATAATATTCAGATTTATCATAAATAATTGAACATGCACATGTATTTTATGTTCCGTTAAAGAGGGGTGGAGGTGGGGTCACATTTGAGCATTTAAAAATTGACTTGAAAGTAAAAAAAAGTTTGTTAAAATAATAGGAGTGACAGTAGCTAAACCTCACAGTTCTTCTCAACTGCATTGAATGGGCAGGACAATGTATTAACCATTTGTTTTGTTGTGAATTTAACCACGGAATTGATTGTGCCATTTGGGTTTATTTTTCCATTATATTCCTTTAATTAGGTGGACTTTGCAAACAGGCTTGTAGGTGGTGGAGTAACAGGACTTGGACTGGTCCAGGAAGAGATTAGGTTCCTCATCAACACTGAACTCATTGTCTCTCGCCTCTTTACTGAAGCTTTGGAACACAATGAATGCCTCATCATCACAGGTACGTAGTCACACATATGCATCATCAGCCTTCAGGTTCTGCTTTGTATGGCACTAAAAACTAGGCCTGTTTAACACTTGTTAGACGTACAGTATGCTTCTTTCAATTGACTCAGTCTGTTATTTCCTTCTTTGTGATTCCTTGTGTCCACTTCATCTGCTGGTGGAAAATGTGATTAAACAGAAATACATTGTCAACAATTAAGGTTTAGTTGTTCCTTCAGATTTACAGAACAGTCAAATGTTGGCATAAAAAATGTAGTAGTCGGCAGTGTTTCAGGCGCTGTACCAGACTGTTGCGGTTAAAAGGGAGCGGAGCTAGTCTGGCTATCACTAGACCAAGCCAAGCTCAATAGATTTGAGATTGAGCAGTAGTCTGGGTCTGCTCTGTATTTTCTCTGCACAAGAGACGCGACCAACAGGCATAGTTCAAATGACTCTGTACACAATTGGATAGTCCTTCAACCAATCAGACCAACAATCCGGGTGACGAAGCAACAGCGGCATTAGGCATCAAAGGGTTGCTGTGCTTCGGTGATGTTGGGTGGCTGCTATGTTGTATGTAAACAAGAAGCCCCTGGTCGCTTCTCTATTGGCATTGTGTTAAACCCACCAATAGCGCGCTAGTTAGATAAGCCAGTTTGTGATTGGTTCCCACAAAATCAAATTGCCGGCAGAGTGGGCGGGGTTTACCCAGTCTAGAGTTGAGACTGAAGGCCTGTTAATCTACGTTCCAACCCTGTCCCTATGTTAATACGCTCAGGCCAATGAATGAGCAAAAGGATGTTATTGCAAGTACCAGTGGCTGAAATGAGTTTTTTTTACGCAATCAGTAATGTCCTCATACAGAGACTAGATATTAGGTCAGGTTATTTATAGGTTTCCACCCAGTTAAGACTTTCTGTGACATGGTGCTTATTAGCCCACATTGCGCAGGGAATGAAACCGTTGTAGAGCAGACAGACTGTGCCATTGCTGCCATGGTATATTTATTTACTGCTTTTATCCGCCAATTAGCATCTTGTGAATCAATAGTTACAGCAAAACAATGTATTTTATGGCTAAGATCAGAGAGGAGGTATCTAGCTTTCGTCATGGTATATGGGGATAAGGTTAAGTCCCCTTACGCATTATACATTCGGTGCTTTCACATCTGTAGTTCTGTTCATTTGGTTGGAACAAATGGCAAAAAAAATTATACTTTTATAACATTTTTCAGCCGTTTTGGTTTCTGTTAATGCCACGCTGTTTGCTTTGGTTGGTTAAACAAACCAAGCAACACAAGTTACGCGATTCATATCTTCTGTCTTTGTAAACTTCTTTGTCTTCGTATAACTGCTCTTCGATCAGTCAGCATTACTATGTGGGGAAACACAACTCCCGGAAGTAAATAAGGAGAGCCGGAAATGACGCTTTTTGGTCACCATAGCACAGCACAGCTGACTACGGCAGCTGGTTTAGTCAAAAAATGCGCAGTTCTTAGAAAGTTGGATCTGTTCTAGGCCCGATCACGTTCTCACCACAAACAAACCGCTCTGAATTCTTTGAAAGCATACAAAGACCACCACTTCAAAAAAGGTCTTGGGTTGTTTGGTCTTCTTTTCGTGCGCGTCCGAGTGCGATTGCTGCGTTCACACCTTCCCAGACGAACAGTGGGGGGGAAAACAAACTCTAGTGCAATTCAACCAAATTGATAAAAGTGTTTGGTGTATTTTCATTTGCATTTGCTGGTTCTCTTATCAAAACCACACACATATCACTTCTTTCTAGTTAAACATAACTTTGGCTAAACTGGTGGTGTTTTCCGCCTCTGAGTTATTTTCTCTAGTTCATTGAGCACTGTGTGTTCATTGGACTCCCATTCATTGTAACCCCTGTCCTTCCATCCAGTCCGAAGGTAAATCCATTCCATTGATTCACATGGGACAGCCTAGTTATCCTTCATTTCTCTCCAGCAGAATTGCTCTATTTTTTAACCTCCAACTCACTCTGCTTGGGACAACCTCTCTAAGTGTTATGCCTTGTCATCTGCCTCCTCCCTCCAGCATACCCTTTTCCCTGCCTCACAGCCTTACCTCGCCCACCCCTGGTTAAAGTAAGGGCAAGCAGATTAAGATCACGGATGTGCAATTACTTCCAGAAAATCAAAAAAAATATAAATATAGTGGTGGACATAATATGAAGGCTTGTGTGGGGAAGTTGCGCACCGAGTGACCAGGTCTCAAAGAAGAACACGACTTCTGCAGTTTGGCATCATTTCGGGTTCCGACCTAATGAGAAGGGAGAGGTGTTTCAGTATTAGTGTTTGGAATTCAGTTTCTGAACGATGTAGGCACAAGCCAACAGTTTGGTGACGCCGTCTGAGCCTTACGTCATCATTTTTTATTAGTCACAGTAATCCTGTATACTGCAGTAAAATAGGGAGGAGGTTTGATGGTATCAAAATTTGGATACTGCCCAACTCTCACGCACGCACGCACACATACATACACACACACACACACACACACACAATCAGTTCCAGTCAGCCACTGTTGAAATCGACTTCTGTCTTGTGCCGTACCCTCCTGTCAGCAAGCCAAGCATCGTCTCTTTTGTATGGCGCCATGTTGTCTTCTTTGAAACTCCCATCCCTTCCAAGTCACCTTCAGTGCTTAGCCATTGTCCCCCTCCCTATCCACCATCAGTCTCCCACCCTCTTTCCCTCCTCCTCCTCTCCACTTAACATTATTACATTAGGACAGAAAGGAATTTATTGCCCAACTAAGGTCGTTGCTCCACTAATGGAATGGGCCAGTTATGCCATAGATTCATTTAAACCTTATAGATTATTCCTTGCACGCATTCAGTGATTGCGTTTAAAGTCTTGTCTCTGATTCTAGACTCTGTAAATCTGTTTCTCTTTGTCTGCCTTAGTTTTTTTCTTCTGTCAAGTCACTCATATTTCTTAGGTGTCTTAACATGGGTCATCCAGTGCATTTGGAACTTATGCGTCACATTAGTTTATCCATAGACGTTTTCAGATCGGAAGTTAGATGGTCACGATGTAATCTAGTGATGGAAGCCTGTATTCCATGAGGCTCTCATTGACAGTTGCCATGGTAAATCGTATCAAGGTGAAGGATGAGAAGGGCAGCTCTGTTGATGGAGAAAGTGATATGGGTTTTCAATGGTGCAAGGTGTTTAAAATAAACGTTTTTTTTGTTCACTCATCCAAAACTTTACGTAGAAATGTCATTTTTGGTTATGTTTTGGCTCCAGTGCAGACCATTAGCTTGAGTCATTCTTTGTCATAAAAAGGCAAAAAAATCATCATTCCTGCTCAGACTTCAAGTATTGGCAGATGGTACATGCTTGAAGTTAAATGAAGTCAATTATGAGAAAGTAAAAGCAGCGTTTAATTACTGCTCTTTGAAGAGATACTTTTAGAGAATGACAGCATTGGTTTTAAAATACTTTTGATATTTTCTTCTAATAGCATACGTAACTCTGCCAGTACATACAGTAGAACTTAAAAGGCTATGCTAATCACGTGTTTAACACCTGCTCTTCATTGAAGTGCAGTGAAACTTCCTCATACCTAATGCATAATGTATGGAGCCTTTAATTGGCATCACTTTCAGAATTGTGTGCAGCTGTATTTGTAATGACGACTGATCTTTCGAGCTCTAACCCACAAGCACATACCAGTACACACACAAATCTTCCATCAGCGGTGTGTTAGCCTGTCTGTTAATATATGATTCAATGGCGTTTCCTGTTTTGCAAGCATTTTGCAAATGTGGCCAAGGGTAGCTTCTTCTGTTTTAACCAATTCTTCCTATTATGGCTGAAAGCTTTTCATTTTAAAGCCCAAAGCGGATTACTTATTAAGTCACTGGCCTTTTATTTGTGAAAATCCAATACACGCTGATACTGTGTACTCACATGGGGAGCATAAAGAGCACTAAATGTGATTTAAGAAATAAGGCACAGAAACTGATTTAGGCCAGCCGTGTGTTCTGGCTGCTGAATACTGAGAAATGTCCATGTTTTTGCAGGCACTGAACAGTACAGTAAATACACTGGCTATGCTGAGAGTTACAAATGGAAGACCAGCCACAAGGATGAGACTGCCAGGTATATTTTACTCACAAAGTTTGAGTAATGATAGGAAAATGTTTCAAAGTCATTGTCAATCCCATCTCTCTTTGCTTTTCTTTCATTCCCAGGGATGAATGGCAGAGACGCAGTACGGAGATTGTGGCCATTGATGCTCTTAAATTCAGGCACTTCCTAGAGCAGTTTCTCCCTGAAAAGATAACCAGAGAACTAAACAAGGTGTGAGAGAGATGTCCTTGTCTCTGTTTGCACAGAACTATATCAAAATATGGTTGGCTTACATACAAAAATTACACATTCCTCAAACAGATGTGTCTTTGTGAAAGGACACAAGAAAGCTATAAATTAGTGTCAACTCTCGGTACCTTATGTAATCAATAAGAGCTTATGGTGGTAAACTTCAACATATTGTCAAGTACCAACTGCAAAGATGTTAATTAAAGGCTTAATGAACTGTAACACCGTTGAATTGAGCTCAGAGCTACCAAGCTTATCTGGCCGATACTAATAGTACACAACGCCTATCTGTAGTAGTAGTAGTACTGTCATTTACTACAGCTTTTTTCTGTTGAGAAGTTAGACCAAAAATGATTCATTTTTTGTGTTTAGCTCGCATGAAACCCACAAAAAAGTAATCTGTTGAGACGTCATATATTCTAAATCTATATTGTGCAAAAAGATAAAAAATATTGTAAAGGTTTCTCTTGTGTCTCCTTGTTTTCTTCCTCGCCTTCCCTTCCTTCTACTCCCTTTGCATTCATCCTAGGCATATTGCGGATTCTTCCGAAATAAAGCCAACAGCAAGCACCTCTCTGCAGTGGCCACAGGCAACTGGGGTTGTGGAGCTTTCGGTGGAGACACACGGCTTAAAGGTATCTTTGGCTGAATTACAAACATGCATTCGGATACATGTGCAAAGACTCAGTATAGTAACACGTGTTTTTTTTCCAGACGCATGAGTTGAAATGGTACTACTGACATACAGTAGTGTAGCAGATACATAATATTGCTTACATTAAAATATAAACTCTTGATTCTCAAGCATGAGGTAATTGTTAGTTGCTCAGACAGGATCAGACATTCATCTGCACTGCTTGGGCCAGCCATTGAAGCTCCTACTGAAGGACTGGACGGCACAGTCTCAGATGCCAGTCTGGATCTAGCACTTCTGGTCAATTAGTAGCTCTCCCAGGGTGTCACTCATCCGTTCCTTCCCTCCCTTTATTGATCAGCTGACACACATTTATTATTTTCCTTTAAAAGGGCAATTGATTACAGGGAAGGGAAAACATAAATTCAGGCTGATTCAGGTCTCTGTGGGCTTACACAACATCACTCTTCATAAGCAGGGGCCCCTTACTGTCCCCTTCAGTATGCCACACTGCACATTTTTGGGTTTCTGGTCAGTTGTCATTATCGTTTTAATTATCTGTATATTTGTTCATACCGATCATTCATGGAGACTGTGCTGTACTGACCCCCATACATTTCCTGCAGAGTGAATGCAAATGCGATTGGAGTAACATGGGTATGTTTGTGTACAGTTTCATTTAGAACTGAGGCTGTTAATTTTCTCTGCAGCATGCTATGAATAGATCCACTGGACTAGTGCCTGAGGATGGTATTAGCTTGCCGGGGACCCCTCTTATTAGCCCTGGAATTAGCATAGCTGGTATTTTTAGAAGGCAATAACTGTATTTTACATTATAGTCCCGGAGCTGACTTAAAATGTGGTAGTTACATAAGACTAAGATGTTATGTTGTAAAGATTACAGACCTGTTAAAAAAATTTTTAATCTGGAATCAGTATCCATTCTGTTAAATATTTAAACGTCTTAAGACCTAATTTGCAAGGCTGAAAGATTGAGTGCTGTTGATTAGGCTATGCTACCAGTGGTGGATTATTTACTCTTCTGATATAAATTGCCCCTGTCACTCGGGTTCTTTTCTGCCAGAAGCTGCTCCTCATCCAGTTTATTGACCAATTACTTCATTTCCTACGCTTATTTTCAGCGGTCAATTACACATTTATGATTTCGTTCTGAAACTGAAGGATACTAATGATGCTAATATGGTATATTATTGTTGCCTGGATTTCCCTTTAGCGTTCTCCTTCTCACTTTTTCAGCACTGATTCAGTTGATGGCTGCAGCAGAGGCCGGCAGAGACATGGCATACTTCACATTTGGAGATGCTCAGCTTATGAGAGATGTTCATGAAATACACACTTTCCTCACCGAGAGAAGAGTCACCGTCGGTAAGACACACACACACACACACACACACACACACACACACACACAACCAAATGTTTTTAGTATTTTTCTTGTTGCAGGAGTTAGACTCTCTGCCCGGCCCTACCTCTCTGGACCTCTTAACACTAAATTGCATAATTAACTGGAATGGGGATGTTACCAATAACTGTGTAAAGGATTGTGGGGCTCTTGAGGCTCATGCATCACATTGAGGTTGTCCTTGCAGGTGTCTTTACAGGGACAGTATGAGAAAAGAAAAAAAAAAAGAATACACTCAATCTCGATGTTAAGTTATTCGACCTTATGGGCTGTCTCCGTTCCGCAGGCTATCCATTCAGCCTCTGCTGCAGAGTGGATTACTGCCAGAACTGACCCCAGCCTCTCCCCTCCCCCTTTTCATTTTTCTTCCACTGACATTTATTGAAGCCTTTCAGAGAACTTCCCCTCTAACCATCCATTTCCTAAAGTGGAGCTACAGAGAAAAAGCTCATGGCTTGTGTGCGTGTGTACGTGCACTTGATTTATAAATGAGCCCGAACACGCTTTCATTTTTCGTTTTTTTTTTTTTCCTGTTATAGGTTCTGTCTCTTGCTCACTCAGTTTGTCCTTTTTTCTATTTCTCTCAAATTTCCCCCCATTTTTCTTCCTTCTATTGACCCCTGCACCATCCCCTCCCTCTGTCTCTCTTCCTCTCTCTGTCTTCACCACTCTTCTCCGTCCCTCCTTTTCCCTCCCAGGGAGGCTGTACAACCTTTTGAACCAGTACTACAGTTCGGTGTGCAAGAATTGCCGCACAACTCGACCTGACGTCAGTCTCTACAGTTTCATCCACGAGAAAGTCTCTTCCCCCACGGCCGGTGACGCCCCGGACTCTGCCAAGGATTCTGGGATGTCTCCTGTAACATCGGACTCTCATTAACATTAACATGGATAGAGCTGCAACTTAACCTCCCTCCGCTGTCTCTCTGTGTAATAGAATCTCCATCTTCACAAACTCCAATGTGCTCTCAGCCTTGTGCTTACAGTCCCTTTTTTGTCTCACACACACTCCCTTTAAGTTTGTGATCCCAACACACAAACTACCAAAACACAGCTTTGCCTTTCTCGTTGGTGGTAATATAGGAGCCTCTTATGTCACCAAATGTGGTGAAATGTTTCAGAGACTTATAGCAATAGTAAATCCTGGTTGCTGTCAAGCCTTTCTTTAGTTTAAGTGTGATGTGGAAATATTTTGTTTTTTACATTAGTTACACATATGGCCAAATATTCATCATGTGCATGTTTGTGGACACATTTCGTTATTAATAATCCAGGACATGATAAGACATCCCTAGTTATCTTGTCCTATATTGTGTTTGCTACTCTTTGGATGAGTTGTCCTTTCTGTTTACCAAACCCAGGCTGTGGTGAGGTTCCTGAGTGCAGAGAGATGATGAGATGCCATACTGTAGTCTATGCATGGGTAACATTTATTTATCAAATATTCTACAAACATATGCTGCTCTTTTATATTCCCTAGGATGTCAATGTTCAACACACATATAGTCCTTATTTTCATATCAATAAATGTTATTGTCGGTATTAGAATCATCTCCGATGTAACATTTAATGTATGGTCATTTTCATCTATAGACCTTTTGATTCCATGAAACCTAATCATTTAAAAATACTCAGTGTTAATCATAGCAGTGCTACTGTATATACAAGTAAAGGAGGGAGCAGATAAAGAAGTGCACGTAAAATATTATTTTTGTTAATGTTTTTACTTTATCTTTACTTTGGGGGATGCAGTTATGTTTTTATTATTTACTGTATTTTATGATTGACAGTGGGTTCTATTTAACGATGGGTTCATAAATATAATTAAAGACTAAATGTATTGCATATTACTGTACTTTAGGTTTTAAGGTTGTAATCTTTATTATGATTTCTTAATTAAAGAATATCCTTTTAAAATGGTATATCATTGCTCAGATCAATATGATTTATTGTCTCATGACAAAAGGATCAGCACAGTACCAGCAAAAACTTAGCGAAATCATTCAGAGACCAGCCGTTTATTAGTTGCATGGTCTCACTCCACATTTGACTGTTTAACACATAATATCAAGAAGCATTTGATTGATTGTATTGTGTAGCAATTGATGTATTTTCAGCGTGTAGTTTTGTTACACCAGGATGATGTAATTATTCATAGATCATTTAGAAATAATTATTCCACACATCATGCCTTGGCACCACAGATTTGTCACGTTATTTCATAAAATCATACATTATTTAATCATTTGAAATGTGATTGTGTTTTGTGATAGCACGTGTACCAAGGGCTTTCAGACAAATTTAATTCTGCCGCCAAACATGCTTTATTAGATGAATTAGGGGTCCTAAATAACCTCATGACGTGGACTTCCATAAATGGTGTGTAGGCTTGGTTCGGATAAGTGGATTACACATTATCTTCATCTCTCGCTCTTTGTACTGAGGCCGGCATTGCCAAATTAGCTGTGGACTCAAAACAAAGTCAATTTGGTTTGGCGGACTTGACAGTTGATGGCTGCCATGAGCCTGGGTCACCTAGACATGAACTTTATTGAGGATACTGGTTTATCCTGGATTATATCAGATTCATTGACTGAATGTGCCAAGCAAATCCAACAAATGAATATCCATAGTGAACAACAATGATGTATTTTGACCGTTATTCACATTTCAACAATTGATGTCACTATAAATAGGAGGGTAGAGATATTGTCCCTTGTTTGATTTCCCCATTAACAAGACATGTTTCAAACGCTAAGCAGCTGCTCCAGGTCGCCCTGTCTAGTGATGTAATTTAACACAGAGCCTGTAATGTTACCCAGCGGCGCAGGTTTTTTCATCGATGAACACTATTAATAAAACGCCAGAAAGCAACTGGTCTTCGCTCCATCTTTGTCAGGCGGTGAAATCACTGCAACAAAATGGCATTTCAGTTCATAATTGCCTGAGCCTACACTCTCTAGGTCAGCCGCAGACCAGCAGCAACAACAAATGCAAATAATGAAAAATGAGGAACTCTCCGTCAGGGAACACAGAGCATTATTGTGTGCTGTTGCAGAGTTAAAGCATATGTGAATATATTCTTGGCATGAGTGAAAACATTTTTGATGCATATGTTATTGGTACATTATTAGACCTTTTGGAGTTGAGACTGACAAAAAAAATACCAGTTTAAAACCTTATAAGGATGCTGTGGTTTATGTGTTGCTCTGATATGTATCACACTGTTTTGTCTGGTAGATCCTCTTTTAACTTGTGCCCACTCCATGTTCCGCTTTTCAGTGGCGTGTTTGTCATGATTAATAATAGTTTCTTCTGTGCCAGCAAGTATGACTGATGGACATCTAGATGAGGAGGAGAGAGAGGTTGCGGTGGGAGGAAGGAAAGAAGCTGGAGTGAGTGAGAGAGGGAGGGCCAATTATCTTATTGTTTAACCCACATAAGGTAGAAGCCCATCAATTTGAAACCACTTGCTCAAATGACTCATGTTCAGCCTTTCTAAAAGTTGAACTGGCTTAATTAACACTGAGGGGAAAGATGTCGCAATTTAGATGGGAAACAATGACCTTTCTGGATGAGGAGTGTTTGCAGGGACTCATAGATTAAAGTATGTATTCTGATTGTAAAATTGATTGCTGTTATAAACAAAACACCACAAATGCAATAAAAACATTATTTCAGATTTTTTATTTTTTTATTTGCCACTTAAGAATTTTTTTCTTAGTGAAAATTGAATTTAGTTGATGTTTGTTTTCCTTTTTTCTGTCTCTCTGAGATGGTGTGTTTGGCCCTAAACCTAGGCACCACTGGCACCTTTGGGTGCAGCATGCTGCTGCTCGCTGTGTGCAGGAAGCACCACCACCACCTGACACTGGGGGCGTGTCAAACCATGCACGCACTCGAATCTCTCACCTTCACCGATACCTGCCCTACTTTACATCCTCCGACGATGACAAAACCAGTCAAGTCAGCCTAAGGTAAATGTAATTCATAGAAATAAAAACGTAGGTGACCTTTAAAACCACTGTCCTGTATCCCGTGACACCGCTCGTTGCCAATGGCAAAGACGACGGGAGATTATGAGGGTTTATGTGGACGTTGGGATTAGTGGTCCAGAGAACCACTGACCCAAAATTAAATAGTCAATGTTTTGGCATTGAAATAGGCGCAATACCGCGAAGTAGCCTGTAAAGCATCCTGCAAGTAAAGGTTAAGAAGTCGTAGCAGCGGACAATGCAGCAGTAGACTATTCGTTGGCTTTGCACATGCTCTATTTGCAGCTCCAGCTATGACTTTACGTAAAAACAAACGCACAGACCGTTACGTGGCCGTATAGTTTTCATTAGTGAGAATCCACTCGAAAATATCACTTGTAAATGTCATTTTATCCTCCAGGAGCCCGCAACTATAGTCCCTGTTAAGTGCGATAAGTAGACTAAACATTACGCACTTACTGAAATAGTTTGAAGTGACATTCAAAGATAGCCTAATAAATCATCAAACCAGGCCATGCACAGTATTTCTGCTTTTACATAAATGACTAATCAAAACACCGAGATGTCTGATTTGAAAAGCTAATTATAAACTCTCTCTGACCCCCAACTTTTTTTTGTGTCTTTGTCTGTCTCTAGCATGAGTCAGTTTCGGGCGTTAGCGGCTGTGCTGAGGGGTGGCTGTGTTGGAGGCAGTCAGTGGCTGCGAGTATGTGGAGGGGGCCCGGCTAAGCACTGGGTTGATCCCAGGAAAAGCTGCTCATCCGGGACTGCTCCTCGTCATTCATCGGTGACCGGTAACTCCAGCTATGTGGAGGAGATGTACTTTGCCTGGTTGGAGGATCATAAAAACGTCCACGAGGTAACAGTGTGCAACGTGTGCCATTTCTTCCCACATGAGTGAATTAGAGAGGGACATTTAATATTAGTGCAACGTGTTTTTCCCTTGAATAGAGATTTGCAGAGTGGGGTGGGAGTGGGTTAACAGCTAAATTATGAAGAACTGCCATTGCAAGAGGGCACTTAATAGATATGCCCTCTTCCCTAGGTTGTGCTGGTGGCTCAATTGCCTGCGCGTGTACAGTATACAGTATAATGTATGCAATGTCCTGGATTCCAGACTTTTACTGTCCAGTCATCAGCCATCTGGCAGTCAATAGCAGCAAGGTTACTTTTGGTCTATGTTTGCAATGGACCCGCTTACTTCTGCTGTATCTGTCTTTCTCTGTCTTTTGTCTTCTAGTCTTGGGACGCATTCTTTCGTAACATCCAGGACTCCAGTCCGTCTGGCGAGGTGGGCGAAAGACGTCCCTCCGCTCTGCTCCAGGGCCGAGTGCTGTCCCACTCACCCGAAATGGCACAGAAAGTGGTGGAGGACCACCTGGCTGTGCACACACTCATTAGAGCCTACCAGGTAGTCCACAACCGGCCCAGCTCTGTGAGACACACACACACACAAAATATATGAGCTTGTGTAATGTGGATTTGTTATTTACAAATAAAAAGATTGATCACATATCTAATAGGCATCTGTTTAAATCTTAACCAGTGTGTGTGTATACAGAATTAAGATGTCATCTACCAAGAGCCACAACTGGCTGACTATTTGTAGTTCTGATGTGTGTGTGAAAAATGCATCAACTAAATCCTCTTGAATTGCCTAAACAGATACAACTGGCAATGAAAGATGTTTACTGTGTCCTTGCATTAAAAGGAATATACAATTTGTTTGTCACTGCACAAGGTTATGCAAATTGAAAGATTAACTCTAACCTACTTACCCTTGTTGCTTTTTGAAAACTACAAATATCAAAGAGACTACTTAAACAAAACAGGTGGCAACATTTCCCCTCGCCCTTAAATTAATTCGAGGAACTATCCGAGGGATTTATTAAATTCTGGCTTTTGGCAAAGGCGTCACTTTTATTCCCAGTTTGTTACAATCCTGGTGGGAATGTGTGTGTGTGTGTGTGTGTGTGTGTGTGTGTGTGTGTGCGTGTGCGTGTGCGCGTGTGCGTGTGCATGTGCGTGCGTGCGTGCGTGCCTCGACATAAAAGCACTCCCATGGGGCTCTTTTCTCAGAAAGGTTGACTTATAACGGAGTGTCGGCTTATTCTCCAGCTGTTCACACTCAGCATCATGAGCACATGGGAGAAGTTGTCTGTCAGTGCTTTCTTCCAGAATTCTTCTTAGGTTTAGGAAATAAAACTACTTGGTTAAGTTTAGGAAAAATAGTGGTTTGGGTTAAAATAAACCATTTCTGGCAGAAAGCCCTGAAAGCTAACTCCATCTTTTTGCGCATCATAATGGCAGCTCCTTGCTAAATCTTATTCTCTCCTACCTGTCACTTTCTCTTTTTTACCTGATTTTCCTCACCTCCTTCTTCACATTTCTGTTTGTCTTTCTGTGTAGATTCGTGGTCACCATGTTGCGCAGTTAGACCCTCTGGGAATCCTGGAGGCTGACCTGGACTCCTTTGTTCCCTCCGACCTAATCACCACCATTGATAAATTAGGTAAGCCTCACAACTCCTGCAATCCTACATACAGTACATCACACAAACCACAAATTTATAATTGCAAATAAAGGAAGATTTCTGCCATGTCTTGAGAGGATTGTCGTAATAGTTTATACAGACTGTAACATTTAAGACATGTTTGTCATAATAAACATTTTGTCATCTAAATGCATGTCTACAATAATGATACCTTCTTTTTTTTAGACTTTTTACACAAGAGTTATAGAAATCCTTATTTATCCCCCTTTCCTAACAAAAGGCATGTATAGTTAAACCACAGGCAGTACATATGCTGATTAGATTCCCACTATAGAAGTCCTTCCTTCTAATTACCTCAGGGTACTTGTCCTGCTTAAGAATTTCAGTCGTAAGCATATCATTCTCATTTTCCTGTGCTTTATTTCAATAACATTTATGTATCTTTTTGAGGGTTTGCATAGTACACACATGTGCATCTATACACACATTATACACACCCAGGGTTTCATACATCATACTCATCAGAGGAGAGTGTAAGGGGTATTTCAGTATAAAAGGCACCATCACGCTCTCCGCCATGTCTGTATACGGGTTGGTCAGCCTAATGCTATCATTAATCTGAGGCCAAGCTCTTGTCATTCTCCATTTCATTTAGCGGGTTGAGGATCGGTGGATGCGGGGCGGCCACAGAAAGCGATTGAAGGATACAGTAATAGCTGAGAGAGGCAGAGAGAGAGAGAGAGAGAGAGAGAGAGAGGTTCTGTTGGCTGCTGTTATCAGTGATCAGAGTGTTTCATGACATTGCATTGCATTATGTATTGTCACCAGTGCTATAGCTTCCTAATGAAAGCTAATGACAGCCTCTGTGGCCCCTTATTTGGTCAGCTGATAGTACAAGAGGCTATTCTCGGCCCCCTTTGTCTTTGCTGTGTTCCTAATATGATTTGCACCTGTCTCCTCTTATGTTGCCTCCAATCTTGAGCTTGACCAGCTCTCAGGTGTGTTTTTTCAGTGCAGAAACTTATGTGGGGCTGCCGATACTGATGCTGTTATGCCCCACGTTTGCAGTGAGCACCACTGTCCTTTTCATTAAAAAAGTCCATTCCAATAAGTGCACCCCTTCAATAAAATAGGTGAGTTAGGGCTGCAAGTAACAATTTTTTATTTTCATGATCAATTCATCTATTGTTTTTCTTTTTCTTACATCAATGCATCAATTAGTCTATAAAATGTCAAAATTTCAAAAAATTCCCAGAGCCAAAGTCCACTTGTTTTGCCCGACCAACAGTCAAAAACTATTCAATTTATAATGCTGTAAAACAGATCAACTCAGCAAATCCTCACTCTGGAGAAGCTGGAATCAGTTACTGTTTGACATACTGTATATGTTTGTACTTTCTAGTATTAATCATACCCTTAACTAAGATTTCTGTTGCCTTCACATGATATCAGAAGAAATGGAAGAAGTTGAGTGACGTTTGAGATCATGAATTAACTGTGTTATTAGTGTTATTGTTCTGGGTGATAGTCTTAAACAAACCTGTGTTTCACATGGTGTTACCATAGGATTCTACAATCTTGACGAGTCTGACTTGGATATGAGCTTTCAACTGCCGCCCACCACCTTTATCGGAGGAGCAGACAACACACTTCCTCTTAAGGAAATCATACGCAGGCTAGAGGTATTTTGTTTAGTTACATACATTTGTCTAATGATGGAGGAAAGCCAATTATCACTGTGTAATGCTGCTTTCTTTTTTTATGTCATCTTTTTCAGACATCCTATTGTGGTCACATAGGGGTTGAATATATGTTCATTAACAATGTGGACCAATGTCAGTGGATTCGTCAGAAATTTGAGACTCCGGGAATCATGCAGTTCACTGATGCTGAGAAGAGGACTTTGCTAGCCCGCCTGATCAGATCCACACGGTTGGCGGTCTTCAGTACACTTTGCTGAAAGCACAGTAACTCAGTTTTAGTTATAGCTCACATCAGAGCCTCACATAACATAAACAACAACTCTTGCCCAGGCATATATTTGAAAAGATAAACACCCTATTCTTCATGGGAGCTTATTTTCGTTTCCATTATCACATATTATCTCAGAAGTCATTGGAGGTTCCTCGTGGACGTGATCTTTTTATTGTATTCTGTCTTGTCCTATGCTGTTGCAGTGTTATCATTGTTACAGTAATTAACACATGCACATTGGTACTGAAAAACATTTGCTAGATGCTTGAGTACAAGTTCTCTGAAGATCATAGTGTAGTTCTAAAACGTATTTTCTGTAACAGAGCTTTAGTTAGAAATGTTAGATGTTTGTATTTTCCGTTTCCTTCCTCTTTCTTTGTGTTGTAATTTTAAATTTGGTGGCTTTATGAGGACTAGGGATGACTGCTCCTCAGATCTGTCCAATCTGAGTTTTTGCAGTGGCTCTGTTCTAAGTTTAGCACCACCCATTACGATTCCAATGGGTTTAAAGAAATGCCATAATACCAGAGCCCAATTTCCTCCCATGCCCAAATGCTGTGTAGAGTACCCAGACCCTCCTTCAGAGTGCTTTGGAGGAGGGTCTGGCAAAGCAAAACTACTAACTAACAAACATACATCCATGAACCCTACATCTTAACTTTTTAATGTCTAGGTTTGAGGACTTCCTGGCCAGAAAGTGGTCGTCAGAGAAACGTTTTGGTCTGGAAGGCTGTGAAGTTCTCATCCCTGCTCTTAAAACCATGATTGACAAGTCGAGCGCTGCCGGCATCGACAGCGTGATCATGGGGATGCCTCATCGGTACTGTGTATTGCACATTTATCGCCTCTCAGCTCAATCTATGAATACAGCTGATTCTTCTCCTTCTACATTTGATACAGGGGTCGACTGAATGTGTTGGCCAATGTGATCCGTAAGGACCTTGATCAGATCTTCTGTCAGTTTGACCCCAAGTTAGAGCCTGCTGATGAGGTGAGGGGACTGTGTGGAAAAGTTTCAACGGAAGGCATTCTGGAGATACAACTGATGTTGTAGTTCATGACCTTTCTCTACACCGGTAGGGGTCGGGTGATGTCAAATACCACCTGGGGATGTACCACGAGAGGATTAACCGTGAGACAGACAAGAACATTACGCTGTCACTCATGGCAAACCCCTCCCACCTGGAGGCAGTTGATCCAGTTGTTCAGGGCAAGACCAAAGCTGAGCAATTTTACAGAGGAGACACTCAGGGAAAGAAGGTACAATTATTGTTCCTGGTACATGATGGCTTTTTGCTGTGTTTAGTTCTGTAAATGTAGATTTGCGTTACAGCTACTGTATGTTGCTATGTTGTGATGTTTTCCAGGTAATGTCCATCTTGATTCACGGTGACGCTGCTTTTGCTGGACAAGGAGTTGTGTATGAGACTTTCCACCTGAGTGAGCTCCCCTCCTACACCACACATGGTACCATCCATGTGGTGGTCAACAACCAGGTATTGGAAACATATTTACCAGAATACATTTATTTTTTAATGTACTTAATGTTATGGCAGTAATACCATTATTATTGCTTTTTTTTATTAGTGCAATAACATTACAAAACAAAATACACGACAATTGGTGCAATAAAACATTACAAAAAGACAGGGCAATTGGCCGGTGATAAAACATTAGGAGAGAAATTAGGACATACAGTAGGTACATTACAATTTTTTGGGGTCTGAAAGGTTAAATTTGGCTATTGTTGTGACACGTCAGGCAAGGTTTGTACGTAACGAGTTAGGCTAATGAGTAATGACAAAGAAAAGCGGGAGAGAGACTCAAATTAGGGATTATATTAAGTAATGTTGAAAACAAATGATGTGGGTGGTTTTAAACTTCTGGGTTTGTAATTGACCATGTAAGGCCCCTAGCCAGCATGCCGGGAGGGGGCGGCAGTGAACCATAATATCACCAGAATACTATTGCTAATACTAATAATCTTACAGTTGTAATTACTACTGGTGCAATTTTTTTTTTACTTCAGCAAAAATAAATAATAATAATAATTGGGGCTGGATGATAATTCACTATTGTCTGGCAACTGAAGATGAGATTCTGTTTACATCTATTTCTCCCAAATACTATCAAAAGGAGCTGTTACTTGTTTTGTTTTACAGATGTTGTCGCGATGTTACTCATAACACTAGAGCACATTTTGTTGTTCGGAACTTAATTTTGTTGTTTACGCATGTGATTCTCAGCTCCAAATAATATAAAGTGTGGCGTGTGATTGTTGTCCCTCAGATTGGCTTCACCACAGACCCTCGAGTGGCCCGCTCCTCCCCCTATCCCACCGATGTGGCTCGGGTTGTCAACGCACCCATCTTCCATGTGAATGCCGATGATCCCGAGGCTGTCATGTATGTCTGCCGGGTGGCTGCAGAGTGGAGATCCACCTTCAACAAAGATGTTGTCATTGACCTGGTTAGTCACAGCCAAGTCTAAATGGATTAACAGGAAACATAATTATAATTACACTTAGTCATGACTTCTGTGTGTATTTACAGGTTTGTTACAGGCGGTTTGGCCATAATGAGATGGACGAGCCCATGTTCACCCAACCGCTGATGTACAAACAGATCTGTCGTCAGGAGCAAGTGCTGAAAAAGTACTCCAACAAGCTCATTGTGGAGGGAGTGGTGACACTGCAAGATTTTGAGGTTTGTGATCTAATGCTGTTTGCTCTTGTTAAATATACTGTATACTGGTAGCTGCTACTGTTTGCCGTTTTATTTGGTTTCACCGTCCGCTGGACTATGTGCATTAAATCACATTTAGATATTACTCTAGCCTTCAAGTAAATATGTTGCGCCAGCACTGCTGTAGTTGAGTTTCAATTTACTGCCTCAGTTCAATCACCTAGCCTTGCAATCCCTCACATAAGAGTATATATTGCTCAATGAAGTTAAAGTATACTTCGGATTCTGGTGCCATTCTGTGGAATTGCTCAGGTTCTTCATCCAAAACAGAAACTTTGATCTTAACATTCATTCTGAAATTTGTTTTATAGCACATGTCAGAGAAATACTGCAGCTTGAATCTGGTGTGCTACTTCCTGGCTTTTGATGAACATTGTTTTCTGTTGTGTGGCCTGCTGTTTGGGCTCCTGCAAAAGCACCATTTGTAATGTAGCAAGGCAGAAACATTACTGCTGATGTAGACTTCTCTTCTCCAATGTTTCTCTCTCTTGTATTTCACTCTTTCACTCTGTCTCAACTATACCCAGTTTGGGTCAGTCAGCTGTAGTCCTTTTATAATTAACAAACTGTATAAATGTGGCAATGTTCCTTTTCCTTATTACATGTTACCTGCAGGAAGAAGTTTCCAAATATGACAAGATATGCGAGGAGGCATACACCAGCTCCAAGGATGAAAAGATTTTACACATTCGACACTGGCTTGACTCCCCCTGGCCAGGTAAATTGTATTCTTGCATTTCACTAATCAAGTTAAAACAACTTAAGTTGATTGACTGCCTTTACCGTGAATAAGTCTATTCTTGCTGGAGTGAAGCTCTCTCTCTCTCTCTCTCTCTCTCTCTCTCTCTCTCTCTCTCTCTCTCTCTCTCTCTCTCTCTCTCTCTCTCTCTCTCTCTCTCTCTCTCTCTCTCTCTCTCTCTCTGTTAGACTTCTTTACAGCAGAGGGAGAGCCCAAAAGCATGAGTGGTGTCCCCACAGGACTGCATGAGGAGGTCCTCCAGCACATCAGTCAGATAGCTAGCTCTGTGCCTCTGGAAGGTTTTCAGATCCATCCTGGTAAGTTTAGTTGCTTTGTGCTGAAGGATAGAGCAGTAATCAAAACTGATGCTGATGATAGTAGTCCTACTGATATGACCTTTTTTGCTATAAATCTATACAATGACAGAAGTGCTCACATTACTGATGGTTATGGGATACATACTTATCAATGATAAAAGATCCTTAAGTCACATAGACCCCAACGCTCTACAGGGATGATACTAAGTCAATTAAAGCAGCTCACCTGTAAACACATTCTTCACAAACAGCAGGTGTTTGGCCTGCACAGCTGATTTGGCGCACGCTATAGCAATTGAGACTCCCACAAGGGTTTTTGATATTATTTACAACGCGGTATGACAGTCTTATGCGTTTTACACTCCCTTCCCAAGTGCTTTCTTAAGATATCTCTTGGTTTAATTTTTGTTCCTCTGTCTATGTGTGTTCTCTAGGTGTGTCTCGTATCCTGCGTGGTCGGGCTGACCTAGTGAAGAATCGGCAGATGGACTGGGCTTTAGGAGAGTACATGGCCTTTGGTTCCCTTCTCAAAGATGGCATCCATGTACGACTCAGCGGGCAAGATGTAGAGCGGGGCACCTTTAGGTGAGTCCATGTCAACACAACTGAAAATTAAATGTTACCTCTATATGCATCTGTTTTTAAACCTCTATGCCTTCTTATAGTAATGCTCTTACACTAGAAGGAGCTCCCACTACCACCACAGTATCTAGTATGTTTCAAGTGTAGTTAGTGAATTAGCCAAGCATTTTGAGAAAATTGATTTTTACCATCTTCATTTTTATAGTTTGAGAATCATTTTGGAGTCATAGTCTCTCAAACAACAGATTAGCTTTATCCTTCCTTACAAGGATTTAGGGCTTGGTGCTATATAGATAACATAGCAAATCTACTTTGAGCTAAATCATATCAAGATGAAATTACGTTATCGATCGTAAATTAACAAAAGTGAACACGTGAAGACATTCTTCTCATTTACTGGACAACGCTAAAGCACAGTTCACTGTTCTGAACATAAATATTGTATGTTTAATTTTGCATACATTTGACATATTTTGATATACAGTATATTGTTGGAAAACATCCTTAATGCTGTCATAATGTCTATGTCACACAGCCATGCAATGACTTATATTGATGTTGGCCCAAACGTACTATTTTTAAATCAAATTTGCAAATTAGTTGAGTCTATCAGGGCCAGCCTGCCTGACCAGAAATAAAGACAGTGAATTAAGTAATTGGGGGGGTGGCACAGGGAGTCTGACAGATAAAAGACGTCAGAATAGTCTCCTGGGAACTGTGAAGCCCACATGGTGTTGTCATGGTATGGAGGGACAAGTGACACATGAACAAAACCAGCTCGCCCTTTCATTGTGCCTGTCTCGTCTGTCCCCTATCATTTCTTTACCAGCCCATCTTCACTGACACCATACCCCCCATCCCCCCCCCTCCGCCCCTCTCAGCTCACAACAACATACATCACTCTAACTAACCAGCGGCTACAGGGTTTTTTCTTTTGCCTCGCATTTTCCACTGACATCCACTTCTCCCCTTCCGCTGTCCCCCTCATGATTTAATATTGTGTAATTTACCTGGCTAAAACTACTGTACATCCATCCTTGATCTCTGTATCATCTGTTGTTGATTTAAATCCTCCTATGTGTCAGTTGAGAGTCCACAATATATTATTTGTGTTCTTTCTCATTGTACCTTGGCTATACTTTCTACCTCCTTTACCACGCCTTATTGTTTTTTACCACCTACGCTTTTGTTCAACCCCCACTACTGTTTCCCTTCACAGTTCTTAGGAGCTGAGCATATTGGCATGTTACAGACGAGTGGGCTTGCTTGCGTTTCTGTGATGTACGTAACAGCGTGCACTAATGGATTCAGTCGTTTTGTTAGGGTGGGTTGCATGCGCTGCGCCGAGCACCCCTTTCCCTGACTAATGGGGCCCCCAGGCAGAGGAAGTGTGTGTGTGTTTTTGTGTGTGTGCAATTGAAAGAAAGAAAAAGGAGATAGGTGGACACGCTGTTTATGAAACAATTCTAGAGAAAGAGATCTAATTCCAGGTCTTCTTTGGATTGAGTGTGAGTAGTTTTCAGAAAACTAAACGTGAAATTATGTGTGTTATCTTAATTACTGCTGGATGGTTTCACTTTTAGTTGTTCATCAAAGAATCAGAGAAAGTGTATACACGAATGTGGAGCAAGGATCAGAGAAAGAAAATGATGCGGTACATTATATGCCCTCATTAGTGCATCATTATGGAAGATATTTTTCAAAGGACTCAAATCATGATCATCTAGTCTTCTAGGTGGTAATATATCACATTGAAGATAATAATCAATAGATGAGAGGTTATTTCCTGCAGTTCTTCCGCCTGACCGTTACATAACCTCTCGCACTATTTGTGTGTCTGAGTGTATGTGTGTCTAGATGTCATTAAAGTGATGTTAAAGAGGTTTAAGTGATTGTCTGATCGTGCTGGTTTTGAAGACTGATTCCTAACCTAGGAGCGAGTGGACTGCTAGAGCTTGTTAACATTTGGCTCTTTGCTCCCATCAACTCTTGTTGGGCCTCATACTGACTGAAGATGAGGAGAGAGGAGGGTACTCTTCATGGAGGGCTTTTATGGGCCAGACCACCCGCTGTGTGTGTGTGTGCGTTTGTGCGTGTGTGTAGAGGAGGCTTAGAGTCCTGAAAATCTTTTGTGGCAATATTGTTCTTACTTTGGGTGAAAGTAGTTGTTAAGTCAATGATCGATAGGGGATTCATCATTTAAAATATTTATCAAGCTAAAATATACTACTACTAAAAACTAAACAACTAAACAATTTATTGATTGTTGGTAAAATATTATTCATATTTGTATCATTTGTAAAAACTAATCATAAGTTGCAGCCCTGCTAAAACCTTTTTGCATATAAAATTTATCACCACCTCTTAAATTGTTTTGTTTATATCCCACGGTATCCATTAATCTCAGCTAAATGTGATATATATTCTCTCGTAGATGATGTCATAACATTAATTCTATTAACATTAACATTAATTTTGTTGCTCCACAGTGATGACTTAGCAGAACAGTGGTGCTCTTTGGCTCTGCAGCATGGCTTTAGGGATTGTCAGTCCAATCTGAAATACCTATTAACTATTGGATGGATTTTCATGTTGGAAAGGATGAATGATGTTGGTGTTAATGTTAGCATGGTAACAATGATGAATATGGTAAACATTATAACTGCTCAACATTAGCATGTTAGCATTTTCAATGTAAGAATGTTGGCTCAAAACAATGCTTTGTCTAAGTACAGACTCACAGAGCCGGTAGCATTGTGGTAGTCTTGTTTCTAAATGCTTGTTTCAGTCCGTTTTCTCTCTGCCTTTGTTATGTTTTGCAGTCACCGTCATCATGTTCTACATGACCAAGAGGTGGACAAACAAATCTGTGTTCCCATGAACCACCTGTGGGCCAACCAGGCTCCTTACACTGTCTGCAACAGCTCCTTATCAGAGTATGGAGTGCTAGGTGAGACTGAAGCCACACAGCCACACATCATGCTTTAGTTCATAAGTCATATGTACCTCTATGTAATCACTGTGACTTCAGGTTTTGAGCTTGGCTTTGCCATGGCCAGTCCGAATGCTCTAATCCTCTGGGAAGCCCAGTTTGGAGATTTTAACAACACAGCCCAGTGTATCATTGACCAGTTCATCAGCCCGGGCCAGGCCAAGTGGGTCCGCAATAATGGGATTGTCCTACTGCTGCCACATGGGATGGAGGGAATGGTAAGGAGGGAAAATATTCTGGCCAATGCAATTTCATCCTGTTGTATTTACAAATTAATTTTGATATTTTTGCAGTATATGTTTTATTGAGATTCCTCTTCTGTTTCATCATTATGTGTCTTCTCTTCTGTCCACAGGGCCCAGAACATTCATCTGCTCGACCTGAGCGCTTCCTGCAAATGAGCAAAGATGATCCCGATCACTTTCCTGTATGTTCACATGTACTATTTACATTGTGGCTGAAATTGTTACAGATTCGTGAAACATCATTACCTAATTCGGAAACTCTGAGCTGCCACACAGTGTGCTGCAGTGAACATCCAATAGCTTCCTGTTTTATTAGCTATGCTGATGTCATAACCACTTAAGTGATGGCTTAAGTGATGATTGCCAATTTCTCTGGAGCTAAAAAGTCTCGTTATTATGGCCTTCACTGAGTGGGTACTCATCAGTAACTCAGGTCCCAAGGGTGTGTTAGTACCAGGGAAGATTCAAGGAGAGGACCACAGTGGGCTGTATCAGCTATAGCTTACCAGATTCATCTTCAAATGGGATATTGATAGTATTAGTGGAAGCATAATAATGGATTAACATTCTCTGTCCTGTGTGTGTGTGTGTGTGTGTGTGTGTGTGTTTGAAAAAGAGAGAGAGTAAGATGCATCTCTCGCCCAATTATGAGAAAAAAAGCAATTGCTGCAACCAACACTATAATTCTGTAATTTTTGCTCCATAAAGTTACATTTCTGTTTTTAGAATCAATAACCTCTATATATTCTTTTCTTTGTAATACTTTTTTTTATTTATTTATTTTCCAAAGGAGTTCAATGGAGATTTTGAGGTCCAGCAGCTGTACGAATGTAACTGGATTGTGGTCAACTGCTCCACACCTGCTAACTACTGTCATGTGCTCCGGCGGCAGATTCTGCTGCCATTCAGAAAACCGGTAAAGTGTAACATCATCTTCACTATATGTTGTGTGTCTTCTCCAGTTTGTGCTTGTCATGTAATTATAGATTTTACATTTGAAATGTTGCTTATATTATATCACATAAACATATAAGCCTACTAGTGTAAAAAAAAAAAAAAAAAGTCTAGATGGTTGCTTGACAACACATGCTGATGATATGAATACTTTGCCGAATATTATTTCCTTGTTGACATTAAAAATATTTAGTGTGCTTGGTATTCATTTTTGAGGAAAAGAGTGGTTGATATCTGTAATTGGAATGAAATCAAATTCTCAAATATGAAAACATGAGAGGCACAAACTCAGATTATGACTTTACATTTGTTAATTGCTTCATCACGACAAACTGCCCAAAATACTGTTGTAATACAGTTCTATACCACAACCAACCATTTGAAAATAGACACTGTTTGCAGAAAGATGCACAGCCTTTGACAAGACTTGTTTACAGTACAAATGTGGTTCTGTATGTAAATAATTAGTACTTTAAACCTCTACAGTAGAACTAGTTTGGGTGTAAAGTTTTGGGGTGTAAAGCTCTTCTGCTCTTTCGTATGTGCACATCTTTTTTTCCAGTCTCCCACAGTTTTCAGCCACAGTGAATGTCTTAACTGATCCCCCGTCGCACATAAATGCAATGCTTTGCGAAGCATGAGAAAATGACTTCCTGAGCAAATTAGCGAGGGGGCCAATTGGGGATAATATTGTTTGTTTTTTTAAGAAAAACTCTGGACTTGGTTGGCTGAGCACAATGGGTTTTATTTATTTGATTGTTAAAGAAATGTTTTGTTTTCCCAATGCTGATGTTGCGTGCTATACTGCAACAAACTAGCGGGAAAATAGATATAAAGTTTTATCTCTGGTTTTTTTTCAAAGTGCACAATAAAGTTACGGATGATAGAATCAATCTATTTTTGTCATTGACCGACACTTTTTTTCACAGCTGATCATTTTCACTCCAAAGTCACTGCTGAGGCACCCTGATGCAAGGTCCAGTTTTGATGATCTCGCTGAAGGTGGAGTTTTACTTTGTCTCTGTAAAATGTGACTTGACATGAATGTTGATGGACAGTAATAGGTAACACATACTCAATGTTGGCAGGCACTACATTCAAGAGGTTGATTCCAGACAAGGGCCCTGCGAGTCAAAACCCAGCCCAAGTAAAGAGAGTGATCTTCTGCACTGGCAAAGTCTACTATGAACTGGCTAGAGAGAGGAAACGGCAAAAACTGGAAAGAGACATCGCCATCGTTAGACTTGAGCAGGTGTTTAGTCCTTCTCCTTGAAATGAGAGTGATGCAATGTTGTCATTTCTTCTTTCACTTACCCTTTGGCCTCCCCCCTCAGATCTCTCCGTTCCCGTTTGACCTGGTCAGAGCGGAAACAGAGAGATATGGTAACGCTGAGCTGGTCTGGTGTCAGGAGGAGCACAAGAACATGGGTTACTGTGATTACGTCCGGCCGCGTTTCCTCACAGTGGTGGCCAACCAGAAGCCCATTTGGTAAGGGTGTCTATTCACTTGTCACCTGATTTGTTCATGACAGAGGTAAAGTGGAACAATACTTTTGGAGAATCAAGTAGCAAACCTTCAGTGTTTCTTCCAGGTATGTGGGACGGGAGCCTGCAGCTGCTCCTGCAACAGGGAACAAGTCCACCCACCTCAATGAGCTGAAGAGGTTCATGGACACAGCTTTCAACCTGAACGCCTTCCATGGGAAGGACTCGTAATTGAGAATTTGAGCAAGAACTAGACTGGAGGTGCAGTTTCATCTCCAACCATCAGGCTCTTCTTATTAAGTCTTTATGGGGTAAATTGGCACATCTTAAAACTCTTTTAGTTTTGTGAAAATCTGGAGTATAGCCTGGTGTTTTTAGTGAACATAATTTATCCCCTGATATTGTTATGTGAAGTCAGCAATGCTAACTAGCTTATGCTTGAATCAGACTCAACAACAGTAATGTCTTCTGAGGCAGTCTCTATGTCAGATATGTCGGTAAGTGATCATTGTTTAATCTCGACCAATTGTAGCTTGCAGTCTTTTTGCGACCTGCAACAACTATGATGTAAGAGGCATCATGAAGCCCAACTAGGCGTGAGAAGACAAAAAAAAAACAATTGGTTGCACTATTCTTCCTAGGGCCTTGCAACTATCCTAAATGCGGCTTTTCTTCCACTGTGTCACGGGATAGACAAATTGTGGGACAAATTGTTGTGCCATGAGCATACCCCATGTCAAGTGGAATCAAGTCATTCTTATTTACTGTGTATAGTCCCAAATCACCCTTTACCCTTATACTCTCCGTTTGGATAAACCTCCATATAACACCAACACCTCATCTTTGGGATCAAGATATTTACAGGCCGATATTATGTATCTGATTCCAGCTTTACAGAATATGCACTTTATTCAATCTACGCTATTCAACACAGGGTCTTTATGAGTGCTATAACTGAATAAGTACTGTGTGTGTATACACCACAATGTTGCGTCTGCAGAGAACCAGACACAAAGATGCTCAGCCTCTAAACTGTGCTACACCTCCCAACACCTTTTATTTCAAATAAAATATTACACAAACATTAAGTCAGATAATTGTTGACTAGTTATGTGGCAAAGTAGCAACAGTGCAATCTTTGTACCCTTAATAACATGCACACACCATTTAGATTTGTGACAATCCCTTTTGTTGGAATAGTTTTAGTACTGAAGATACCTCCATTGCTGCCATGCTGATGAATACTACTATATATTAGTAGTATAGTTTTGTATTTGTATTGATTTTTGTAGATGAATAGCAGAAGTTACACGACACACAGAACACCAACTGGTGTATTTAAACAATGAATGTGAAATACATATTGCAGGTTTGAAGATTGTTTGGAAAGTTAACACATCAGTAGGTTTATTTGCTTTGGCTACCTTAGCTGTTAGAAAAGGAGTGTGTATTTATTGTCACACTTCACTTCACCAGGAGACATGAGCCAGCTGGCACAGAGACTTGCAGCCATGTTTTCTACTTAGGACATAAGGCTCAGCTTCGTCTTTGGAGGCTGAGGGATGCGCACACACACAAACATAGCAAAGCTTTGGATGCTTTGAGAGCAGTATTATCTCTTGGTTATCACAGTAAAATCCCCAGGTATTTAACAGAATTGACATTAGTCACCACTGTGCTCAGAAATGTTTTAGAAAATTATGCTTCAGGTTTCGCCATACTGTAGAGTCCCTTTTCGGCTGGGAGATAAATAAAAAATAAATGTATGTGTTAATTTTTTAAAGAAAAAAATATGTCCACATATTAGTGTGGGCATTGAGACTTATGCACAGCCCCAGGAATAATAAAATATGGAATAAAATTATTTAAGTTTTATAACATTCTTTGGTCATGATTTTTGCTTGCAGATGCTGATTGACAGTTAAAAATGGTTAAAAGAAAGAAATATAATTATTTTCTTTACAATGAAAAGATGAATTCATAAGCCGTAAAAATGCACATTTAAATACATGTACCAGACCAGATCAGCAGACTTGAGATATATATGGCTGTGACTGACAGAGTCAGTTTGCAAGCAGTATGACTCTACTCTATTTGTGCTACTGTTATATATTACTGCTGTACTACTATTTTTTTTATTTCGTGTTATTCTATACTTATCACCTGTGGCCACAGTGGCTATATTGTTCGAAAAAAGGTTCCTGTACACCAGGACAACTATTAGCTATTGGGGCCCCTGCCAACACCACCCTATCCCCTTCTGTACATCATGTATGTACCCTGTCCCCTCCAAGGTTCTCATTAAGGAAAGTTCACACACTGGACTACATATGCCATATTCAGCAGTGGCCTAGAAATCAACCCAGCTTTTCTGTGTGTCATTAATGGAATATACACAAAGTGAGCCCAATAAAAGCTAAAACAATTAGTTAAAACCTTCAAAAGAAAGATTGGCCCTCAAAATTTACTAATAATGCAGGGCCCATCATAGTGCATGGCAATTATAGAAATTCCCTTACATATCTGCAATACAATCAGACATTTAGTGAATGTGCAAATTTCTGGAGCCCAGACATATACATGATGAATGTGTAGATTTATATTTTCATTTCTGTTTTTCTTCAGTAAGCGTTCTCTACAGCATTAACAGCTTCTTTGCAAACAGGGTCCAGTTGTCCATCCCCACCTTCAGGGAAAAAACATGAACAGGTTTCCAGACGGTCAGTGTGCACTGTGACATCACAATAACGTAACGGGTAGTCTCCGCGTTCCGTCAAAGCTAACCAAACTCACCGAACTCCAGGTGCTTTATATTACTTTGGAAGACGACCTCCCCGTTGACCACGAGCTTCACCATGTTCCACTCGCGCGTGTCTTCCAAGACGCACTGGTGCCCGCGCGCTGTCAGAGCGGCTGCAGACATATTGGACGGACAATGTTTGACCTCAACTAAAACAGTCAGGAAAGCAGACAACATGCGGTGTCCCAATTGGACTCAAAAAGAAACATACCCTGAAGACCCTGCAGGCGGAAGTTTCTGTGTTCTACTACTCCATTGGATTCATAAGGTCCGTTGCAAAGGGTCACCCGCGCGTTTTTAGGCATTGTTTGTTGTGGTCACCTGGGTAACTAACCTACACAATGCACCTGTTGTTGCTTACATGGCTTCCTCTCCGGAATGTGTCCAGGAATCACATTTTCTCCACTTGTTAAAAAAAATAAAAGTTATTCATTTCTTAGTGCTATGTGATCAACACTAAATTGCATTTGTGAGTATCTCATCATAACAAGTCAAATATTAATTTTATAAGTCATTATAAATGGGCTACCACAAGATTTGACATTATTATAAACTCTTTAAAAATTTGCCTTAGAACCATATGCCACATATAGAACAAATAATATGGCTTACGATTGCACTATTTAAAAGAACTTCTCATAATTTGTCATAATTTCAGGGGTTGAAAGTTAGCTTTTTGGCTATACTTACACATTTGCACTGATCAATCAGCATTGTATAATAATAAATAATTCAAGAAGTCAAAGTTATTAAAACTTTCCCAAAAATGAATTTGTAGGTTTTTAAAATCACATTGACATCCCGATTCCATAAATTCCGAGCAGTGCAGACCAGTGCATGCTCGGTACCCATAATGTGGTGGATAAGTGGATATGTCTGTAAGGTTACATTTCTTTTACAGTATAAATCAGAGTAGAAACTCAAACATGGTGTTGATTTGCATCTACTCTGTAAACGGCAAATAAACATATCATTTGGTTTGGGTTTCTTTTAATCTTCAACAGTGCTTCATAAAACAACACAGTACTTTGACAGCAGTAAACACAGTGGTCACCTCTGGTTGATAAGTGTTGTTTCAGGCTTACATTTACACTTTGTAACATTAAGTTATAGCTATCATACAAAAATAAATAACTTGATTGAATGAATTGATATATTCTAAATAAAGACATTTGTGTTTTTCAAATACACCATTTGGATCACACTTAACATTCTATAATAAGCTAAATGGTATCCTTTTTAAAATCTTGGTTATTTGCTTTTTCCAATATAAGGAATACAGTACAGTATTCACACATTGTCTAATAATGTTTTTATAAAATATTTTTTTTGGCAACAGACATTTAAGTAATACCACATGTTATTTTGGTACAATAGACACAATTTATGAAGACAACATAAACAGAAATTGCATAGAAGATTCTAGATGTACAATGTACCTAGACCTTCAGAATATCATTAGATAGCAGCTTTTTTTTTTACAGTGTGATAGCAGCATGCAATTTGCAAGTTGACATATAGTAAGACAATCAGCCATTCATCATAACTCACGGACTACTTTTGCTCGTCACCAAACAGTAAATGTATTATTTGGCAGATTCATCTTGATTTAGTGCAAATCAACAATCAAAAGCTCCAATTTGGATTGATTTCTTTTTTTACCTACATACAGAAGCTATTTTGACAGACATTTGAATTAGTGCGATATATTGGATTTTGTTGTTGTTGGACAACAGCAGTAAACATCCTCTATGATATCCAAACACTTCTAATATTCTCTAACAATGAGTTAAATACATTATTAGCACTTCATACATTTTACATTACAGTATAGAACAAAACAGCTTTACATAACATTTTGTATCACAGTTACAGTGTATATTTTGCGATTGACTCAAACCATTTCCCCCTGGCACTGACAGTTTCCTATGTTTTACTTCCATTCTTCCAACCTTGTGCGTCTACTTGTGATAAAGTCTGGGTTTGAGCTTCAACTTTAGTCTGGTCAGGGGTCTTTAGCAGAATTTGTGGCAGCGTTTGCTGATTCTTGGTCACTTCAGTTGGTCTCTGAGGTGTTTTCCTTTGCCAGCTTGTGTCTGTTTGCGTGTGCGTCTCTAGCGTCTGACCCTGTCTTTGCTGGGTCGGATTGGAGCCGGAGTTGCATTTATTGCACAGATCCCTCATGTCCAGTAGAGCCTGTGCCAGACACTTGACAAATTCTGTTGAACATGTCTCTGGGCTCTTGTGGAAACTGGACACACAGAAGATAATGTGGTCTGACTGAGGGTTGTAGCACGCTCCATATCCGTTTGGAACCACAGGTCCGTAGCAGCAGAACATCTCAACAGTAGTAGGAACCTAAGGGAAGAATGAATCCTTCAGTATTAAATACTGCTGTAGGTGGAAAGATTGAGATGCCACTATTCGACTATATAAACTATATATAGTAGTATAGTAAAGTGGATTCTACACAGTCTTTAATTTAAAGCTGCTTAACAATTAATCGATCGGTCTACCGAAAGACTACCAATTGCTAAGTACTTTGATAATTGATTTATTATTTAAGTCATTTTTTAAGCAAAAATGCAAAACAATTGTGATTCCAGGTTCTCAAATGTGAGGATTTTAAGTTTTTCTTTTTCCGACATCAAAGAATGTTAATAATATAATAATAATAATATTTCGTTTTTGGCGAATGTTTTAGAAAGTAATCTGTAGATTAACTGATATTTAAGGTAATTAGTTGCAGTTCTACTTTCATTAGAACCATCTGGGCTCCTAAATGGCAAGTTCTTTGAAACCAAACTCCTCCACTTTGTAACTCAATTTCTGCTAAGAATGTCACATCTTAAGCACAAGCCATGAAAAGCCTGATGACATTTATGTTGTATTTTCAGCCTTTGACAGCTTCATGCAGAGCCACAAAGGACATGAAACTTTTTTCACAGGCTGAGCAGTGCTCTTTACGTGTAAACTGAACTTCATGTGTGAAATTTGTGAAGTGGCCCTTTATCATTTTTGATTAAAAATAGCTTCACTTTATTGTTAAAATCAAATGACAATACCTGACTTGTAGAGAGAATGAAATGATTACTGATGAAATGGGCTTCATCTTTGAATATTTCTGGCTTCTCATTCTTCAGTTCATGTGCAATTTCACGCAGTCCTAGTAAGTGATTGTCTATTGCCATCCCTGTAATAGCCTGAAAAGGAGAATGAATACATATGTTATCTTTGATATGCAAAGTCAACATTGTAATAGAAATCTGGATGAGGTTAGAGAATAGTCACCAGAATAGTATACTTTGTCTGCACGTTTATGGCACTTTGTAACGTCTCCATCTTTTCTGTCTCCTGGAAATGAAAACAACTTAGAATCAATTACTTGACTACTTGACTACCTTTTCTTTCTCAGAAAACTGACAATCATTTCATGATTTAAACTGAGTTTTGACTCTGCAGCAGCATTTATTTAAATTGGTCAGAAGGATTGTAACATCTTACACTTGTGCTCAGTTCCCCATCTGTCATTGCTTTGACAAAGGCCAGGGCTTCTGGTGTTGCTGAGCGGATGTTGTCCACTCTGCCCTTCTGAAAACGTCGTATAGAAGCACTCTCATAGGTCGACACCATTCTGCTGTGACATCTAAAGTAACGCACAAAGAGTAGGCCTTGTAGCTTGGAGACCCGGGTTATCCTATGAGAATCAGTCCTGTTGTAATCAGCATTATCTTACCGGTAGTAGGCTAACTGAAGAGCAACCTGGATGTAGGCATCAGGACTCATTTTCTGCTTTTTGATGAACTCTTTCCCGTAATTGGAGAATTTGTGGACATTCATGTCCAGATTTTCCACCTGCCTGAGCAAATAAGCATAAATCCTGCTGTGAGCAGAAAGCATGCATTCATGTATGATAAACCAGAGTAAACCCAAACCTTTGTAGTTTGTCAGCAGAAGCAGCGAGAAGTTTTTGAATCTCTGGAGTACATTTCCAGCGGAGCTTGCGTGGTGCAGGCAGCTCGCTCACACTTGCAGCCCTAACCAGCTTTGATGGGCTGCCGATCCTGAGATCACATGGGAACATTAGATCAGTTGGCCTGTTATTTAAGGTTGTCTTATTTGGATATTCTAAACGTATGCTAAAAGATATAACAAACTCATTTTTTGCATTTCCTTCTCACATGTATTTGAGAAGAAACTCTGTGCACTGTACAAGGACAAGTCCCTCAAATGGTGAGTGTTCACACACGACTCCACAGCAGCCGCCAGCTCCTACAACAAACTGACACAGTTGAGCTATTGTAAGTGGGATTTTCTTGAGTTGAACGAAGCTGAAATGCTAGATTATCTAGAATTCACTTCATATGCAGTATTTTTGTTATGGAACTTGTGCATGCTGCATCTACATGTTCCTTCATATACATTTCATCCACATATTACACCCCACAGTGAAGCATTCATTTTAAAATGAATTCTTCATCAAAACATCTCCATCAAAGTTCATGCTAATGACATCAGGCTGAATGCTTGTAATCCAGTGGGGACCTCCACTCTATGTTTCTCTAAATGTAAATTCTTAATTTGGTATGGGATTGGCTAATTGCATCCACTGGTACTGTGAGAGAGGAACATGAATTTGTTATGTCATGTCCTCAGTAAGCAAGGCAATAGCCTTCTTTAATCATCTGCATTTCTTTTAACCTCACTTCATTGATTCTTTGATTCTTCTTTCTTCTTAGCCTTACTAGCTAACTGTGACCACTAACCTGCATGGGCTTGTCGTACCAACGGTTGCCCCCATTCTTGGCCACTCCTCCGCCATGCAACATCAACATCGCACGTGCGGAGTCACTTAGCTCGGGCCCACTGGCATCATCCAGACAGACCAGACACATACAACGCTCGATCATGTCCAGGGAGTCCCTGTTAGTAGACTCTAGAGCATAATATGGGGGGACAAAGTTAAATTGGTGGGGCAAATAGACAGGAAAGCACTGAGATCTGCCTCAGTCTCATACCTTTCATGAGCACACTGCGAGACTCGGCCCACTCTGTCCGTCCATCTGAAGTGAGGAGACCAATAGGTGGGACACGCTCTTCTTCGCTGTCAGCCATCCTGGCGATCTTCTCCAGCTGAGCCAGCAGGTCTCTTTCATTCAGTCGGCGGAAGTTGATCACCACATCCAGCACAAAGAACTGGACAGAGGTTCAAATTGGACATATGCTGTTTCAATGTACCGACTCGTCCCTAAGGTCTTACTTTAATATATGCTGGGAATCTATACTGCAGGGCGCAATTGCTTCCTAAAGACATGGACAAATGGGCACATCTGGTAGGATGTGCATGATGAAGGGCAACACAGACTTCAAGGATAATTCCATTTTATAACAACTTCAGTCTCAATTTTTGTGGTCTTGTAATGATGACATTATACTCACTTACTAAAGTAATTTATGAGATTTGAAACATACAGAATGGCTTAGTTAGTAAAAACCAGATTGCATGTAGCTCTGGTCTTGACTGGCAATACTAGTCCATTACTGGTCTTATTGAAGGACGTAATATAGCAAGCAAGTCTGCATCTTTAATTGTTTATAGTTATTTGAGCACCTTTGATTCTTCTTTTATAACTAATAGAACCTCTGCTAAATGCTCCTGGCTGATGTGAAAATTTCACACATTTTCTAGATAAATAACTTAGAGAAGTTGTCATTGGGCTTGCTTAGTGCCCACAGAGCCTGTTTTCAATACCATCTGATACAAGTGAGTGATGATCCATATGTTCTGCTGTGGAAGAGACCCAATGTATGTCTAATCCTCTCTAAGTCGGTGACACATTCACTGTAAACATATTGTTCCCTGTGAGGTTATTTTTTTCTGAATTCTTGAATTTCCTACCTTTGAGTTGCTATTTCTTTGCAAAACTACGGGTTCCAAAGTCAAGTCTATGAGAACTTTGGATTTGTTTTTCTTCACTGACCTGGTTTTTACAAGCCACAATGATGTGTTCAGGTTCTGGCATAACGCTACTCTCCTGGGCCACTAGTGTGTCCCTCTCAGGCCCCGGCAGGCGGTAGGAATTGAAGAGGCGATAGTACTGCTCCATACACAGAGGGGTTCCAGCCAGCTGGCCCCGAGCATAGTCCAAAGGCAGTTTGTGTCTGCACACAAACACTTTGTTAGGCATTTTATTTACACATGATAACCTGTTATTCAAATGATTCTCTCAAGTGCCTTCATGCCATCATATATCAACTTACGAATCAAGAAGAGTCTTATACTCCAAGACACCAGAAATTAGGTGTGCAGCAAACCTAGGAAAGAACGACTTTAAATTGTGAAATACTTCCTATAACACACACACACGTAGTACTTCTACAATCCTAATAATTCCTTGCATTTAACCTCATTCTTCTGTAGTTGTATTCCATTTAACAGTATAAATGCTACATGTAAATCATCTGGTTAAGGAGTCAGTCCTAGATCATTACCACGTTAACCACACCACAGCCTTCATTGTCTATTAACCTTGCCACCAGTAGCCTGGCCTCTTAGCCCTCAAGGTGTTCTGGGTAATGACCATTTCAATGTGTAGCATGGAAGTGTTTTGTTTATAATCAATCAAAGCCGGTCTCTGAGTAATCTATACAGTTCCTTGTCATTTCTCAAGTCTTTGTGCTGTCAAAATTTAAAAATTGCCTGTCAAGTGGTAACTTTTTGAGTTTTGCAATGCATTGGAATTACAGCTTGTTAGTTTACAGTATCTGTGGGCACAAGGGACACAGTTGGGTGACAGTATACTTCTCTGTCCTGTCTGAGGTTTCTCTCATGACTTATTTGTGTTTGATACAGTGTCAAATAAATACCTTAAAGAGTCGATGGGAGCCCTGAAGTGCTGCTGTGGGAAGACCATCACAGGACTGGAGTTGACGGGCAGAGCCAGTCTGTTGTTCAGGTACATGTCATTCAGCCAGTAGTCATACACCTAGGTTGGATATAGAAGGGTAAAATACTATGTGAGATAAAATATGTTCCCTCATAATGCTGAGTGTCACTAGCTGATAGCATTTTCTTTTGGGATTTGAAATGTCTTACACACATCATTGTGTGTATTTACCCAATTTGCCATGTTCTCCCTCCTTTCCACAAGTTTGCTCTGTAGTAGCTCCCCCACTCCTCCAGGGGCTCCAAACTGCTTCACTATATTTTGGGTCTTGTTGAACTGCTCCTCTGTGAGCAGGTGCTTCATACACCTCAGGTACATGTCCAGTGTGTCTTTCAGGACGGGGAGCGGCAGTTTAGGAAGACCCTAAAACAGTGTGGGGGCATGAAAAACTCAAAATGTGTGACACACAACTTCTGAGTCTCCTCTGCCACATGCATTATACAACTTTATCAAGAAACTACTTTAAATAAATAATTATTCAGTTTTTAGTTCACTTGTTGAGAACAACTGCTTCCCCAAAGTGTAAATTGTTCACTTCGCTTGACTCAGAATAAGTAAATGTTAAAAAAAAAGTTAATTGAAATGTCAAAGCATTTGACTATTCTCATACAATATCATACATGGATTCCCGGGGTACTTGTATGTAATGATCGTATTAATATGCTTAATTTAACTAGATTTTTAAAGTTCCCAATTTGAACTCACGCATTTTTCAGTAAAAGATAGATATAAGTCAAATATATATTTACATCTCCGCCCCCTAAATCTTTGGAGGGCTCCTGGTCCAGAACGGGCATGTTGGCGGTGCAGAGGGCCAGCCTTCACGACAGACTCTGTCCAAAAATGAAATGAAATCAAGTTCCGGCAAACGTTTAACAGTCCCTGTGGTGGTCTAACTAGATGTCTTTAAACGTTGCACTACTGGGGGAATGTTTAATACAAATGCCCAATTCTACTCAATAAATGAAATGTAGCCAATGACATAACATGACATGTCATGACAGAAAAAAAAGAGAATGCGCACTGGAATATCTTTACATCTTATTCAAAATGGTTACGTAAACTTGTACATTTGGTGTTAACAAGCGGTCATTAATAACAATAAAACATTTACCTAACTGAAATAAACCTTACAAATTAAATGTTTTACTCACCAGAAAAAAAGATCACACTCCTGTGGTTCAAGCAAGGGGTTTAGGGTGTATGCAGTTAAATCCATTTCTGGCGGAATATCTTTTAAATGTCACTACTTTGATCCTTTTTATCATATTGATCCTCTTTTAATCCCCACCATGGCAAGAGCGCAACTCCATCGCTGGCTCAGGAGAGCTGCTGGGAGGGTAACTCACCCTCCTGGCTGCCAGGCTCCTCCCTAAAGTCCTGCTATTCGCCGAGAAGTTTATTTGGCACTTCGCATCTTCACACCAGCTCATTTAGACATCGACTGAACGCCTCAGATGCTTGACGCCGGAAAACAATTAGGATGTGTTACAGACTTCCTCCTTTGGCTTTCCAAAATTCCAACACTATTGCTTCCACCTCACTGCGTCTGACTGATTTAATTGACATTACGTATTTAAAATTAGGCCTATATGCCAAGATCTGCATTATGGACGAGCACAGATGCTTTGACGTCTTTGCTCTGACATCAGTTTTACACCCAACATTACGCTCACCCTCAGGTATTTTGCTCCCAAACTATTATTTTAATAATGCAATAAGTTACATTTTCTAAAATAAACTTATGTTTTCACATTCGTCTGTTTTGTATAATAATAAGGATCACAGAATATCCAAGTGTAGGCCTTAATAAGTTCATTGATGGATTGTTAGATTAATGCTTGTTCATTGCAAAAATCTAAGAATGTGTGTGCGTAAAAAACTTTACGTATGCATCCTTTATGTATGTTACCATCATATTAGAAGTTAAATCACATTTTCATGATCCTTGTTAAATGTATTCACATGTAGAGGGAAATAAATATGTTATATACCGCAAAGAAATTATCCAAGTAATTGCCTTAATAAATAATTTCCATAAACAGTATATCATTCATATAATATTGGTTTAATTATGTACATGAATATACATGTATGTACAGTCGCAGATCACACAATGGGGCATTCCAGCACTACATCATCCAAAATATACAAATTAATTAGACAGCAAGACGCAGATTTCAGAACATTTAAATATTTTGTATATTTCTAAAATCGTCTTGTGACACACAGTATTGCATATTAAGTTTAGCAGCACAACTCTGGCAAAATGAATACAGAAAAGACGCACACATTACAATTCTTCTTTTGTTAAAATACATTTACACATAATCCCTGAATATGAGTCAGTTTCTGATACAGTGCTAAATACTGTTAATGAATAGACATTTATCTGAACAAATCTTCCAAAATACTCTCACTTTAAGACGAACAAACGCCAGCGAGCGCCTTTCTACTGCAAAAGCCTGAAGCTATTTGGTTGACAATGCCCGGAGGAATTGTCACCAGGAGCAGTAAATAATATATTTGTTACACAATCCTAATCGTGTTATGCAATTGATTGGATCGGACGGGATGCACAGAACTCTACATGGGCACTTTGATAGTTTTACACTCAGTTGAAGGTATTTTACGCGTACTCTCCTCCTGAGGATTCCTCCTCTGAATACGAACGTTGCGGAAAGGTTTCAACGCCATTCTCGTCGATCGTTGTACATAAACCCTTTCTCTTCTTCTCTCGTTGCTCCATCTTAATCGTATCATACAGTCCTGTTGGGCCATCCTCCAAGAGCATATTACGCTCGGAGAAAGAAGGCTTTATCTTTGTCACGTTCTTCAGCAGAAGGAGCGCTGGTGCGTAAAGTACATTGGCGAGGCCCATGCCTAAGTTGAGCTGAACAAAGCCCAGGTCGTGCACTATCTGTCCAGCCACCACGGGCCCCAGGGCATAGGCCACGCAGTAAGAGATGTCTGCGATGGCGTACACACTGCCATACACTGACACATGTCGCACATCCACCAGGAAACCCAGTGTTGGCAGGAGCGCCGTGTCCACGAAGGCGATGCCAAAACAGATTCCGCACAGCGGGATCATGAGCTGTCCAAAGTTTTTACACGCTGGCACTGTGCAGGAGCTCGCGCCTATAAACACCATACCTATGGCCCCGTAAAACCACTGGAGATGGGGGTACTTGGCTGCTAATTTGACAGTGAGATATACACCTAAAACATGAGGGAAGAAGGCAGGGAACCATGTCATGCCGATCTCCCACTGGCTGGCATGCATGTTTTCTTCCATCCAGTTGGCGATAGTGGGCTCAAGGAAGGCGAGAGGGATGTTACAAATTGTCAGAGCACCAGCCACTACAGCTATATAAGGATCAATCATCAGTTTATATATGGGGGTGCCTACTGGCATGTTTTCTCTCTCTTGGTTGGAGAAGGGTTTCAGCACAGTCAGGCACAATATACCATCAATGAGGCAGACACAGGCCAGAATCAGGAAGGGCACCCGCTTCCCTGCGAACTGATAGAGGACCCCTCCAAAGGGGGGCGCCACAAGACTTCCAAAAGAGATGAAAGCCAAGGCAATACCCAGCGCTTTGCTCCTCTCTTTCTCCTCTGTGTACCTGTCCGCGATCAGAGCGATCCCAGCAGTGTCCGCGAAAGCCGATCCGAGGCCCTGGATGCTGCGCGCCAGGAACAGAGTTGCGTAGTTTTCAGCGAAGGCAAAAGTAAGAGTGGAGAGAAACATGACATTGAGACCGATGAAAAGTGGAATATCATACCCCACTCTGTCTATAAACGTGCCACTTAGTGGGTTCACAAGGAGCTGCAGGATGGCTTTGGAGGCAAAAAGAACACCAATCTGTAGGTCGAAGTTCCCCCTGGTTGCTTTGTGGATGGTGCTGTTAGTGAAGTTGGTCTGCAGTACAACGACTTCTGCTTCATCCGCTGCTTTCTGTAGCCCTTCAAGGTAATCGGGTATAATTGGCACAATTACCATATAAAGCATGTTGTCTAACAAAAGTGCTACACAGACTATTACTAGAATAACCTGTTTCTGCCGAACTGGGTCTTTGATGTAGCCCAGTTGTTTAGTTCTTTCACCTATCTGGGACAGTTTGGAGGCAGCAGATTGTGCCAAATTAGTGGCTTGTCCCTCTGTGGTCCCCTCCGGCTCCATGACTCCGGCTCAAATCTTGTCTTTTGAGAAAGAAAATCGGCTTCCCCCAGTTGATTTGCTTAAAGAATTACGCACACTTGGCACATCTGGTGTGTCTTTTATTTAGTTTTGTTTTCCAGCACCTGGAGCCCTACTAATGAGCTAGATAACTTCCCTCTGCTTTGCCTCTTCTCTGCCCCTTGCGCCGTCCGTCATCGCACGCGCTTTTCCAATCCCGTGACTTGGACTCGTTTTATCGCCGTCATCCCTAGTTGCTTCATTGTTTCCTATTCCGTCAGTCAGGTGACGCGCTGGTGCCGGGCAGCACTTACAGTTTGGGGATTTACCTTCAGCTTACAGCGCCAGCTCCATCAGCGCACTTGCTTTTTTCGGTCCGTCTGCTGCATCCTTTCGGCTCCCAGCTGTCTTCAGTCAGAGATAACACTGTGAGCTAAGTCATCATTTCACATCAACCGGACTGGTTTTGTCGGCCGTGGAAGGAATACACACTGCAGTTTGTGGACTCCAACAGATGCCCCCCCTCCCCCTCCCATCTTCGCCGATGGCTGTGACGCACAGTCCTGCTGCTCTCCAGAAGCTCTTTTATGCTAATTAAATACAAAATCCCGAGTGCACACTGCTGTCCATTCAGTTGCTTCTACACAGGGCCAAGGATGGTTGCTCCAGTTTATGTTATATTTAACTTTCTCAATTTAAAATTACAATAATTTACAATTTGATCATTCAAGTCTAAAAGTAGGATATGTCTATACAATCTCTAAAACTCTGGCAATTCCGCTCAATAACACAAGAAAGCCTGTAGCTTTTAAACGTGTGCTCAGCAGCAATACTGCTACAAGGAGAAACAAAAACGCACAGATTTCCGTGTCACTCGATAAGAAAAAAAACTGATTAAGCACCACATTTCAGTGGACAGCTCCACAGAAGACGCCACTAAAAGGAAGTGAGAAGCCTGATCAGTCAAGGCTGACCTGGCGCTCTCACCTGTCTGTCTGTATGTTTCTGTGTGTGTGTGTGTGTGTGTGTTTGTGAGTGAGAGAGAGAGAGAAAGAGAGTCAGACAGAGCGAGCATACTTTCGCAAACATCTTATCACTTTGTTGTGAATCATCAGAGACATATTTTCATGATCAGTATTGAATGATCTGAGAAGAGAAGAGTTTACGCACCGACAGGATTTCATCCTTATCATCTGTATTTCAATATATTTATATATACATTTATTTCAAAATGTGTTATTTTTTGACTTTTTGCGCACGATACATCGGGGAAAATACATATGGAAATACTATCAAATAGGCCGATGAAGCAAACTTTAAGATATCATGTTTAGCTTTTTAACTGACACGAGACGCGTAAACTGGGGGGTTTAAATACAGCGTGACACCGCCATCTTCCGGTGCAGAAAAGCTTTAACAGCTGTCACCAATATTTACTGTATCAGTCAAAGCAATCTACTGATGGGGATCAATAATTTGATTTCAAATGCAAGCCAACGTCTTTAGAGAATTTTCTTGAATTAATCATCGTTTTAGAGTTGAGCTGTTTTTTTATAGCGGTGTTTCATGATAGTGACACCAGATAAAAATACTTTTTGAAAAACAGGAACTCCAGTTTGGAAATTGTTTAAATTATCTCACTCCATGGGAAGCTTTTATTTCTTCAGCTGCTTCTGTATGTTTTCAGAATAAATAAATAAATTAAGAAATATATTAAAAAGCTTGTCCGCATTAGCAGTCTGATACAGACTCATGATTAGATCTGAAACATGAGACAGAGCAGGATTGACATCTAGCGGAGGAAGACTTAATTGTTCAGGCAACCCTTATAACCTGAAAAGTGGACCTTGCTACAAGATTCCCTCTAAATATCTTATTCTACGTCGTAAAGAGTAAAATCAGAAGATTGGCTGCCAAACGGTGATCATTGATTTTATGAATGTAATCAACGTGGAGCATACTTGTGAATGAAATGCTGTTTTCACTGATTCATTAATCAGATGTTTGTGTGTTTACGGCGTAGGTTTCAGTCATGTTGCTTTATTTAACAGTCCTGTTAGTGTTTTCATTGGGTGTCATGTGTCCACGTTCAGCCAGTAGATGTCCTCATATCTCTATACTTCTTCACTTGAAATATAATTGCTGACATCTTTTGACCAGAGGTCTTCCTCTCAGCATGAGTAGTGTTTAACAGCAAGTCATGTATATGCAAGCCAGCGGTTCACAACCGTTTTTTCTTGTGGATCCTTTATGTTTTGTAGGGTATACTTATGACCGTCATGCCAAGAATTGTCATTAGTTCAACTGAAAAGTGATTCTATTTTTAGATTAATTTAATTTAAGGGTATTTTGGGCATAAATAGTTAAAGTTTAAACAATTATTAACTGTAACAATGGACAACCTTGTACAGAGATCAGGAATAGAAGCATAAAAACAGAGATTCAATGTAGTCATCAATAAAAACATGGAAATGACAGTGCTCCCATGCTATACACCAATCATGCACACAATTAAACCATGTGATTAAAAAGAACAGAAAACTACATTCCTAAACAAGAAAACATCCAAACAACACAAATATAAAATGCATTTATAACAATACAAAGCAGACTGAGACTAAACAAATGAAATTGCCAGTTTACACCCTGCTTACAAAGTTCTAGTCACGCTGTTGTATCCCCTGTGGGATAAAAGAATCAGAATACCATTTTTTTAGAGAAGACCCCTGTATCATTTATTAAGATTCAAACTAAATTACTCAAAGACTGGCTTTAAGTAAAGCTGTCTTTTAAGCCTGTTGGGAGACATTTCGTGATATTGCCTCTTCTTATTAGACTTATTTTTCATGGCTAATGAAATGTAAGTAGGTGGGTTATGTTTGGCCTGTCTGAAATGCCTGGCCGTTGCATGTCCAGTTTTTAGAAAACAAAACAGTCCTAGAACGGGAATCTAATGGCTGTTTTTGCTCTACAAAACTCTTTCAGTTTTTCTTTCTATGGCATTTCCACATACGTACTGTATACAGAAAGATGTTTTTTGTAACATGGAAAACATAGAGCAATGGTTTTTGTCAGACTGCATAGAGGCATTACTGAAGTGGTTTAGGGGTCCTGCGTTGAATGTAATCGATTAAGCTTTAAACCACCAAAGACATCATTCATTCCCAGCGTCTTTGAAACATATCGGAGAAATCCAGCTATGCGTTTACATCCTGTAGATTTACGTAGACAGCTTAAATCTAGGGAATAAATGTTAGGAATGTAACCAAAAAAGGGGCTCAACATTTTTCTGATTTATTTTTAGATGAGATATTACGTCACCTCAGTGTGAGAACAGCTCACATAATCACATTTATTTCCCTCAGTGAACATACTGTAACTGGAAAGCTTAAGCAGAGTCATGAAGGCTGGAACTCTGCGCTGGCTTCTGGTTAACCCCAGGAGACTGCTGTAAACACACACACACACACACACACACACACACACAAACACAAACACACAGAAACACAAACGTTCCATTTTTTTCACTCCTTTTTTTTAGGGAAAACAATCCATTTCAGTTAAGTTTCCTCTTGACTGATGTTGTGGGCGGAGTCAGTAATGTCCTCATAACTGGATTGGCTGTGTTAGGGTTAGGGATCAACATTTTTTTTGCAGTTTTCTCAGTGATTCTGCTCTGATCTGGTTTGAAAGTAGCTCAGGAGAGTCAAGATCACCATGTAATCGTGTGCGGTTGCCAACGTATTCATTTCTAACAGCTAAACAAAATCCTAAACCACTGCAGCCAAAAATAACCTGGCGGACCAGAATAATTTTAATATGAATTTAGTTTGTAGCAGACTGAAATATGTAAATGGATGGAAAGTATAGATTGGCTAAACATTCACAAAATAGCAACAAGTTGCTTGAAAGCAGGACAGTAAGACTGTAAAGGAAAAGAAAAATTCTGAGATTATCAGACTGTCAAAGGTCACATGGTTTGCATTCCAGCTGTAGTGTGCTGTGGTGGGAGACGTACTGATAACACTTCCATAAATAAACTACAGTGGCATAACACTTAACTAAACATAAAAAACCTAATTCAATGAAAGTAAGCAGATGTAGAGCAGAGTAAATGTTCTCACTGTGAAGAAGAACAGTGTTGAAGTTTTCTTTTTGGAGAATATTTCATGCTTTTAAGAGAGTTAAAAAGAACCACAGATTGGCACAAGATAGAAAGAAAGAGGGAAGAAAAGACAATAATGGACTGAGTTCTTGAAAAGTTTGAATCTTGAATCAAGATTTTGGGATGGCAATGTTGGTCATTCCTCCACTTTGGTCCAGACTGAAATACCTCTATCATGATGTTTAGTAAACACATTCATGTTCCCCTCAGGATGAGTTGTTATACCTTTAGTAATAACTTATTTAATTAAGCGCCATCATCAGCTCTAATTTTAAATGTGTCTAAAATCAAATATGGAAATTTGGATTATGACCAAATACATGCAAAACTGATACCCTTTCCATCAGCCTCAGTTGTACTTTACATATAAATTGCATTTGAAAAATAATAAAAGTTGAATATTAGGATAATCCATGTACAGTAGCTGAATGGATTAAAAGACACATCATCCCCATGTGTGAAATCCATTCATTTAATCAAAGCACAGTGCAGCTGCTGCCAATGCTGACTAGGAAGTTTTATAATTGACAAAAGAGGAGAATTGCGTGTGAACATACCATCCTTGCATAAACACTGATATGTCGCCTTTGGTTGCAGTGAATCAACAACATTGTAGGAGAACTGCACCTCCTCATCCATGTCCTCAAAAGATGATTGGTTTTAGGGTGAAAAAAAACTCCAATCAATGTTCTATGTGTATTTGTGTGTGTGTTAGTGCAAGTCAGGGAGTGAATAGTGTGTTCACAATATTGTCCATCCTATAGTGGTCAAAGTGATCGGTTTAATTAATAAAACAGTGATTTCTAAAGGGCTGTGACACACAGCTCCACTTTAATCCAGATTACACCAAACCACTAATCCTGTAAAAATACTGTTTTTTCAAATCAAATATGTACATATACAAATGGTGCGATTTCTCAATGTGTGTGTGTGTGTATATGTGTGTATATGTGTGTATGTCTGTGTCTGCGTGTGTGTTTGTACGTGTGTGCATGCATGTGCGTGCTTGTGTGTGTGTGCATACGTACAGTCTTGTGGGTCCAGGGTTATATAATCAGCTTCCCATATGACAGTCAAGATCAGTAATATAGCAAATGAAAGTGTGGTCGATCTGAGGCAGTAGACTGGCATTTCACTTCCCTGTTTCCTGGGGGAATACCCAAAATTAAATTATTTATTGCACAGTGTTCCTTAAAAACTCCAATTGTGTTGGCAGTTGATCACGTTAGCCTGCAGCGGTTTAAGGTTTGCGGTGACATGTGAAAGTAGCCTACGTAGATTCTGCTGTTTATATTTATGTGAACTAATCAAATAAAAATGAGCACGCACTGTATAGTGTGAAACGTAACACCACCGAAACGGTGATCCTCTGTAAACGTTCATGTAATTTAAACATTTTGTGTTAAGCTGTCCTTGTCTTTACTAAAATCCCAACTAATCAAGGGGCTGAATGCTCTTACAAATCACAAGGGAGCAATTTGGCTTTTGGCTAATGGAATAGTCTCACTGTTATTGCTGTGGTTAAACCGCGTTTAGCATACGTTACATTCATTACAAATGTAACCGACTTCAACTCCAGAGGCTGGGAAGGGCAGCTCAGTCGCTCCAGTCTTTGCCGGAATGCCACCCACCGCAGCCAACTCGCTATATGAGAGCCAGACTGTGTGTGTACGCCACTTTGCACGTTGCCCCCCTGTAGATCCGCCCCTGTGCACGCATCACTTTAATGTTACTGGTAAAGGTGGGGTTACTTTGAACTACTTCATATTCTTTGGATACTGCTGGGTAGCTTAATCTATAACAATTTATTGCATTTTTTAATATAATTTTAATTAATCTGAATCTGCTAATTAATTAGTAACTAAAGCTAAACTAAAAAGTACAAAAGTTCTCTCTGTAATGTAATGGAGAAGCAGAATAAAGTAGCATAAAATAGCATTAAAGTTATTGAGAAAGCAAGCCCAGTTTTTTCAAATGTTGCCCATTGTTGCTGCTTGAGCAAGCTTAGAAGGCCCAGTGGCTTGTTTGAATTTGGTTGACCAATCACATCAGTGTGGGCCAGCTAACCAATCAGCGCAGACTGGGCTTTCAGGAAGACTGGCCAAGAGCTCACTGAGGCCCTGTTTCAGGGGGAGGCACTTCAGCGATGGGCAGTATCAGAAACATAATATTTTATTTGAACATCAAAGCATGTAAACCTATTCTAGGAGACTGCAGGACTACAAATTTGATGCTGAAAAAGAGTATATTGAGCTCATTAAATGTGTACTTATCACTCAACGGTGTCATTTGAACCATCACTAGTGTGTTTTCAGATATTATCTTACTTAGTAATGGTGGGTAACGTATTAGATATATCCCACTGCCTTTTTGACTATGAACATGAAAAAAGACAAAGAGTCAGGACATTTTTCATCTTTTATTAAACATCCAAGAATTGCTGGATATTTGCAAGTTGTTATTATTTTTAGGTTAATCATTCTGTGGAAGATCACATAAATCATAAACAGCAATTGGACAGTCAAAAAAATCATATTAATAATTATTTTCTTCAAGCATAATGACATATATAGGATTCATAGGGACCAATAACTAATAACAATAACAAATTGTTCAGTATATAATAATTGCTCATCTGGGCTATTAAAATTTGCTTTCAGGGTTTCAAAAAACTTCATCCTTAACTAAAACTTCAACTTTATCCATTTGCTGGGAGAATGGGGCTGAATTATGATGCCACAAACCATATATGTATCATGAATGGATGCTAAAGTATCCTATGTTTAGAAGGTGTCCACCTTTTTAGATCAACTTAATAAAACACACTCCACTCTGACCTCAAGTCTGATAAAGTGTGTTGGATGTTGATAAAATTACTTAATATGCTGTTATGTACTAAAATCATATGCCACAATAAATACCATGAAAGGCTACTACTTGGCTTTTGAAACATACTGAAAGAATATTGGTTATTTGATAACAATATGATATTGTGTACTCAGTAACGCTGTGGTTAGACAATACATTTTTAAAGAAATTTCAAAGTAATGCCATTTTTAAGGTAAGGTTTATAATGAATAATAATCTAATGTGAAAACACATAACATTTGTATTATGTCGTCTTCTTCTTATGATTTGCACAAGTTAAATAGATAAATGAAATAGTGTCTTAGTCATAGACAGAATTTCCTTAACATTGAGGAGCAGCCATAGCTTATAAAATGTGGAAGCCTAATCTAAACCAGGAATATACCATTTAAATTCTGTTAGTAAATACCAATAAATAATTATTACTGCTTGTATTTCATTTAAATGTCATACAAGACTTCTATCTTTTTTTCAACCCAAATCTGCTGGTGAGAATGGTGTCCAGTTCCAGCCACCCACTAATCTCTAACTTGTTGTGAGGGCTGTGTATTGAAGAATGGTCCTCTTGTTTAGAGGATTAATGAAGGACTCTGGATACAGAGGTCACACATGACCGTACAGAACATGACAAGACTGGCATGCACACACTGAAGTCATATAATCCACATGAACCCTCCTTTAGCTGTGGCATTACTTTCTTTGTAGGACAGTTAAACCAACCTTGAAACTAATAGAACATTTGGACATGTTGAATGACATCTGTTTACAGAAAGCATTTCTTAGGGTAAACTCAAATAAAATGTATCCCCTAGTTAATGAGAGAAATCACATTAAATTTCCCATTGACTCAAGAAAACCCCAAAATCCCAATCCTGCGTTCAGGTCAAGTGGTCAAATCCAATGTTTTTTTGTTGCATTTACGTGGTACAATGAAATACTGCTGCACTTAGTAGTCCCTCCCAACATTTTGTTATCTTTTTTAACAATATGGCAATTCACTTTTTTGGTTGACAATATCCTTTACAAAACACAACTGCATAAACAAATGATAAGCATAAGCAAATACAGGACAGATGTTTACCAGGGGAAATGCCTACCACAGTTTAAGACATGACATACACAGACAGAAACATCTAGGTTCCTAGAGAAGCCACCAGGACACTAAGTGTGTGTGTTATTGTTCATGCTTAGTTTATTTGGACTTGTTCTCAATTTGAGGCGCATCCATCTTTTCTCCAGTGAGGAACTTCCAGATGCCTCCTCTGTAGTTCTCATTTCCCAATGCGTACAGGAACACATTGAAGGTGGGAGAGGTCTTAGCCAGAATAGGTGCCACCTGTAGAGACAGGTGCATCGATGACAAGGTTTTAAGTACTTAAAAAAACTCAATATTCAGATGCAGATTGTCATGAAAATGAGCTAAAAGGTACGTATATGATTATATCAATATTCTAATTATTCTGATGGTTTTTGTTTGTTCAAAAAAAATGAGAGATGAAGGCATGAATTGCTGTCTGCCACAGTGTCATTTTTAATACAACCACAGGGAGCTCTAAAGTCAGAAATCTTCATATTTTTTAACATTTAAGATATTTTTCTGTATATATTTACTGTATATATGTTTGTATGTCCAACATGAGGAGATTATGTAATCTGCATTTCAAAATACATACATTATGTTTTGGAGTGCTTTTGTGAGCATGTACAGTATGTGCTGGCTGTCCTTACCATCCTGAGCTTGGGGGACACCAGGTTGGCGTTCTTCACTGCGGCGTAGAAAGCCAGGATACCATAGGGGCACCAGCAGAACAGCAAAGTCTTAAGAGGAGTGTGGGGGTTGAACTACAGAGGGTAAAGGTTAGAGAGAGGCAGAGCAGGAGATCCACATGAATGATTAGTAACAACCCACCATAAGGAGTGAAGGAGACAAAAATGCTGTGCGTCATGAGCTCTAGTCACACGCCTGGGATTATATCTGGGAGAATAATGGTGTCTGTGAAAAGATCAGGTATGCTCAACTATGAAACAGAAATAGCTAGCGAGTAAAGGGGCAGTGTGCTGTAATCCACTGGTCAAACCAGACCTTTGACAGGTTCGCCTATTAGCTTGTTTCAACTTGCCATGGAGCTATAGGATGGTTACACCATGGAAATATTTACAAATATTTACAAGCACAACTCCTTGTTTGTATGACTGTATTTTTCATGAAATGGATATATTATAGTTGTATAGTCTTTTGTCATCATTTTAGACACATTTGGCATTTTTGGAAACTACACTGGTATATCTAATTGAATTTAAAATCCAGTAGGTTCAAAGAAAGTTTGTCATGAGTTTGTATTGACTGACAGGTGTATTGCTGAGGACCCAAGGAAGTGCAGGGCTCGAGCTTATGCTCTTGAGATCTATGGGACATATTTGCTAGTTTTGTATACACTGTGTAGTGTATTCAGAGGGCATAAACAGATGAAGAAAGAGAGACAGGTGATTTTACATTGTGGCAAACTCCAACATTTCCGGGCTCAGCAATGCCACTTTAAGAATAAAAGTTTCTTGGAAATTGCCAATAGCAAATAGCTAGCTGTTGGCAAATGAGATGTATACTGGGGGACGCTACAATGCCATGGTAGGTGTATTGCTCCGGACACAGGGAAGCACAGTGTTGTGTTTGTGAAGTTGTTTAAATGAGCGGTAGTTGAGAAAGCTGCAAGCAGGAATGCCAGAGGCCAATGCAACTGGCCCGTTCTGAATATGCAACGGGCACTGCGCTAGTCTTTATAAAGGAACATCAGACAGAACTTCTCACTACTTATTGGCCATGGGACACATTTGGACAATTGTATCCCTCCAGGTTTTAATGACATACATTGTATGAATATTCATTACATTTATTACATAATTACATTGCACAGCATAGTGTCTCTGCAGCCTTTGTGTGTGTAATGAAAGAGTCTCCAGAAACTCAGATGACTGTGAGTAATAGGGTTTTGCAACATAAAGTGAGGCAACCTGATTTAGCCCCTGAGGAACTCCACCATTAAATTTACCATTCACAGATACATTGTTCTTTTCACTGCACACCAGCTACTGTCCGCATTCCCAACTAAAGCACCCGGTCTTTGCCCCATGGCAATGACCTATATATGTCACAGGCCACATGCTACCCATTCATGTGTTTTTGGTCACTCTGAATAAAGACCACGTGAAAGTTGTGCACTAGAAAAAGATTAAATAGAGAATTCCTTTTACAATAGGCAGTAGTGGATGAAGTATTCAGTAAAAAGTACTAACACCCTTCTACACTTTGAAATTCTCCGTTACAAGTCCAAGTTGCATAGAAAATGTTACTTAAAATGTATGCGACTAGAATCTGGAAAATGTCCTTAAAGGTGCAATACCCAATACTGACAGCTAGTGTTTAAAATAGTTACTGTAGTAGAAGTGGAAATACTGGAGAGAGTCGTCTCCTCCGCCCCCTCCCCCCCAGACTCAAAGTTCACGGAGGTGGCTAGGCTGAGACTCCATCATCCACAACAATGTTGCTAGACGCTTGTCTCACATAGCCAGACATTACTTCACAACCCAGCGGAGTAGCTAACATTAGATGCAGGCTATATTGTCATAAAAGGCCGTGCTCAGGCAGAGCTATGTACCCAACTGACAGACACACTTCCTCGGCTTAGAATTAAAGTGGGAACCACTAAAAACACCTTAACCTAGGAGTCCCCTCCACCCAACTGAACACACTTTATTGTTTTAGGATTACGGCAACAATCGCTAAAAACACTGCAAACAGACGTGTTACTTACGTTGTAAACAGACATGGCCCGCCTGCCTGGTCCTCCAGTAACGTTAGCAGTTAGCTGGGTGGCGTTAGCCAGGACCAGTCAGGATCACCCTACTGGCTGTGTCTCAGTTGTTTTTGTGAGTAACCAACTTGGGTCTTCTAGCTATGTCATGAATGTGAGTACACAAACGTTGAAATTACATAAAATGCCCATTCCTTGTAGTCGTGATAAATTGGCCTGAAGCTGAAGCTAACGCTTGCCTGGTCAGGAAGATATTAGTGAACTTGGCATCTTTTTGGGCTCTAAACTGTCTCCATCTTTCAAATACATTTCCAAGATTTAACCAGAGTTTGTTACTTCTCTGGTCAAGTAACTGTTAGAAACACGCCGATTTTTTGGGGGTCGGGTAGTATATCTGTGTCATTAATCCCATGAGTTGTTGTATTTAGTTATTTTCACTTACTCTGGGGTTTCCAGTCTTCTTGAATCTCTGTGCAATGGACTGGTAAGATGACATGACAACAAACATTTGGATGGCCAAGTTGAAGATGCTCATGGGGATCAAGTAGGACACATAGTTTCTGTGGAGAGAAAAAATGCACAAAAGGCTGTAAAAGTAATATAAACTACTCCCTATTTAGTGAGTGTGTGTGTGTGTGTGTGTGTACTGTAATACCTGTCTCCCTTGCTGTAGTCCAGAGTGCAGCATGTCCTAAGGGGCTCGTAGTCGTACTCTCCCCATCCAATGAGGGGCATGGCAGCCCAGAAGGCAGTGAAGAGCCAGATAAAGACAGTCAGACTGATGGCGCTGCTCCACTGCAGTTTTGTCCCTGATAAGAACAGGTTCAAAACATTCACCACTACTACTTCTAACACCTCCAACAAAGGTCACACTACCGCAGAAACACTGTGTTAGCTATCTAATAAACACAGATAATGTTGTAAACATTTATATCTATAACAACTGTTACAACTAATTTATCAACAAAGAGCCACTTGTGGACCAGCTGGCTTCTTCTGTACAGCTGGTCTTAAGATCAGCTGGAGACAAAGAACCAGCTTAGTGTATGCTTAGATGGCATAACATTGATTGGAAGAGCAGCTGTGGATTGTGTGTGCGTGTGTGTGTGTGTGTGTGTGTGTGTGAGTGAGTGAGAAAGAGAGAGAGAGAGACTGTTCCCTGTGGAGGAGGAAAAGTAGAATTGGTTGTAACTGTGCTTTCACTACAGGAACAGAAGCAGGTATTGACTTACTTGTGCAGTACTGGTGGTATCTGTCCCAGGCGATGGCGGCTATAAAGTGGAGGCTGGCAAGAGCTGTCGCGAAGCCATGGAAACCGTGAGTCTGGCATCCTTGGGAGCCATAAGGCCAGTACCTGGGGACAGAGGGTGATTTCATAAATGTATTCCTTTTTTCATGTAAAAGAAATTAGTAAAATTGAGATTCAGGATGTGCTAAAACAGCTTGTGTCCTTGAACAAACTAAAACTGTTACAAGCCCTGAATTATCAAGCAATTAATCAATTTACTAGTAGTAGTAGTAGGCTATATATAATCCCTAGACTCAGGAACAATGAGAGCAGCATCTCTCATCTCGTGAATACAGCTTAAAAAAACCTGCACATTGTGACCCCTGCAGTGCAGCCTATGCCCTGTTCCCTGCATCCCTGGTTGTTCCTGCCTGTAACAATAGCCATGTAGGCTATTATCTGGTCATTTCTCACATTTTGTTTGGCCACATTTGGTCAAACCTTGATATATTCGTTACAAAAGGGGTGGTAAGGCTGCATCACTTACCTCAGGAAGCTAGAGAAAGCGGCGATGGTGGCGTTCGTAGAGATGCCCATGTCAGCCATCGCTAAGCTGAACACTAGGAAATTGCTTGGGGTCCTCAGCTCTCTCACTTTGAAGAAAGCAACGATTGTCACCGCATTTAAAAAGAAGCCCAGCAGACCTTTGGAGGAAGACAAATGAACAATCGTGAATGAAGGAAGTATACGGCGATGAATTTGAATCAGCGATGCTGATTGCGCCACATGCAGCACTGTGAGATTTCATAGACATGCTCCTTTCAAACATCGCCGTCGTGGATTTGTTTACAGACCGACGTGAAGGTTAATTTACAAGTTTAAAGAGACTGTGAGTAAGGAGAAGGAGCTACCTCCCTCAACATAGCCATACCGTCATTGACCGAGGGCGTCAGGTCCTGTCATAGGTCGAAGCGGATGCTGTCTTGTAGCCTCGCAGTGTGTATGGCTTAAATCCAACACGAAACAAAAACACTCACCCTCCACAAGAAGACACGATCCTAGGGAGAACACATCAAAGTCGGAGAAGCCCTCCGGTAAAGGGTAAGACGAGGCCATCCTAAAGTCGTATTGACAATAAAGTCCAGCTGTCACAGACTTTTCACTCCACAATGTCCGTTCGTTTACGATGCGCCTTAATGTGGCCGAAGGGAGCCCGCTTTTAAAGGGGCATTTCACGTGAAAAGCATGTACTTTATTATGTAAAGCCCTCTGCCGCCCCAATCCGTGCAGGAATGTCTTAATGAACGTAACCACCAACTGCAAAAAAAAAAACTAATGCGTATTTACCCACCGCAACCAGTAAAGCCCTCAATTAGTTACACAACACGCCTTTGTGTCTCCGGCTCCCAGTGAGGATGCAGCCGTCGCTGATATCAAAGGACGAGGCGACGCGTGTGATACAGCCCACAGCTCTGCATCGCTCTAAGGAGACAACAGGTGTCTGCAGAGCTCCAGCCAATCATAACCACACTCACATTTAAGAGGAAAACAAAGCTCTCCAAATAAAATCAAAAATTCCCTTCATTAACACCAACAATAATAACCCTATTATTCTTAGAGTTGAATGTTATTGCCATAGGGAGGAGTGTTTGAGTGTTTGAGTCCAGAGGCTGCAGCTTTAAAAATGTACATGTGAATAAGTGTAAAGAAAGTGGAAGTGCAAAGTATTAGACTAAACGATTTATCATTTCCAGATGCATTTCATCTTATGCACAGTTTATGTTCAAATTAAATGTATGTGATGTATTTTAATTCATTAACCCTGCTCATTTGCTGGTTGATGACACGTGATTATTGTGACACTCCAGATGATCAATGTGAGTACTGGTGATCTGATCCTTTGTCCCATGGCAGGACTTTTGAAGTGTGGATGTGTAACTTGACAATCAGTGTTTGTTTTGTGGATTTTTTTAGTAGGGAATGCAACTTTTGATAAGCGCACTGACCTCAACAGATTAACCCTTGTGTTGTCATCCCGGGTCAAAAACTGAAAAAAATGATCAATAACCCTCATTTATATGGAATTATACCTAATATTTGAGTTAAAAAAGCAGAAATTATGAGTTATTTTGACTGATATTTAAGATTAGAGGTACGTGCAGATGAGTTTAGTAGGCAATGAAAGTGATTTTGTGATTTTGAAGTGGAATTGTATTTGCAAAGAGCGTTGTATGGAATCCAATCCATTTTTTTGTGTTAATTTGGTTAAGATGAAACCCATATTTCGGATATAGACTTTTTTTTAAAGGGGTCAAATTTGACCCGAGGACAACAGGAGGGTTAAACAAATGTGACATTCGTCTGAAATAATAGACAAACCCAAGTGCACTTTTGAATCTGCAGTCACAGCATGTGTCAACAAAAGGTCTTTTAGGGAAAGGGAATGGAAATATGTGGCATACAATAAAAAAACTGTATTCCAATTCAGCTTTAGCGGTAGATGACATGAAATCCAGTCATTTTCCCTGCCTTCAATAGATCATGGTCTTGCTTTAGTTGCTAAATAATTTGCAGCTTTTCATACCATAGGGATAGAAGGGATGCACACCTGCCATTGTGTGGCTAAAGTCTTTCTCAATTTCAGGATTATAAAATCAGAAAATTGGTAAATATAGTAGGTGTAAATGAGTGAAAACTACAAAATCATATTGAAATACAAATGATCAAGATCCAAAAAGGTACAGTATACACATATATTCAAAGATTAATTAATTTTAAATAAGATTTTATTTAGACACTGTCTATCCTACTAAAAACAAATGGCTTCCAACAGAACATGAGTTTAAGTGTGCAGTAGTATCATTTCTGCATGCTCCTTGCTTTTTCCCTCTCCACATTTCCCATCTTAAAAAATGATCTCACGAAAACACTTCAATGCTCTGACAAATTGATACCCTATCCAGATAAAGATGACACAAAGAGTTCATAAAATAGCATTTGGATGTTTTTGATTATTTTTTCTGCTGAATGTGTGCCCTAAAGCAACCTAAAGTTTCAACTGACAACTCTTGCTTCATTTTAGCTCAGTAATGACATTGTATGGTACAGAAAACACTCGTAACTCCTTTTTATTCTAATGCTACTTTACAATATCTGTTCTTATGTTACTTTTTGCACACTACAAGTACACTGTTCCTTAAATAAAGTCTAGTCTTCTAGTTCACCCAGTGCAAAAAGGGCAACTTTATTGGATTCGGTAAATGAGATATACTATTTGCAATGCAATATTAAATGCTTTTCATTCATTTATCAACATGAGGAAACATGATTGCTCAACATGTTTAGAGCCTCAGTACAGACCTCCACGGCTGTGAAGCCATGCACTGGAGTGACCTGTGACTCAAAGGGATTTCATTACAAAAGGTTACTGTGTGCCCTAAATCTAAAACAAATGGCAAATACTTAGAAATACTTTAACGTACCTGTATGTGGTAACCTTCCTTATCTCTATCGGTCTGTCATTATCAGTATACATAATTTATTAATCTTGTTTAAACTTGTTGTGAACTAAAACCTTTGGCATGGCTCTGTGGTTAAATTCTTTGGTTATTGCCGCCAATTTGTTAAAACACTTTTAAGTCCTGTGTTCCACCATCACTTCAGTCCAGAGTCAGCACACTTTGCAGTGCCAGCCAAGTGTAACACTGAACTTCAAGTGTGATTAAATACAAAGGGGGACACAAGGAACACGTGACAAACAACACATGGATTTACATTAATTGCAAAAGAAAAGCTTTACAGTTGGAAGTATTTTCCTCAAGTAGTAATGGACTCCAAATGGGTTACTCAGGTGAAACCTAAAGACCAATGTGAGTCACTTTCATTCAGACTGATTAAACATACACGTCTTTTTTCATTATTCTGACCAATTGTGTTTGTTTAGAAAATACTAAATACTTTGTTCCCTTTAGATGGATAGTTTACATGTTCAATTTATGTGCAGGTACATACTGTAGTTGTGATGAAGTAGGGAATTGCCGAAAAGGGTAAAAAACAACCTTTAAGGATATGTATTTTTTTTCTGTGATAACAGACATTTTGCAGTGAAATGACTTAATTCACTGTTAGAAGTTTTTTTGTCAGTGCTTCAGCCCCACCAGCAGGGTCATTTCATTGTCTCTTATTTTGCATGAAAAAGGGATTTGTCTATTACTGTTTAGTTTAAGTCAAAGTCATTGTATCTGCTTTCCAACTACAGTGATATTAGTTGTTTTGTGATAAAAATATAAAAGTTCTTCAAATAAAATAAGGATGGCACATTCTTTTTTTATTTTTAAGTGAGGAGCTGTTGAGTGCAAAAGCCCCGAGGTTGGAGCCACAAGCTCTAGGGGCCACCTTGTGGTATAACATGTGCTGTCCACTTACAGATTAACTGTCACGACAGAGCTCAAATGAACAAGCCATATTTGAGGGAAAGAAAAATCCAAACATCAGTGGATTATGACCATTTCGGAAGTGTTTCTCTGTGATAATAAATAGGGACGTCTCTGCGCAGCCTATCGGATTCCGGGATGCAATACGCATCCAAATGAAAAGATCGCCAGTCCTTTCGCTAATCCTTGACTATCCTTTTTATCTCGGGACTCATATCAGTCGGATCACTATGGGACAGCGAAGCGGTGGGACAACGCCATGCGGATGATATTCCTGTAAATTAGAGGAAAAAGCAAGTCTGTTTAACTTAAACTGGGCGCATGTAGGCAAGCTGCGTATGCGTAAAACTGGGCCAAAATGTTCCTCGTCCTGCTCATGGGGCTCTACGTGGCCACAGGTGAACTTCTTTCCACAGTGAGCTCGTGCCCGTCGCAGTGCAGCTGTTTTTACCACAACCTGAGTGATGGATCAAAGGCCAGGTAAGCAAGATGTTCAAAACTAAGATGATTTCATATCAATAACACACTAATGTGCTCTGATTTGTGCGCACAGACGCATCTTTTCAGACGGAGTCCTCAAATGAGGACAGCATAAGTAAACACGTGTAGAAAAGATAATTTAGGGAGTGCATGTCGGTCCAATTTTATTTAATGCAGGATTATCCCTCAAAGGCACTTTCAACCTCCTCATGTATGCTTTTTATGTGAGTTAGGGTAGATTGGGAAATCTGTATTTTTTTTCCTGAATTATTAGCCACACCAATGGTGCTTGTCAATTTACCACATATTTTTTGCATCTCCTTCAAAACGTTATTTCATCTTGGACATTAATGCTAATTTATAATTGCAATTTTATTTTTCATTTGCTTTGTGAAAAAAACCCTAACATGCGTAGTTTGTGAAGGACAATTTGGAGGTAAAACACATTCACCTATGATCTCCCTTTTAGGAGCGTGATTTGCAATGATCCCGAGATATCTCTTGTGCCTGTCGGGTTTCCTGTTGACACGTCCAAGCTGCGGATTGAGAAGACAGCCATGCAGCGGATACCAAGCGAAGCCTTCAACTACCTCTCCAGTTTGGAATTCCTGTGGTTGTCTTTCAACACGCTGTCCGCTTTGAGCCCGGACAGTTTCCGAGGACTGATTAACTTGGAAGAACTTCGTCTGGACGGGAATGCCCTCACCGCCTTTCCCTGGGAATGTCTCATGGATGTGCCCAGTCTCAGACTTCTTGATTTGCACAACAACCAGCTCACCTCGCTGCCAGCGGAGTCCACCACTTACATCAAGAACCTCACCTACCTGGATCTGTCCAGCAACAGCCTGCTGACCCTGCCGGCAGAGGTACTGTCCACCTGGCTGGCGGCGAAACCAATGCAAGGGCCAGAGAGCTCCAAAATGATACTTGGTAAGGACTTTAACCAAACCTTAACTCGTGATGTATGTTTGGCTCAATTGAAAATACCAAAAGCGCGTTGTTAAACTCTGTGCGTCAAGGGAAAGTGTGTTAATGCATTTTTCTCAAAGCAACAGTGGCGGGAGAAACAGTTGCTAAGCAACACATCATTTAATATATAGTAGAAAAGCCTTTGTGCTTTGGAAAACCAAAGACCAAACAGTTTGTTTTAATGCACCCTATTTAGCCTTTGCAGACCGTATCTAAATACAAAGGCTTTACAGTGTACTATCTAAGAAGCCATAATTGCAGACTAATACTGTACATTTATAAACATTTATAATATCTATCTATCTATCTATCTATCTATCTATCTATCTATCTATCTATCTATCTATCTATCTGTGAAATAAAAAGTTAATTTGACCCTTGCTTATCTTCTGTGTTTAAGCCATTCTCATACTCAGAACAGAGGACAGCTGTTCTGAGGTCAGCTCTAAGGGCTGATGCTTTTGTCACGGACAGGAGGGTGAAATGGCAGCTAAATCTGACCTTGAACACTGGACCATCATCGTCATCATCATCATCGTCATCATCAACATCACCATCATCATCATCATCATCATCAACATCATCATCATCATCTTCATTGCCATGGTCATGATGTAGTTTATGAATTAAATGTTAATCCTCTTACAGGATTAACATCCACACCAGCCATCTGCAGGCTGGTCTATCACTTTGCACACAGCTGGACGCTCATCTTACTCCTGTACCCTCACCCTCAGGTCTCCATGACAACCCTTGGGTGTGTGACTGTCGGCTCTATGACCTGATCCAGTTCCAGAAGTCTCCGACTCTTTCAGTGGCATTCATTGACACAAGGCTCCGGTGTTCAGCTCCGGAGAGTGTGTCAGGCGTCTTGTTCAGTGATGCAGAGCTGCGCCGCTGTCAGCTCCCACGTATCCACACAGCTGTGGCACGAGTCCGGAGCGCTGTTGGCAACAATGTGCTGCTCCGCTGTGGGACCATCGGAGTCCCAATCCCAGACTTGACATGGCGCAAGGCGGATGGGCGACTCTTTAATGGGACAGGTGAGTCAGCAGGTCTTTGAATGTCAGGGTCTTTCTCTGTGTTGTGTCTGGGATAAGATGCTTTACTCTGCTCTGTGTGCTGCTGTTAATAAACAGAAAGCTACCAGTGGATAGCGTCAGGTTTTAAGTCTGACTGACAGCTATTTGCTACAACAGTGAACTATGCAATACTGCTGATGATCATTGCAAAATTGTATAATTATCTGCTTGGCATCAATAAAGTATATTTCTCAGATGCCACATATTTTCCTTTTGTAACCATTGTTTAACGTCCATGTTCTCCTCTCTCTCTCTCTCTCTCTCTCTCTCTCTCTCTCTTTCTCTCTCTCTCTCTCTCTGCTGCCATAGTCCAGCAGGAAACCTCAAAGGAGGGAATCACCTGGTCCATCCTCAGTGTCCCAGCTGTGTCCTATCGGGATTCAGGGAAATACATTTGCAAGGCCACTAACTATGCGGGGAACGCTGAAGCTGTCATTTCTCTTGTTGTCTCTAACTCTCAAAAACCAGAAGGGAACCAAACCAGCAATGACAAGAAAGCCAAAGTCAAGAAACCCAACCCAATGGGGAAAGCTGCCTACCAGGAGAAACTGGTGGCCAGATATGTGGTTCCAACTTCCACCCCTTCATCTCTGCCTGCCCTAGATCCAGGCCTACCTCCTGGTCTTGGTCCTGATCCTGGACTAGCCAGTTACAGTCTGGCTGACAGAGCCACCCCTGGGCCTGCCACCTCCTCCAATGCAGATGCACTGTTGGATCTGGAGAAGACTAATCTAAGCAACCTGGCGGCCAATACGTCATCGCTGCAGCAGGACCCAGACAGGGTGGTCCGCTCTGTAAAGGTGGTGGGGGACACAGACAATACAATTTATTTAAACTGGAGAGCCCCTAAGGCCAAGAACACAACCGCATTTAGTGTGCTGTATGCTGTTTTTGGAGAGAGGGACATGAGGAAGATCAATGTTGGGGCAGGGCAGAACCGTGTATCCATTGATGGGCTGGTGCCCAGGACCAAGTACATTGCCTGTGTGTGTGTGAGGGGCCTGATCCCCAAGAAGGAGCAGTGTGTCATATTTTCCACTGATGAAGCAGCCAGTGCCACCGGGACCCAGAGGCTGATTAATGTGATTGTGATCACAGTGGCCTGTATCATAGCTGTCCCGCTCACTGTCATCGTGTGCTGTGGGGCTCTGAAGAGACGCATTCAGAAGTACTGGGGAAAGAAATCCAAGGACATCCAAGATTCATATGTGACCTTTGAAACACTGTCGCCTGGCACGAAGGCCAAAGGGCTCGAGGGCGAGTATTTGAACAGACTGAACCCAGAGGAATCCAACAGGCTACTGTCAGCCCGCTCCAGCCTGGACTCTGAGGCCACAGCTAAGATAGAGGGACAGCCTAACGAGTACTTCTGCTGACGTCATGCTCCAGCTCCGGCTTCTGCTCCACGCCATCTTCCTCGCTCTCACCCACATTCACATCCACATCCACATTCACGTACCAGTCCGACCCCAAACACCCACTCACATCCTCATCCCCATCCCCAACCCCAACCCCACCCCCATCTCCATCCACATCCCTATCCTCATCACTGTCCGTTCTCTCACCCTCAGCAACATCCTGACGTCAGTCCCCCTCCCACGCGCTCCCATACGCCCGCACCATGGGATTCCCCCCCCACTGTCCCTCCTCGCTGGATCATGGCACCAACTCCACCGCCACAAAAATCCAGTTTCTATCAAAGGACTTTTGCACGCTGCACTATAATGGAAATATCAGTTTAGTAGAATATTTAACATTTTAATTCCCAAATATTTGTAGAATATCTCATGTTTCTTAACAGATAGAGTGAAACTCACTTCACTGTCGTACATCTATCCATGCATTAATAGTAAGACAACATTTAAACACACTCATTTAAAAAATATTTTTATCACCAAGTCTGGAAGAGATAACATGTCAAATGCTGAAAGAGCACAGAAGTCATTATAAACTATATGTGATCTCACTTGCATGTCCCAGCAAAGAAACCTCTGCGACCTGATCAGATTCAAAGGAAACTCAACGGGCAATACTCCATTGTTTATATCCAATATGCATTTGTATGATTTGTATATATACTTTATGGATGTTGTACACTTACATATACAGTTAAGTCTGTGCCTCTGTATATATCTGTCATATGTTCTCAGAGAAGATATACACATAGGCATGGTTCAACACTCTGGTGTATGGAGAAAAGCTGGAGCTGGAGAGAAGTACAGAAAGGACTGAACTATGACACAATGTAAATAGAGTGGAAATGATGCAAAATGACGGTTGACGATTTCTATTCCAAGCATTGAGACACATACTGAAATATCTTTATGTCCCTGTTTTGTACCACCTAGAGGCATCAGTAGACCCATTAAATGTAGATCTATTTATTCCAATATTATTTGAAAACAGTTGAATAAACTTTTATATATACATATCCAGTTAGCAGTACTGTGTGTTCTTATATGTGTACTTTCAATTCACCATGTTGATCAATTGTGGGTTTCCATTCAGGAACTTGAAAAGAGTAACACAGATTATACCCTTTTTATACTCTCAGTGTGGCTGGTTTGATAGTATCTGATTACATTTATTTACAGGAATAAATTCAGGATTAGCCAACTCAGTGTCTGTCTCAGGTGGTCTAAGACTTAAGGGTAAGTCACTGTTTTAAAAACGTTTGCAAGTTATAATGGCTTTAATAATGTTAATACATAATTTACTAATGCTTTATAAATCAGTTATAAGCAATGATTACAACATTTGGGTTTTCCAGATTTTCCAGCATGACAATTTTCTTTTTAGCTCTTCAATGCATTGGTAAGACCCTCAATCAGTTATTTTATGGAAACAAACATGCACGGAATCCATACCAAAAAATGATTTATTAACAATGTCTTAACTTGTATAGCTACAGACTTGATAAATGATAAGAGAGTAAAACACATAACTACGTATTAATGTATTGCAAAACTTTAATAACTGCTTTATCGCCAAATAGGAATAGGCTAACAGTCAAAGGGATTGTTCACAAACTGGTAACCAAAAAACTTTCTTCTTGTTAAGGGCATCTATAAGCCTTAGTAAATGATTGGTTAAGTTACACACATTCACAAAGGTTGACTAATCAGAAAGTGGTACCAACTTAAACAATTTTAGACCTTCTGACACTGCCCAGAGTTAATCATGTCTCTACCCAGAATTAGAAGCCACTTGTTCACTACGCGGTGCGTCAGGGATTAAGTTTAATAGGCTTCTCTCGTCTGACGCACTCGACATGTCTTAAACACGAATGTAACCCGGAATTTTAGGACTTTTCGCGGACTATGGACATAATTTGTTACCTGCTAGTTATAGCTTTTCTCAACATCCAGGCGTATGAAACGTTTTCTCAATGTTTAAGCGGGTGCAGCTGTGTAGAAGACCGTCATGGAAGGTAAGACCTGATTTCATGCTGTTCGAGCTTCACCAAGGCAGAGCTATTTTTAATCTGTGTCAGTGGTTGACGGTACATTAAGACGTATGTGAAAAGTGCATTGTAGATAAAAGTTAAAAAAAAGAAAAAGGCTTGGGGCTAGATTGAAGCCAGTAATATCTTTAACTTGTGGTCCTAGTATATTGTTTTCATAAAGCATCAGGCTGCACAGTAACCAAATGTTCATTTTAACTCTTCCCTATAATCATAGGTCACTCATATGTATGGAGGAGAACGCGTTCGGGGCCATACCAGACAATCTTCCAGATGATATGACCAAAATACGAATAGAAAAATCTCACTTCACTGAAATACCCAGAGGGGCATTCTCAAACACGCCCGCTCTGGAGAACTTGTGGTTGAACTTTAATGATATCACAGTGATAAACTCAAAGGGTCTGGAGGGTTTGGGGAACTTAACCGAGCTCCGTTTGCAAGGTAACAAGCTCCGTTCAGTACCATGGACAGCGTTCGAGGACGCGCCGGCCCTCAAGATCCTGGACCTGAAGCACAACCAGCTGGACGTCCTGCCGGAGCATGCGTTAAAGTTTTTGCCGGGTCTGACTTACTTAGACTTGTCCTTCAATCGGCTTACGGTCATATCGAAGGACGTCTTCATAAACTGGCCTCTCTACCAAAAACTACAGAGCACGGAGGAGCGAGACGCGACCGCTTTAGGGCCGAACGTCGTCCTGGCGCTCCACGACAACGCGTGGCTCTGCGACTGCCGCCTGAAGGGCTTCGTGGAATTCATCAGGTCCCTGCGCCCCCCGATTATACTGATGAACTCGTACTTGACTTGCTCAGGGCCGGACTTTAAGGCGGGCAAGTTCTTTCATGAGGTAGAGCTGCAGGCGTGCGTAAAGCCCATCGTCACCACCCCTTTCTCCAACCTCAGCCTGCCTCAGGGCGCAAACGTCACCCTGCGCTGCCTCGCCAAGGCCAGGCCAGACCCCGCGGTGTGGTGGACATATGGCCTGAAGATAATCAGAGGATTTCATGGTAAGAGTGTGATATCCAGGATATCTCATCCAAACGCCTAGCACGAGTCAAATCTTGTGGTAAATTAGATACTTAAATGTATTTTAATCGCAGACCTATAACCCCTCCTCAAGAAGAGGAGGCCTAAATCTGGATATTGGACCTTCGCGAAATAATCACCACTGATTCTGTCAATCTGCACAACACCATCAGTGTTGACTAAGAGTGTTGGAGCTTATAGTGCTACTATGTAACTAAGCTGACTTAACCTTTAGCGTTAACCTGCTTACTGCAGATCATGACTTGAAGTAATCATAAACAAATCTATAGCAACCAGGCTGCTGTGTCCTGCTGCTATACCACCACGCCATCTATCTCATCATTTTGGATGGAAACCAGAGGTGGAGCAGCTGGCACTAAGTAAGAGTAAAAACAAGTAGGCGTAAAAATAATTTTGTACAAATTTGTACAAAAGTAAAAAATGCCATCAAACCAATGAATAAAACCTTACAATAATAAGCTATAAAGGGTTTATACAATGTAGCGACTGGCTTTATAAGATAAGCGATAGATAACCCTTTATTGTCATTTCACAGTGACCCAAACAACAAAATTCAGTGAGCTGAGCCACTGCGATCGCCACAATACTGGTTAATACATTATTTCTTAATGTTTATAGATCTGTTCTAGGCCAATGCTTTTATTATCCTATTTTATAATACTATTATCCCAAAAAATAACATATTACAATGTCCTTATACTCTACACTTTACTGACATATCCCCCAAACATGAAAAAATAGCCAACTGACATTTTCTAGTTTTAACTTCTCAATTGTGCGTATTTCCTTTTTTTATTTGTCTTATTTTATAAAGTGATTATCTTTAGGTACTGGACTGTGGGTCAGGAAAAATACTTTTTTCACAAACTAACTTTTATTGTCTAAGCTTGCATGTCTTTTCAAATAATATTGGACATCCCTGTTCACCTCTTAGAGTCTCAGGAAAGAGTGGGCGAAGACACCATCAGATCCCTCCTGGTGATCCCATTCCTTCATGCAGCTGACCGTGGTGTCTACACCTGCACTGCCGTCAACTTCATTGGAAACTCCTCTGTCAGCATCCTCCTGGATGTCCAGTCTCCTGAAGGCTCACAGCCATTGCTCCTCCCTGGTAACCCAACTCCACCACCTGCTGCCAGTAGTGAAAACGTCTACATTGACATCCGCATCGCCAAACAGACAGTGCGTGGTATCACCATTGAGTGGTACGCCGCCTTGGACCGTCCAGCTGAAACGTGGTTCACAATCCACTTTGGCTACGTAGGTAATAATAAGAAAGAAATGGTCTACATCGGCCCTGGGATTCACTCTTACTCCGTCTCTGATCTGATGCCTGCTACTAAATATGAAATCTGTGTGACCCTTAAGAACCAGATACCACGTCCTGGCCAGTGCATTGTGTTTGTAACAGGAAGTGACATTACTGAGATGGAACAAAGGGAGAAGCTGATTCATATAGTGGTGATAGTTTTAGCCATGGTGCTTGCTGTGCCTATAGGTATGTTTGCCTGCACCACTGACACTAAGTTTGCCTGCCTGGCGGGTATCATGGAGTCCTGGAAGAACCGGCAGAGGGAAGGAAGCTCCCCCCAGGTTGAGCGGGAGAGGCAGGGCACCTTCGACAGCCTGCAGGCCGCCAGCGACGAGGGGCTAGTTAATAAAGATTCCAGCAAAGACAGGAAGGTGAGGAGGAGGTCAGAGGACAGACAACATAATGGCAATGCCAACCACAGCAGACAAACAGCTGAGCTATATTAAATTATTTGTGAAAACATGAAACTGACCTTATAATAGACCAATCTCTCATCTTGTTTTTGTTCTTTTTGTAAAATATAATAGAACAATGTATCTGCTGTGTGATACTAACTTTATTACTTCTATAAGTACAATATTCAGAAGAATCACCATGTTGTCTGCCTTGGTTTTAATCTCATCTCTTCCTCTGTTCTAGGCCGGGGAGTTTGATGCAAAGATGTGAATGATGACCATTATGTCAAGAGTGTAATTCAAGGATTTCTACCACTGTTTGCTGTTTATTTTCCTGTTGGAAATATGACATGTTCGTCTTGTTATCATATGTTTAAATGTCAATTACCACTCATTTTAAACTGCTGCTATATTTGAAGCCGTTGTAATTCATTTAAAGGAACATGTCGACTTATTGAGACTTTAGCTTATTAGCCCCAGAGTTATATAAGTTCATACGTACACTTCTCATCTCCGTGCGTGTCATAACTCTGTCCGACGCACCCACCGATAGCCTAGCTCAGCACAGATCCTGGAGGTAACCGGCTCCAATTAGCCTCCTGCTCCTAATAAGAGACAAATAACGGCAAAAGTTTCCTATTTAATTGTTGTGATTTTCTGTGGAGAATAGTTCCCAGTATGTATACGGGTAGAAGATGACTGTGTCTCATGTGACCTTGTCATTTCTACACGCTGTGACTATACAAATCACAACATGTAAATATGAAAATGTTGCAGTTATTTTGTCACTTACTGGGGGAAGTAGGCTAAATGTTACCTCCAGAATCAGTGCTGAGCTAGGCTAGCGGTGGGTGCGTCAGACAGTTACGCCAAGCAACGGAGATGAGAAGGGTATGTGTGAACTTATGTAACTCTGGGGGACACGGTGAATGAGCTAAAGTCTCAATAAGTCGGCATGTGCCTTTAAATCGAGGAGTGCTCAAAATTGCTTCTGATGAGTATGTTTTTTACCAAGTCTTTCAGTAGTAAGTACATACTTTAGCTCTAGGTCATCCTTTGTTAGCAATTTAATGTTGTTTTATATATTTATCTATTTATCAGACTAATTTATTTTCGGCTCAACATTGTCAATTCAGCTGACATATTTGTACGGCAACGTAATACTGGATCTGGAACAAGAAAATATCTTAAATTACTAATAACTTACTTACTAATATGTGTTGTTATTTTATTGCTCTTTGAAAGCGCAAGAAGACCTTTATCATCTATCAGTGGATTTGGGTAAAAAGACAACATAAAATCTGTCATTACAGCTTTTCATTTAAAATGGATTTGTACATTTGCGTGTGTGTGTGTGTGTGTGTGTGTGTGTGTGTGTGTGTGTGTGTGTGTGTGTGTGTGACATTTGGATTTGGCATTTTTCTTTTGAAGCAGCATTATGAGTCACAAAATGTCAAACTGTCTTTTACGTAGTTCATAGTAAAAAGGTTACACTATGATTGTCTTAGAATTAAACATTTAAATAGTTAATATTTAAACTGTGCATTTTATGTGAATCTTTTTTTCAGTTTGAACATGGGGGACAAAAGCCACAGTTTTTGTTACCAAAATGCATTAAAAACTTTATTTTAAAGCTTGAATGAGGCTCAGCATTTCATGTATCACATGGAACAGCGACGTCTCTGATTGGTGGAACTCGCTGTTACCATGGAAATGTTTACTGCACCCCTGAACCTGGCATGGCTGGATCGAGCTTCGACCATTGAAGTTTGTGATTGTTTCTGCACAGTCTTGTAGCCTACCTTTGCCTTATTGCCATTTTCAAAAGGACTTTTTTCGCGCCGAATTAAATGTTTTATGATCATGATTCCTCGCTGAGATGCTTGGCTTGGTATCAGGCTATAAACTCAAGCATTTCATGCAACGTCAATGGAGATATTAAATGGGGAAAACACTTCCGAAACCAGACGAGCTGTTAAAAATGGGGGTGGGCCCTGTTGATCTCTATTGCCGTGTGTATTTCTTTCACAGCAATCCCACCAATCTGTCCAAAAACCTCCTTGTTAGATTGTAAACATATTCTCTGTTTATCTTTACAATCATTCACCAAAAGAACTAAGCAGGCCTCCCTTTTTACATGATCCAAATTTTCTTCAAAATCTGCCATTTTCAGCGTGTAGCTTTAGCTTGAAGATTGTTGTTGTTTCTTGTAACAAAGGGACTTTGAGAAGGGCAACACGTTCAGGCTTTATCCTGGAAATGCACTTTTGTTGATCCAGACTAATTTAACAGACTTGAAAAATTGTGAGCCTGTCTTTTAAAGGCTTAAAAACCCTATAGCACATAGTAGGCCTATGTCTGTTTGCAGGGACTTCCAAGGACTGAAAACTGAAAACACTGGAAAGTTTCCCTTTTGAATTTGATAATCACAGTAAGTTACCACTGTAGTGACTGAAGTCATTTGATGAAGTTGTATTTCTATACAAACAGTAACTGTAAAGTTTCATTAACATGTGTTTAATCCTCTCTGCGTCACTGCACATTTACGTCACTTTTCCACGTCTCCCACTTCTGCGAACACAGCACGCGGCAGCCAATGCGTCCCACATGATCTGTAGCAACCAGCACGGACAGATGGCATCTCGGATATGCCTCGGCCAATGGCATTGTTCATTTGACATAATACCCAAACACTGGCATCCTCTCCAATATCCCCTCCTGCAGTCACTTTATGATCAGATCACACAAGCCCCCTCCTCCATCCGTCTCCTGTGATGCAAGCAGTTCATCTCTGCTGGGGCCCGCTTCTATTGACTTAAGATGAGGGTTTTAAATGACTGGCTGAGATTGGCAGCTCTCATTTTCTGGAGCACATACACATCTGCTTTCCTGCCCGTTCAGGCGTGTTCATATGATTTGCGGGTGGGGGATTGATTCAGCTTTTTGTTGTAATCCTTATGCACTCTGTATGACACAAGACAATGGGAATTCATTCATCAACTCAATTTCAACTATTTCAACACAGATCACACATGAATTTTATTTTTATTTGGACGTATCTAATTTTTACTTACATAACACAGCTTCAAGCAGCATATTTTAAACACTACGCTACATAAAATCTACTAAACTCCTGGGCAGTAACATTCATAGAGAAGGAGTTAATGCTGTAGTCTACACGTTGTCTTTCTTAGTTTACTTATCCCTAAAAGCAAATATTTCAATTACCTTTCAACACCTCTGTTGCTTCAAAAACATACCGGGGATTTTGAACCATGTGTGTGTCTTTCATTCTAAAGCATCAATGCTCTTTGCAACTTTTAACTCTGTAATCCTCAGTAATCCCAGCTGCCTCTTACATGGCATAATGCATGGTCATTTGGGCTGCTGCTCCTCATATTCCCTCATTTCATTTTAGAGCATTAGCAGCTTGCAACGTTGAAAAGTTTTTGCCTTTAAGTGACAATTTAGGTTTAAAATTTAGGATTTGTTCCTCAAGGATTGTTGGGACTATACTGACCTGAAAAAGTAGCACATCACACATTTTTATGTGTCATCTGTCTGAGTTCAGGAGGCTGTTTTTACTTTGTCAAATAAAAAAATAATCCCCAGAGTCGGCTCTGCGTCATCATAACATGTGAAATGTGCCAGCAGAGGCTGCAGAAAGTCCAATGCCAGTCACACACATCTTGTCATTCCAAACTAAATCAGGACAGATGGACTTTTGGTTTTCAGCCAATGAAGCAATATTGTACAAAGATGAACAAGTTGGTCGTTGGATTAGAGAGGGTAATCTGCAAATTTAATGTTTTATATAATTTTAAAATAACGTGCATGTTTGCCACTGATGTCTACACAAATACCCAATGAGTGGTTTAGTGTAACTTCATAATTGATAGTGCTCACGTTGATATTGCAGCAAAGAGGAGCTAAAGGGGCTTGTATCAGGATGATACATAACATATTTTGAGAACATCTGGTGATGTTTTACTAAAAACAACAGCAAATGTAATACACATCTCATTCTAACTCCCATAATGCATTATTGTGTTGTTCTACATTATTATTAAGTGTTTGGATCCACTGCATAGTCCTTTATATTGGTCTAAAGTTTACAATACTGTGGATTTGGGAATAGTGATCTTAAACCTTGTTTTACACCCTCTTTCTCTTTCACCCAAGGGCTGTGCTTCCACAGCTTCTCCTTCTGTCTCCAGAAGGGGGCAATAGAGTACATTTACAGGCTCATTAAGGAGGTGTTGGCCTCAAGCGGTCACACAGCTGTCTCTGTCTGTTTCACACAGCATTCAAGGCTATACAGTCTAACGATATGAGCATCCTGGACTCAGTATGTTGTAACCCTGGACAGTTGTAGCTGTGACCAGGCCACGCTGTCACTGTCAGCTGAGTGAGGTGAAATCTAAAATAAGTTTCAAAAGGTAAAACGTATCTACTGTCAATTATCCAATTGCGTATTGATCTGCAATTGAAATTAAGTTGCCCAATGGAAAGTAGCTAGGTAAAATATAGTCAAGAAATTAAAGGTCCAATGTGTAATATATTTACTGTAATAAATCCAAAAATACCCAGATATTAAGGAAACATGCTAAGTTGAAAGACTATCATTTCTGACAACAATGCTAATGCCAGTATTTTTATCCTTTTGTGATTTCCGTTCTGTGACGGAATTTCTTTTTGTGTTTAGGCCTGTGTGTTGTTATCAACTGCCCAGTTGGACAGCCAGGCCAGGTTGCCAGATATGCAAGTGTAAAATCGTAAACCCAGCATGCTAGAGCTGTAACGCTAGTACAGCCGTGAAAGAAGCAAACAATTATATTCTACCCAACCTAAAAAAAACTGGCATGTTTCTAACAGTTGGGTGACCAGAGATTTAACAAACCCTGGGTAAATATTGGAGCTGTATTTGATAGATTGAGACAGTTTAGAACCCAAAAGGACAGTTGGCTAATTTCCTCCTGAACAGGTAAGCATTAGCTTCAGACTAATTTATCACGGATGCAAGGAACGGGCATTTAATCTCATTTCAACATTTGCATACTCACATTGAATTATATAGCTACAGTATCTAAGGTGTTCACTCGCTCTCAAAAACATTTGATTGATCCCAACTGGTCCTGGTTAACGCCACCATGTTAACCCTACTAATTGTTAACTTTACCAAGGACCAGGCCAGAGGGCCACGGCTGTTTACAACTTGTAGCCTTTTCAGCGACCGTAGCTGACAACGATGAGTTTTTTTAAGCCAAGAGAGTTGGGCTGTAAATCTGAAAGAGAGGACTGTGAGTTAGCAGTGTGTTTAGCGATTGTTGCTGTAATTCTAAGCCAATAAAGTGTGTATTTCAGTCAGGTAGAAAAGGACGGCAAGATTGTGGATTTCAAGCCAAGGAAGTGTGTCTGTCAGTCATATACCTCTGCGCGAGCACAGGCTTTTATGTCAAAATAGCCACCATCTCACTTTAGCTACGCCACTGTGCTGTGAAGTAGTGTCTGGCTATGTGAGACAAGCGTCTAGCAACATTTTTGTGAATGATGCAGTCTCAACCTTGAAACCTCCGACAACTTTGAGTCTGGGGAGGAGGGGGCGGGGGAGACGACTCTCTCCAGTATTTTGAATTTGTACTGCAGTAACTATTTTAAACACTAGCAATTTTGTGGAACTTATATTTTACTTAATTATTTTACCGAAGTAGACAGCTGTAGATATTTCCAGATTAATGAATGGTGTAGCATTTGATCATTTTACAAAAGATGATGCAGTTATAAATCAAACGACCTAAAAGTAAAGCAGCTTAGCTTCGCCTTGTAGTACTGATTCAGCAATTACATTAGTAGTTATGTAATTTACCTGTAAAAAAAATACTGGGGCCACTTAACATGCAGTTATAAGTACTTTTGATACTTGCTACTGACACATCTGTGCTTGTGTTAAAGTATTTTCATAATGTCGTGTTGCTGAATGCTTCTTTCCCCAATGTTGAAATTACAAATTAAATTCTTTTATTGGTAGTAAAATGTGTCTTTTGACAGCAGAAGTTTTTCTTGAAAAAATACACCAATTGAAACAGATAAACCACCACGTGTGAAAATAGTAAACAAATGAGACGCAGTCCTTTTAAATCAGAAAATAAACATGTCGTGACTGCTGTACACCTGCGTAGACGGATTAACGTCTTCCTAACGTTAGAGCTTTGGTTCCCTTCTCTCAGGCTGATCTCTTTAGTCAGTTCAAGTGTCATGAAATCTCTTGTAAGTAGCTTGTTTGGATCCCAAATAAATAGTCTCTCTTGTTGAAATCTGAATGACTTCATTCTTCCCGATAAGGGATCTAGGGTGGGGAACTTTAAGCCACTAGTGTGTCAACAAAGGGTTCAAAGGGTGTATTTATCTGTAACAGAATGACACAGAAACTTAAAACCAAAAATGAATTGTTGTGAATTGAAATCATGGTCTGAATGATAATACACATGAAAGGAATATCTTTCCCCGTCACATTAAAATAACATCATTAATACACAAAGAAATTGAGCTGTTAGTGTATCTGAAAACACACACACACACACACACACACACACACACACACACACACACACATACAGACACACACAGACTTGAGTTTCAAAGTTCATTCTTGTCCTTGGAAACATCAGTTGACAAAACAATCTCACCTCAAGGACCATTTAGCGGCTATTCTGGAGCTTTTGATTACAACACGCCATCTTAATCATTTTCAAATGAAGTCTGCCCGCTTGTGTTTTCTTATCTTTTGCAACAACATGGATGAAAAAAAAATGTATGGTGGTATTGAACCTCTTAAAGCTCCAGGGCAGCTACTAAATGGACCTTCAAGTGTGACTGTTTTGCCAAGCACTATTAGTGTTTCAGCATCCTCTTCTGCTCCAGTTTCATCTTGAGCTCTGAAACCAGCGCTAAGTTCACAGTGTCCTGTCTGTTCATAAATGGTTTCTTTCTAGGTTTGGGTGCCACTGTTGCTGAGACGGTAGGGACCGCCCACTGCCTTTCACCTGGGATGTAAAGGGGTGGTGGAGGGGGAAGCGATGGGGCGCACGGCGGCAGAGGCCAGTGTCTCACAACATTGGTCACATTGTTGTTATAGTTGACATTCTCCACGATGACCTCTGACTCCAGCTCTTCTTCTTCCACTCTGAATTTCTCTCCTGCAGTTTCTGGTGTCTTGAAGGGGTTTTTAAAGTTCCAGGTTTGCTGTTTCCGCGCCCTCCTCCTCACGCGGCGGTTGGGCAGGATCCTGTTGGACTTTTTGTTGCGCATGAATGTTGCAGTGGAGATGATGACTGTGACTATGACCATGAGACTAATGACACCAGCAAGCATGCCTAGGATTTGCAAAGGCTTGTTTCTATTCTGCATCAAAAATGATCCCAAAGGCCCCCCATTGAGTTGGGTCTGTAAAAGAGCACAGGGAAAATTCATCCATGGGACTGAAGTCATAGTCTGTCACACAAAGATTAACTTCTAAATATTGTCCCGCAAATGTACTGTAGTACTGCATGTATTCATCATTTGGCCCAAAATATCACGTTAGGTTCAAAACTATTTAAAATCCAGGTATAATTCACTGCAAATAATACTGTTTATATAACAAGATAATAATTGTAGATGTCTTGCAAATTTAACTTACTGAGCATACTTAGATTCATGGTTTTACTGTTTTAAATGATGTCAAGACAAGATCAGAGAGGTTGACAGGTAAACCTATAGCTGAGACCATCCAGCATTAGTATAATGAATATATGGATTGGTGTGAAAGTGAAGAAGACAAAAACAGAACTAATTTGGTTATTTTTGTTCTGGTTATGGTGTCACAATGTTGTACTAAGTGAAAACATTGGGAAAAGCATAGAGAAATTGTGCTCCTGTACTCTTTTACAGACACTTGTTCTACATCAAAATCCTTTGAAAATGAATTGCTACAAATTCTTGGAACCACAGAGTAAAAACAACAGTACAGCTGTGCTGATGATCTCAAGGCAAGCTTCACTTATGGCACAGGCCTCCTTATAATCTTTCTGATCTTGCCCTGAGCTTGTACACGGGACTTTTTCACAGAGTTCCAGTATATAAAGGTTGAAATGAAGATTGTCAGTGAAATGGCGAAGGTGACAAAGGTCAAACAAATCCCAAACACAGCCCCTGGATGTTTCCTTAGGCCCAAGAAGTGTGACACAAATCTGGATTTTATCTGAAAAACATGACAATTGCATTTGTGTGAGATTCTGATTTTTACGACTACAAATAGTGAATCGCTACGCAAGCAAAGAACTGTTGAACCTGCTATTCTGGGCTGTGATGAAATGGGTTATTCTTCAGAAAAGCTGCACCTCCATATGCAAATTGATCAGATGTTTCAACACTTGATTGATTTTGAGAAAAATATCGTTGATTGGAATATGGAGAAAATGTGCGGTCACACCATCAACTCTATCAACTAATGGTTGCAACTTGCACATTCTAGTTTTAATGTTTTTGAAATGTATAACTTTAGAAAAATCTGTATCATTAATTATTATGAGTATGAGTATGAGTCATGAGTATGAAGACAAGAACCCGTCAGATGAGTTTGACTGGCATTTTGCTACACATCTGCACTGTTGCAACTTACAGCTTCAGTGATGTCGATCTTGATGACTGCAGTGGTGCTGAAGGACGGCTGGCCTCGGTCCCTGGCCTGCACCACTAGAGACCAGGTGCAGTCTCTCTGCTTGGTGATGTTCTGAATGATGGCCATTGACTTGATGTAGGACTTGAGCATGATCTCCCCTGTGTCAGCATCAATGTCAAAGATGTTGTTGTCTGGCTCAGCTTTCATGATGGCATACTCAATGACATTGTTGGGTACTTCTGCATCGTCGTCTACAGCCTGTATTGATGCATTTCATTGAAAAACGTAATTGTATTGAGTTTATTGTTGACTTTCACTTTATCCAACATAGTAAATCCCAAAAGTGCAAATACCTGTATTTTCACTGGTGCTCCAATCACCATGGTTTTCTCGAGGAAGTTGTCATTGAATGCAGGTGGGTGGTCATTCAGGTCCAACACAGTCACAAAGACCTCAGCCAGGCTGTACTTCCCCTCTGCGTCCTCTGCCTTCACATAGAAGTTATACTTGGACCTCACCTCCGCGTCCAGGCTTGCCCACGGCTGGGTGTAGATGATCCCTGACACAGGCTGGATCAGGAATCTGTAAATGTGACGGAAATTTATTAATTAAATTCAGATTTACCATATGCATGTGATCGAGAACTACATTGTGCCACACAGTCTTGAACATTTGTTTGTAAACCTTCATTTTCTTCTTAAGCTTACTGAGAATCTGTACCCTCTATTTTCAGTTCTGAGCATTTTGCTCATAACTACTTTGTGGAGTGATGAGCTTCACACTCTGGGGTTTAACAGAGACTTGGTACTTTAGATTTACGATTATTTTGGCTACTGAAAGCCCTTACCTAAACTACTTTAAGAGATTAGGGGTAGACAAAGTTATCTCTTTCTAGCTGAGCAAACAGAAAAAAGAATATATGACTCACCAGATGACATGATTATTTGAAAAGTCATGACTGGTTCCTCAAACAAGTTATACAGCACATGATGCAATTGGAACTTGAAAGCTTTAAAGAACTATTGTTCATGATGATACCACAGCCAATTATTTAGTCATGAAAGTCTGAAGTGTAAACATACAGAGGAAGAAGGGAATTAGATTGTTTCTTTGACTGACTTGTTTAGTAACCCTACAGTGACTTTGTCACAGTCAGAAGCAGAGAACAGTCTATTTTCTCCTCCAATCCCATTAAAGGATTAACAAAGGCAGAGGGCAGCAGGCAAAGATCAGGAGTGCCTGGTCCTGTGTATGCTGAAGTATTCCGCAAGAGATTGCAAAAAAGTGTAAAGTCCGAAATATAAATACATGATTTTGCAGACACAGTACCAATAAATGTAACCATTTTTTGCTTAATTTCACATCTCAAAGAGGACTTTTGGGTTACTCTGAAGTGACACAGTTTCAATATTTTTTGACCAAACAAGCATGCAGTAAGATAAAAGTGTTTCAAATCTCTCCCCTCTCCTTACTTTGGAAATGATTTTCCTGGATTCCATGTGACTTTTCATATCGCCTCTAATTCATTGCTACAAAGCTCAAAATCTGTCCTGAGAGGTCCAAAACTACTCTACTACAATGTCATCAAATACAGCAATAAGTAGTTTCATGGGAAAATAAATGACAGATTGAACACATCCCTACCAACATACATCTGTTTACGTTGAAGCTGCACGTTACAGGTTTGGGTTTCCTTTGCTTTTACTGTTTCCAAATCCAGGTCAAATTGTGGTCCTTAAAGGCATGCAGATTGAAATATGTAAACTTAATACAAAATGCAGGTGATAAAGATGCACGGTATCTGTAGTGATGTGAAATGAAAAGGCAAGTTCTGGCCATACTGTGTGTTATTAAGAAAGAAAAGTGACCACTGAGCTTTTTGTCAGAGATGTCTAGCTCAAAATCTAATAATAATGGAGTATAGAGAAAATACCTGCAAATCTCTGAGGGACTACAGTGCTTAGGTGTAATAAACAGCATATGAAAAAACAAGTCTGTGAAACAAATTTCTGTGGAGCTTACAGGTAGATGTGCTTTTGCTGAAGATGGTCTATATTTGTACAGTGGTCTACAGTTAAAATACCACATCTGCCATTTAAATAAATCAATTTCCTGAGATGAGTGGGACTTAGATGCTTTTTATGAATAGTTTGGTCTGTTTTTCTATTGCTGACAAAGACTCATGGTATCAACTTCTAATAATGCTGTATAAGCGTATGTACAGGTTCACATTGACATAATCTCTACACAAGGACCAATAAATAGACTCAGGAGGCCAACAAAAAGGTAGTCTGGCACTATGAAAATATGTTTTTTGTGCAGAATAACAAATGAAATCTTGCCACTAGCTTTTAAACACGTCTTAGTTTAACAGTGAGATAATGCCTTGAGCATTGATAAGCAAATTTCATTCATACTTGAGCTAGTTATCTGGAGTAGATATGATAACAGTGGTAGAATAATAGTGTTATAAGGATGAGAGGAACTTGAAGCGGGTGCTAAGTCACCTCCTGTGAAATGAGCCCATTTCTTTTAGTTTAAGTTCACATTCTTATACTTACAAGTCAGCCCCAGAGCCGTAGATAGAGTACTTCACTTCACCCCAAGGTCCTGAGTCGGGATCTGTTGCCTGTGGATGAACAGAAAAGATAGATTATAGAGAGAACAAAAACATGCTATGAGTTTGTTTGTGGCACTGTGAAGATGATGCAAGGTTCAGCTATAAAAAGACTGTTTTTTAGTAACATCATCATGGGCATCAGCTAATCTGTCTGTCTGTCTGTCGCTGCAGGGATGCCTGGTCGCTGTCTCTGTGTGTCCAAGGTCACTTGTTGGCTGTTCTTTTATCTGATTGAAATTGCCTGGGATCAAGGAAATGAGCCTCTGTGGTGTTCACGCAAGGGCAGGATTTATCAGCAAGCACCCCTGTTGCTTTGAGCCTTTGCAGGGCTAATATGAACTGACAAGTGTGAAGGATGCGCTAGTCCAAAATGAAGCTTTCTAAAAATGTAAAAACACTTTTTTACCGATCTATCTATCTATCTGTCTATCTATCTCTCTATCTATCTATCTATCTATCTATCAATCTATCTACCTATCTACCTATCTATCCATCTATCCATCTATCCATCTATCCATCTATCTATCTATCTATCTATCTATCCATCTATCCATCTATCTGTTTTTTAGTTTTTTAAATGGTCCCAACATGGTGCTGAAAGTGTTCATATCATTTCTGCACATATTTCTGTGCTGCAGCTGCATGTGCCACTAAGTATTAGGGGAAAAAAATCTGGGAATTTGGTGTTACACAACAAAATGAAAGTGATAGCCATCTGGCAGCTTACCTCGCCTAGCTTTTATCTACATGTTTTTGACATATTATCCCAACCCCCACCGCTCAAAAAGTCTACATTTAGGGAATTAGTGGCCCTCTTGAGCATTTTGTTAAAATCAGCATTGCTCTTTAGCTCATAGTGACGAACATTGGTGTTGGCATGTTTTTATAGACAGAATGAAGACTATCTCACCGTGACTGACACCACATTGGAGCCACCGGGTGAGTTTTCTGGAATTCTGGCGATGTAGTAATCTGAGGAGAATTTTGGAGCGTTGTCGTTAGTGTCCAGGAGATGAATGACAATGTCTGCTGTGGCACTGAATCTCTCGGGTGTGTCGATCTCAACTGCAAGTAGCTAAGAGAGAAGAATGATTCAAAATGAATGCGGTAAATGGAAAAAGAGCAACAGATGTGTGTGGTATAATGCTGGCATTTGTTAAGAAAATGTGTGCATGTGTGCTCCCATTTTAGTCTACTGTGGTGCAATGGGTTAACCTTGTATGTGAGAACGTGATGTTTCTCATAGTCCATCGCCGCAGAGTCTTCTACTAAGATTGTGACCTGGGCCTCATTGAGTACAGTCTGAGGGACAACTCGTAGCATCCTTCCTGGCCCGATCAGTTTCAAATTGAATTTAGCATTTGCACCCTGCAAAAACACAACACACCTCATCACATTTTTCAGATAGACTCATTAGTAAAAATGACTATGAGAATGATGTTTTGTTATACATGCATGAACCTATTTATGTAACTGTAATCTGCATTTGTTACAAAGCTATCAAACACAAGCAGACATACAGTATAATCCATGTAGTATACAGTCCTTTCAATCACTATAAAAGCTTTTTTGTCTTTTCATTATTACAGTAATGTATCAGAGATCAATAGGATATCAGTAGCAGCAGCAATATTCTTGGTGAAACATAATATGGCTTGACAAAGATAGCTTGTCCTGATATTGTAACAGTATTAACAGAGAACACATTTAGGGAACATCAGCCATTTGGTCGAGGCTCACACAGAAAGCTGGAAACACAAAGAGACTTGCATAAGCTGTCAAATGGCACAGTTAGGTAGCACCTTTAAAATTGTGTTGGCTTACTTTCAAATTTGTGTAATTTTAAAAGGATTGTCTGTGATAATGGCAGGCTTGAAGTTATTTAACAGGTGCAGAGGCAGAATCCAGCCTGAACACAAAGTTGTAAATTACATCAGTTTCTTATTAGATAACAATGTGATTTGGTCAGAAAATGAGTGTTATTACATAATCACTGTTCCTCTCTCCTGGTTAACTGAGGTAGCTTTTAAAAGCAATAATGCTGTGTCAGGGCTAAAAAATGATAGGAGCTCAGTAAAACATCACTTAAAAATAGCTTTAACATTTTTATAGCAATCAGTCAGTGAATGAGAAACACTGAAAGACACAGAAAGACAATAATGGTCTCCCCACCTGATCGGAGTCATTGACAGTGATTTTCAGCCCCCGGAGTATCTCTCCTTCCGGTGGATGCTCATACATGGTCAACTCAAACATGTTCTGTGGGCCGTTCTCCCCATAGAATGTAGGTGGATTATTGTTCAGGTCCACCACACGGATCACCACCGTGGTCACCTCATAGTCCATGAGTCTGCCTTCAGGACTTACTTCTGATGCCTGGATGCATAGGGGTAAAGGTCAAAGAGGAGTCTCTGGCCTTTTTTTAGTTTCACCAGATCAGTTGTACTTTATGAACTGCAACTTACCTTTACTTTAATGTTAAAGATTTCTCTCTTCAGATACATGGGGAGAGTCAGCAGTGTGATACAACCACTTGTTTTATTGATCCTAAATACACCATCGTCACCTGGAGAGAAAAACAACAAACCAGACCAATGACTGCTTTTGCTTTATTTCAAAATCGTTATAAATTTCTAAGTTAAATGCTTACCATCGTCAAAGGAATAAAGGATTGGATTTGGGTTTCCTGCATCGCCATCTTTGGCTACAACATTGAATATTTCTGATCCCTGAGAAAAAGATCATCAGAAAGATTTTTCTGTTATATCGACGGTGACACAAGGTAGAAGTTAAAGATAACCAGGATACAAAAATGATCTGATATAAAGCTGGCTCACTAAATACAATCATATCAATTGTCACTACTAATATATTTAAAGTCCTTATTTGGTAAGACATTAAACAACTCCAATAGTATAGTATCCAATAGTAACTTTTTAATGTTGATGATGGGATAAAATAGCATGTAGCACAAAACGAAAACATGCAGTAGAAATAATAAGGACTTGAATAAGGACAAAATGTTCAAAGTCTAGTGCCATGAAATGTTGTTACTCACACTGAAAGGTTGTGAAAGAGTCAAAATAGAACATCACTAAAGGTTTTTTTTAAACTCACTGGCTCTGAGATTTCATAAACGTAGCCAAAATACGGTGTCCCAATGAAAATTGGCGAAGTGTCTTGTGTGTCAATCACATTGATCGTCAGGGTAGCAGAGGATGACATAAACTGCTCCTTGCCATTGAAATCACCACCACCATCCTGGAACAAAAGAAATGTGCAATTCAAATCCACATTTTAGAGACACAATGATGAGTCAGGAGTATAGCAGGAGTGTAGTTTTGATCCATGGGAGTACGTTTCCAGGATAAAGCTGGACATCCGGCGCATGGCTCCCTGACAGGATGCCCATTCACTTCGGGAAACAACAGCAACCTTCAAGCAAGCAAGCTACATGCTGAAAATAGCAAGTTTTGAAGAAGATTTTGATCATACAATGAGGCAGACATGCTTGGTACTTGCGGTGAATGGTTGTCAAGATTTACAGAGAAGATCTTTACGTCATTTACTATTGAGGCGTTTTAGGACCCATTAGTGGGGATTACTACGGACAAAGTACACACGGCGACACACTGGTAAAAGCAAATTACATTTAACCATGTATACAGCTAATTTAAATAGTAGTCATGTTACTGAATTGTGTGTGTTTATTTCATATTTATGTGGCGGTGCAAATGTTTCACCAAAAGAAGTTCTTTCCCAAAACCATTTTGCAGAAGCCCTGTTGATGCATCCGGAACGTAGCTCCACCCAAGATTGTTGCAATTTGTTTTTGTTTTTTATTGGTCTTTTTTTAGATATTTTTTGTATAGCTACCGTATGTTTATGCTTTGTAATGTTTATACAGTTTCAAAGGAGGGCCCTGTATAAAAATCATAAGAACAGTTCCGTCTGTTTTGAGAAAGTTGTACCCTGTAAAGTTATCTTGTAAATAAAAAATATATGATCACATCCAGTATTTAAATTTCTAACGTATTTTGTGTGTCCTTGAGCCGTACCAAACGTGTTGAATATATCCTTCCATTCATCATAGGATAAGAACAAACCACCTATGTGGTCATCTGGTTTAGAGGACTTGTAGGTTAACGTCCATGAATGATTGCCTCGTCCCATCCCAAAATCCCTGCAAGCATTGTTTGCAGTCAAAATCTTTAGAGGGTACATTAAAATTGAGGCCAGAAGTACACTATTGCATGACAGAAACATTGAATGAGTTACGATGCATCCATTACCCTTGCAATGACAGTCACAAAGTGTGTCTTTGTTTTCTCATAGTCCAACATTTCTCCAGACTTGATACGAAGGACACCACTATGACGGTCCATGGCAAACAAAGTGGACTGAGGATTCTGTAACAGAGAAAAGGACAAAAGCAGGCATTTAAAAGCACACACAGAGACACATTTCAGATCACATGAGTAGAAGCCTGTCTCTGAAACCCCTTAAACCTCATTTACAACCACTCACGTGAGATTTCAGGAAAAAGCGGTCAGATGGCTGCAAAAAAACACTTAGTAGTGATTTAAATTAGGTCACATTGTCTATAAAGTCTATCTCTTTGTCCATCTGGATGTAAAGAGTCCATATGCTCAAGGGCAGAGCAGGCAGGTGAAAGCTGCTGTGTCCAGATGTGCAAAGCCTCACTCGCCACTGTCACTTCAGGCCATCTGTTTTTTGGTCCTAATAGTCCAAAGTGCAACTTAACAGTCTCTGCCACCCTTTGCCAAAGCAGCCCTCTAAGCCTCCAGTACCTGACACAAATGTAATTGTGATTTAATCCCCACCCTCATAATCACACCAGCATATCCAGGCACATACACACATAAGCACTGGAATTATCCAATCTGATGTTAACCTCGTTATCAGTACATCTATACGTTATTTCTGTGACAAGAAGATTAACATTCCAACTATCTAGTTTTAGTTTGCATGTATTTCAAGCATTTTTTTCTTTTATTCATGTTCTGCATTCATTTATTGCAGAAGCCAAAGTGTGCGGGGGTCTGAATGGGCGAGTAATACCTGGAGGAAGAAGGTGACTGAGCCGCCTGAGCCTGTGTCTTTGTCCACTGCCTCGACTTTGTAGATGCTGCTGCCAGACCCAGTTGTCTAAAACACAGCAAATAATTAAAGTCTCTACGCTTATAAAGAAATTATGCGTCAATTATGTTAATATTAACGTATATTTTCTTTCATATTTTTACTATACTTTCCTTTTCAAGTTATGTGGATAGACACTCCAGGTTAATAAAGCAGACATATCTAGCGAAACTTACTTCCAGTACATCAATGATTGCCGGCATGTTAAGGAATTCAGGTTTTTCATCATTTGCATCCATCACAAATATTGTAACTCTTTCCACAACCTAAAAAGATAAAAGAAGAAAAGAATGCACATGTTCAAGTTTTTGTTTGTTTGATTCATTAGAAATGATGGCACTAAACACCATAATTATATTAAACCAGATGTTGATACCTTGCTTTGCCCATCTGTGATGCTAACAAGAACGTCAACAGAATCTTGTTTCTGAGTAGAGATGGAAAACAAGTAAATTTAAAGACATGGTGAAAAAAATATTTGAGTTTTTTAAGGTTTACATGTTAAAGTTCACACAGCAAAAGTAAAAAGAAAACAATCTATTCAAATCTCTATCAAAAGCACGTGACCTATGTTACGTTTACCTCTCTGTCCAGCTGTTCTACCAATGTGATGTTTCCGGAAATTGGGTCAACCCTGAAGTATTCTTTGGACCCTGGATCAAAGGAAAGACCATACCTCACCTCCTGGCCCTCAGGGTCTGTGCCATTGAGACAATAGATCTGTGTACCTAAAAAAAGACATCATAATTTAGCCAGTTTAGCCTCATTTTCCAAATTCTATATTTAAGACTTAAAGAGCACTTAATGAATGCAAAGATTTCTAAACGCAAAATGAATCAACCTTTATTGCAATCCACATATGAAGAGCATAGTTGACACATTGTTTGGGAAAAACTGCTGTGGAGCTAACTAGGCTGAGACACACTAGCCAATAGTGTGATCAGTACCCTGACTGATGGAAGGTGTGGAGGGACAGCTGCTTCACATTCCCAGCCAGTAAACTGTCCCTCACATCAACAAGTGGCACCCGCAGCATGTTAGCGGGAGTACATTCACGCCACACAACACCTGTTCATCTATCAAAGACTATTTAACAGACTGGACACCCAGACATTGGCAACCAAAACATGCCATTTTGTTGATTGGTTTTTCCACCAGCCTATTTTATCTGTTTACGCTAAATGTCCTATGTCAGAGGTTGAACTCACCGACAGCCGTATCCTCTGACAGGCTGAACAGTGCCATGTTCCCATTGTAGCTGTACGGTCCATTGTCGTAGAAATAGGGGGCAAAGTCTGCCTGTGCTGAGGACAGTGAAATAAAACCCCTATTAAAAGCTTGAAAGTTTAATGTAATTCACATTAAAGTAGAAAACACAACACAATATTTCATTTACAAATGGAAAGTTGACTTCACAAGTCATAAAAGACACCCTTAATTACTTAAGTACACTCTGGGGTTTTGCTATAACAGTCGTAATTGGTCTGGTATGACCCGTAAGTTATGATGGCTAAGGTTTTATAATGTTAGCAAACTTAAGCTATGTTGCTCTTTCTTCTGTTGTCACTGTTGGTCATAATTGCCACTGGTCATCAAAGTTACATAGTTTTGCTGTTAAAACCATAGTAACAAATCAAACTGACTGTACTGTGTTTACGCCCTCTGTTTTCTCACTCACTTTCACAGGGATTACAGGTGAGTTACGTCAACCTCCTACAATTACTTTTCTATACATAGACCTGATCTCTAGAGGCGGAAATAATGCTGTTTTTATTCTTAAGATCACAGGCATCAGAGTATTGAAAACAAATTTATAAATCAAACAGATCAATCCATATTACAGTCATATGGAGCATACACACACATAGGAGCAACTAACCAGGTTAGGCAAGAATATGAATGAATTGAAAACAGAGTAGAATTAAATTATGAGCTGAGAAAGAAATTACAATCATCAACCCGGAGGCTGTCAAATACATCTGAACAACAACAATAGCTACATGCTATTCCAACTTTAAACAGAGTATTAAGAAGTGAAACTCACCAAAACAGGGATGCACAAACACAAAAAGCAGCGGCAAATGTAATATTTTCACATTCTTCATCCTAAAGAATGAAGTCATGAAACCGCACCATGAAGATGGCTCCGTTGAGAGTCTTGTACATGAGATGCAGCTCTTACGTTTTTGTGTGTCCGACTGGAGCGGGCTAAAGACAAAGGCGCACATGCTAATCCAATGACACATCTTAAGAGTTACTTCTAGGCCCCCTCTGTCCAGCTGGGCTTCTCCAACCACCAATCCACAGGAGATGGCTCTGTCTGTCTGCAGAGCAGACAAAACAATGATATACCACAACTTTGCAGCCGATGGACAGGCATATGTTTCATATTTTTTGTTTTAGGTGTAAATTAACAGCTTTCAGTTACCATGGACTATAAATAAACAGACAAAAGATGCTTGTGTTTGAAGGTTAAAAAAAAAATCATTGCTATACAAATGTCAAATTCTACTTGTCCAAGTGTTTTAAATACTATCCTACAGCCTGACACAACTATTGTGTTTTCAATAAATGCTGTGATTAGGCTGCATTGAAAACCTTGCTATAAAGATGTCGTTTTTTTTGTAAACTGATAAATTGCTAAAACTTTGGTTCATTGACTGGTGTATCATCACCTGCTTGCATGTGTTAACATTTGGTCAGTATTACTGTATTAACAGCGGCACAGTCTATACTGAATTGTAACTAATACAAAGTGTGTTACTCCACTCTGTATTAAAGGTAAAATCTGTGATCGTGATTTACAACTATTTGACAATAAACTGTGATCACCTCTGTCATGGACGAAGTAGAGTGATTACAATTATGCAGAAGGCATGCTGTTATTATGATCAGTGCTTTACCCATGCTGCATACAGCTCCATCTGCTGCGCACTCCACAGCCATCTGTGGCATTAGGGAAAAGAAAACTCCAATATTTACTCAATTAGTGATAGAATAATCACAAATATTGTAGATGATAGCGGTGAATGATCTGATGAGATTACAGTTCCTGTGTGATTCCTGTGCCTTCTGGTAGAAATCGTGACATAAATGTGTGGTTTATGACAACAACAAAAAAAGAAATCCAAATAAATGATAATGACAAGACAGGACAACATTTTTATTATTTAAGAAGATGTGACTTATATTTTGCATGCAAAGTATTGTTTTTTGGTTGCATCATTCTTTATTCTTCAATTTCTTTCTTTATTGCCATGTTTACCATGTCAGCTGTTTTATGAGTATCTTTAATTAAAATCACTATGATTAACTTAATGTCATTTTTGGACTTTTTGTATGGTATTTTGGGCACTGAAGCGGGTTAATCTCCTTGTTTGATAATCTTCTTGTTTAATATGTTGAATTTTGAATGTTGTGTAATAAGAAGAAAGGTCCGAGCAAAATTCTTGCAAAAAGTAAAAAGATTTTTTGATGGATCAAAAATATGAACCACCCATCTTAATCAAGGCTTTTTTTTAAACTTTTTGCAAGATGATAGCCTTTGACCTTTTTTCTGTTTTGAAGCATTCCAGAACATTTTTCTACTAAATGTTGGATTATATTAACCCAGTGGTCCTCCATTTGATTAGGATCATCTTTCTACAAAAATCAGCCCACAGATGGGTTACTGTATGTCTTCAAGTTTGAGGTAGTTGCATTGTTTTGTCTATATCTTTTTTATCAATTCATACAAAATATGGGTGAATGCAACTCTGAAAGTATCCTTGAATGGCCCACTTCTTTCCTTCTTAAGGCCATTTTAAGGTTGTGCGGAGGGTCCAAAGCTTTTGCTGTTGCCTACATAAGTGGCCAGGGTCTCATTCATAAACCTGGCAGCTTCCCACGCAACGGTTGTGGTTTGTAAAAAAAAACTTGACAGAAGAATGTGCGGTCCTCTACGCAAACTCTGACCCATGCATACGCAAATTATGGACACAATGGGAATTGGTGACGCAGATGGTGAGGTGGTGAACTGAATTCAGACTGCAGAAAGTAAATGTGGGAATAACAATTACTAGCAACATTTATCATGAAGATAAATCCAGCAGTGTTATTTGCGCTCTGAGTAATAATTGTTACATAAACACCTTGTAAAATTCAACTCAAATCTTAAATAAAAATTCTTTTATAATATTTAATTGGTGCTTTTCATGGGAATTCACTTGTCACTGGATACTTAAAAAAACACATTATAATTAGTAAAACTTTGCTATTCTTATTGAAAAAATAATAAGTCAACAACTGTGCCTATGCACACCATTAAAACATGTTATGTGCGAAAGGATTTACAAACATGAAAAAAACTTTTTCTTTGCATTTTCACACTGAAAGTAAATCTACTTCATCTGCTTTATTATCTGAGTGTTTCTGGTAGATTGTAAAGTATGTAGCTTGAGCTCAGTGGCTGCTTGGCGTACAAATTGTGCTTTCAGAAAACTATAAGTTGGGACACAGTCACATACAAAATAAAAACCACCCATTTTTATGACTTAAAATCAGTGAACTGCATGTACAGTGAGACCTTTCAGGTTCAAAACAAAGGCAACAATGTTTCTAGACGACAACTTATTAAAAGCACATCAATGATTTGTATGCCCTTTGGCCACACAATTGATTAGTAAAGATCACCTGTCAGGTTACTTCTGTATGTTGGTGGTCAAGGCCGTGGCTGCAGGTTTAATTCTCATGGTCCCGGCAGATGGCAGGCCTAAAGATTAACCCACTGTGCTCTAATCTCTCCTCATCTTGTAATGCACAGAGCCTGACTGTGGTCGCAGGCTCCATCAGACAGAAATGTAAAACACAACTAGCACACACAATGTTGTTTCAAGCAGAATTGAATAGTGGACATGTTGCATATAGTTCAATTCAATTCAATTCAATTTTATTTATAGTATCAAATCACAACAAGAGTTATCTCAAGACACTTTACAGATAGAGTAGGTCTAGACCACACTCCAGAATCCACAACAACAGTTCCAGTAGTTTCCTACAGAGCAAGCAACAGTGCGACAGTGGCGAGGAAAAACTTCCTTTTAGGCAGAAACCTTGGTAGGCAGTGTCTGACGACCGGTTGGGATTAGAATAGAATAGAATAGAATAGAATAGAATAGTGAGCAACATTATGTGAGTTCACAAATACATGACCTTTTTTTCATGACGTTGTGAACATGACCTAAAAAACACGTGTGCCATTGTACACATTTCATATTAAAACCTGCCCCTGAAGCTTAAATGTGCAAGCGTCTTTGCGTGGATCACTACAAAAAAATCATACGGATAAAAGCTCACTGCTCATCTGTAGCCATCTTCTTAGTTTCTAATCCTGTGACTTCAATTGCAGCAGCACATGCTGACCTCTTTGTTCGTGTTGGGGAAGGAAAGACAAGGCTGCCCGTAGGGAAATTTCAGGGAGATGCTCATCACTTGATCTGGATTATTGGTATCAGTAGACAAGGCCAAACTATGCCCAAATAGGCTCTGTGTATCCTGAAATAAAAGTATAATTATTGATCAGCCACTGACACGAATGTACAATTCTTTGATTGTTGTTCTCTTGACCAGATGGGCCACTTTATCATTGTCCTATTCTAAAAACGAAATCACAGTTAAAATGTTTAGGATCCACATGAAAACAAACAAAATTCCCGGAATGGAGCACCCCAAAGCATGAAAAATAGCAGATAATGTGTTTCCTTCTTGCCTACATCATAAGACTACTACATAAAAGGGCAGAGATCATCTTTCTTTTGGAAACAAACACATCAAGAAGTCCTGCTACAACATCAACAAGCAGCTCAACGTCTCAGGTCAGCCGGCACCAGTCTGCTGATTGTTCTTAGCATTTAATCCAAACATGGTGAACCTGCTTTTAGCTACATGTGCTATAAATACGTAGGACAAACTACTAGGACATCTCAGACTTCCTAAAAACATGGATTTGATTTATAAATCTAAATGTGGTTCTTTCACTATTCAATTGCTTTTATCTTAACACTTGTTTGTTTGTGATCAGTTTAGGTTGCTTTTGTTTTAATATCTCACCTCCTTTTTATTGTTTATTCCAGTGAATCATTAACCTGTGTATTAATTGTGCATTATAAATATAAATTATCCTCATCTTGTTTGTGAGAGTTCTAAGTCATCCAGGTCATGGTTATCCAGGGAAGGGTTGAACATTCTTTGGAGCACATTTAACCAACTCCAGTTGCCCTTGAGTTTAGCTTGCCTTGCCTTTTGTGCAAGAAAGAAAAAAAATATACGCCCTATGCCTCGAGTGGTGTGAGACATAAAAAATCTAATTCAGGCACTAAAGTGCATGGTTACAGACAGAAAGAAATCAATTAAGCAATGTGACTTGAATTAAACAAAAAACTAGTTTGTACCATACATGATAAATTATTTTATTTAATCAATTATTTTAACATAATAAAATAATAGCTGAAACATTTAACTGTATTTTATTTCCAAATGACATGGAATTGTTATACGAGAACACGTTTCCCTTAGCAACATTTGGGTTTGATGTGTGGTTATGTGGTTGAAGTTTAGAGCACGTTTTTGGCTGTTAATCAAGAAGCGATGTTGACAGAATTGAGAGAGCTGCAAGTGGAATTAGTTTGGCTCCAGTCCTGTTCATGTCTCTGAAACGTCAGGGCCCATACAAATGTCAATCATCACTATGACATCGAGAACATTTTGGATTACAAGAATCCCAAATATAACCTACCAAAAATACACACATCATGAGATATGAAAAGCATGATGAGATCAATCAATCACTCAATCGTATAAGTTATCAGTTAAACATTTGTTTTTGGAGTGGTAAAAAACAAAAAAGTATTGTCTGTTCCTGCTTTTTAAAATCACGTGAAGAAAACTTTAAATAATTTAATTTACCAAGTCAAAATTAGAAAGCAAAACTTTGAATAATTTGAAATCTACTGTGCTTGTGTCACTGCAGGATCATTCTGTCTGCTAGAGCACCTGCTGTCAAGATACCCAATTCAGCTTTACCATTTTGGATTATTATTGATAATCTCTAGTGCGGTTTGCCAAGGGCAGAGGTTCGCTTTTAGTCCTGGTCCACTCTAAAACTAGGTCACTCCTTTAATCTCTCCATGTAGAGTATACTGTAGGTTAACAGCCTTTTCATTTGATAAACCTCAGAGAGTGCTTGCAAAGTGAATACAGAGTCATAAATCATGCAAAATTCTAAAATATTCTACAAAAATCATCATGGATTGAAAAACTATTGAAGCCTTTGCTTATCAATGGAACCTCAGCATGATACACCTTAAAGCAAAAACAAATGTGTGCAACTCTAAAATAAATGCAAATCAAACGAAAACACATAAAACATGAACGCAATTAAAATAAATAAAATTATGCTGAAATGTGTGTATTAAACCAAATCTAAGAAGTGATTTGTGGTTCATAAAAATGTAAAAACTGAAACCACTCCAACAATGTGTTTAAAAAATATCTGTTTTATAGTTTGTGCAATGCAATTGTAAAAGTAAGATGCATGAAATATTTGTATAGGTGTATTTTACATGATGCAGATAATGATCATCAGATATTGGCCTGTACTCTCAGGCAGTCACTCTGTGACAAGATGCCCCTGTACTCTGTATCGTTTTACACTGCTTCCCCCAAGTGGTGAAACCCTGATGGTGGACAATAAATCAAATCAAAAACATTCCCTCTTTTTTTTCAGCTTTGCCAGTGCAGCATGTTTGGAAATATTTAGAAATGTACAGTATATAGTTATCTAGAATCAAAGATATGGTGAAGCAGTGATACTGAATCAATTGTTTTATTGTTTACACCTTTTTAAATTCAGTGAAAAGGACCTTAAAGGACGACAGTACATTATAAAAAAAAAACATTGGAGAAATCAGATAACTTCAAGGTTCTCAAAGATCAGCGTGTTCTGGAAAAATGTTCTTTAAATTCTAATAATGTGGAAGGTATGGCAATTATAGAAAATGGATGCTTTTATTATTACTCAGGGCATCACTGTACTCGGGGCCCACTTTGCCACCTTGTTAGCTTATACCTTACAGTCTTTTACATTCTCTCCTGTTTTTATTACCTGCACCTGGTCCTGAGTTCTTGTTCCCTTTCATATGTAACTATCCTTAAATGTCTACAATGGCAAAGCTAGCCTATTAAGATTACCTTTTTTCTCGATTGTTAAACAATAGTGGGCACAGAGGGAGCTACATGTGCCAAACACTTACTACAGTCTGCACTACTAACTGTCACCTGAGCAAAACAGTTCACATCAGCTGCAAAACTCATTCCAAGCAACACAACTCTTAAGACGTCTCTAAACAGACTATGAACACTATGAACAGTCCTCACTGAGATTACACACACTGGCACTCAAGGCAAGGCAACGCAGCTTTATTTGTATAGCACATTTCAGCAACAGGGTAATTCAAAGTGCTTTACACAAAACAATTAAAAAAAAGTTAAAAAATAAAAACAGATAAAACACAAGAATGAACAGTTAAAAAATTTAAAAAAGACTAGAATAAAAGTTACAGTGCAGTATGAGAAATTAAACATTAAAGAAATGAACAACGATTTAAAGAAACGCAACATCAAAAAGAAAGGTCTTCAGCCTTGATTTAAAAGAACTGAGAGTAGCAGCGGATCTGCAGTTTTATGGAAGTTTGTTCCAGATATGAGGAGCATAAAAGCTGAACGCTGCTTCCCCCTGTTCAGTTCTGACTCTGGGGACAGAAAGCAGACCTGTCCCATATTTGTATGCTCAGATGGATAATTACATATTGACACAAAGTAGTCTCTATTCTTTAAATAGGATTCAAACCAGTTTAGTACTGAGCCAGAAAGGCCAACCCAGTTTTGCAATCGGTCTAGGAATAAGTCATGGTCGATCGTGTCAAATGCAGCACTGAGATCCAAGTCTAATACTAAAACTGAAATTTTTCCACTATCTGTGTTAAGGTGGATGTCATTAAAGACATGACAAGGTCACTACTGACATTCTGAGAGCTTTGGAAGAAAACATTTCAAATACCATGGCCTTTCATAATCATTCAGAGAAAGAGAAAATGACATGACAAGAGCCGTCTCAGTGCTGTGGTGTGGTCGGAAACCTGGCGGAAAGGTATCAAAACTGTTGTTTAGTGACAAGAAATGGTTGAGTTGTTGAAAAAACGCTTTTTTAATGATATTTTGTTTAAAAACGGAAGATTTGATACCGGCCAATAGTTGCTCATTAGTGATGTGTCTAGATAGTTCTTTTTTAAGAGTGGCTTGGTTACTGCAGTTTTCAGGGCCTGTGGAAAGATACCAGGAAGAAGAGACGTGTTCAATCTGTAGAAGATCAGAAGCCAAACCATTCTAAACATTTTTGAAAAGACCCGTTGGTAAAACAAATACATCACACATAAATGCAACATCTGTCTTTACAGGTGTTGTAAGGGACCAGAAGATTTGTTTTTTTGCCACCTTTGTTCAGCATTTCAACACACTCTTTGTTTCAGTTCTCACCAGTAGGACATTTCCACATGGAGATCTTTTCTTATCAGAGACAACTTTGACCTTATTGGGAGCAACGGCATCAATAACATTTGTAATGTTACAGTTGAAATTATCTACAAGCTCAGTGACTGAGAGCCCAGAGGGGGCGGGTGTGGAGGAGAAAAGCCGAACAAATGTTTCACTGGTGTTTTCAGTGATATACCGTTTTTTGTTTTTACACTTTTGGGCACAGAGATAGTGCCGTTAAAGAAAACACAGGAATGATCAGAGAGCGCAACGTCAGTCACCACAACCTTGGAAATATTCAGACCCTTGGTGACAATCAGGTCCAGAGTGTGCCCCTTATTGTGCGTGGGCTCTGTCACATGCTGAGTCAGTCCATAGTTATCAAACTCTTAAACTCTAAATGAACAGGGTAGCCTGTTGTCTGTTAAACTTGACATGTTGCAACATTTAGGCTGTGACATTCCCAACATGCCCTTAAATGTGATTTAAATGACTAAAACAGTGTACAAAGTGGCATGGACAATATTCTAGGGGCACTTCCTTAAACAAGGGGTTCTTTATACATAATTGCAGGGTGTTTTGGGATCACGTGACTTATTTGCCTACACAGGATGTCCCACGCGAGGAAAGCAGTGACGTGAAGCCTGGCTACGGTCCGCTCCCTCGCGCAGTGGCATGGCATCCATCCTGCACATGGAGAAAGTTGGAGGAAAAGTTTCGAAGCGATGATATTTAAACACAAAAATAATTGTAAAGAGAATTAATGCTTTCATCCGACGGGCAGTCGAGAGATTCTTCAAATAGGCGACCGCTTGTAGCACATAGTTAAAAAAACAACAAGCTCAATATGAAATCAGAATTGACATAATTATAACACGATTATTTTCGCTTGCCGTCCGTTTCGCTCTCGCTAATGTAGATGTTTGTGCCTCCGCGCTGCCTCTCATTCATCCGGCTGAGGAGAGGATCGAGTCCGCGTCCGAGGACACAATGAAGCAGTGTGTCCTTGTCCGACACAATGCAGCAAGATGCTACGAAGAGGACGAATCTGTTTTTCACAAGAATACCGACGTTTTTGCTCGATTGCAGAGAGAGACCAGCGAAAGGTTTGTAACATCCGCTACCCGAACATCAGCAACATATTAATTTGTTCTGGCAGGATAAATCAATCCAAGCTTTGAAAAACACAACCTACACAGCCACCGGTCATAGAGCTTGTAAACATCCTGCTGCCATGCGTGAATACGCTAAATACATGATAAAGTACCACCGCTGTCAAACCATAACGCGTAATGTATGCCTATGTGGTTCCTGAGCCTAGATGATGCAGGTACGTGATGATTGTGTAAAAATGAACGCTGCCGTGAAGTCCACCATAATCAATCAATCTTCCTATTGGAGATGTGAGTTGCTCATATGACCGTTTTTCCAGATTTCATTTGACTATTTGAAAGCATCATGTCCTTATCTCAGGGGGATCAGAGATTAATAGTATGCAGAAGTATGGATTCATTCTGGTTCAGTGGTGGGGGTGTTGGAAATGCTCCTGAATTGAATGCCCCCTCCCCCCTAATGACTGCTATACTGCTATAGTATAAAACACACACACACACACACACACACACACACACACACACACACACACACACACACACACAGAGTAGTTGTCTTTATTTCCAAATGACATCCAAACTAAAATCAATCAATCACATTTAAACGATAAACAGCACCAACAAATTATAACGGTTTTTCAGTTTTTGCCAATAACAGTTAATTGTTTACAGTAACACCCATGGATGAACAGCAAAGCATTTAGTGGGAATTTAGCTTTCAGTGTCTTCATGATATGCTGCTTCAAAGCTTTGAAGGCAGCCATTAATGTAATTTGTAGTGAGATGATACACAGAGTGATGTGTGTTTTTTGCTTGAGCAGATAGTCAGATTTGCAAATAACGCTCCACTGACTCTTGAATATGTAAAACTGCTCAGCTCAAGTACTTCAGCCTGACAATTTGACAGCTATGGCGTATTAAGCTCAGATAATTGGGCGATATTTACTTACAGAGCACACTTCACGAAACTGTGTCTTTTTCTGGTAATGATATGCTTTGTAGAAATTATTCACTGTCTTGACAGGTCCAAATGGTTTGTGTGTGTTTGTGTGTGTGTGTGTGTGTGTGTGTGTGTGTGTGTGTGTGTGTGTGTGGAGGGGGGGCATACATATATATATATCCATATATATATATATCCATGGACCATCTATTTAAAATTAGGAAATTTGTTGTACTGAATCATTCAAAATTATGTCGAAACTGTTAATTAGAGAGTCTTTCAAAGGAGCAATGTGACACATAAATGTGTGTTGTCTTCATAACTGATAGCCTTTAAATGCAGCAGAGTAACACAATACTCCCAAAGAATGGGAACACTACTGCAGTTAATGATGCAAGATTTGGTTTTCAATACTACCAGGCTCTGATTCGTCCTGCAGCTACAAGCATCAGCATCAAAGGTCCATTGCCTGTCAACACGTTGAGGCTTGTGCTTCCCCAATGTGGGAAAACTTGATTCCCAGAAATGATACATGAATAAACATGAATCTACCTGTAAGATGGTGTTGAAATCACACAGTGCTGGAGTCTAAATGTGCCGTGCCCCTGCCATGTGGATGTTTCCTGTTAGTGAAAACCAGCCCTGTTTACATTAACTCCCTCCCTCTCAGCCGTCGTCTAATTTTTGCCAGCCCGACCAAAAAGCAGCATTGACCTTTTCTGGTGGTTCAAAGAAAAAAACACTAGAAATATGAACATTTTTTTTAAAAGCTGTGTGTTGTACAAACTGCTGAACATTCCTCAGGTTTCAGATCAATGCAACTGATATAAAAAAAAACAACACTGGCTGAATTCAGGGATGTCTCTCAAAGTTAAGATTGATTTATGTCTTCAGCAAAATTCAATATGTCTGTAGTATGATTTCACGGTAGTGTTGGATATAGATTTTTACTGTCTTTTTACTTTTTATTCAGCTTTATACTGTATTTACCCATGTTTGCACCAGGATTATAATATATCCTTAGTGTTATAATAAACCAGATATCACATATATTTTGCATACTCTCTCTTTACTGAAGTATCTTTTTTCATTGCAGAATGAAGCTTTAGCCTCTGCATGACAAGCTATGACCAACACACAGAATAGGATCTAGACGTCCAGTTACAAAGCCAGGACTCAAGAATGAAGACCAAATATGCAATTGTCTTCATCTGTATTGTGGCCCTGGTCATCATCGAAAAGGAAAGCAACATCCTATCAAGGTAAAGAACAGTCTATAACTTGACTTTGCTAAAGAAAATGCAGTAAGTCATAAGAACTGTATTCCTTTAATGGGGGTCATACAGTACCTTCTGGGATTTAAGAAGTACCACTCTTAAATCATGCATCTGGGCCCTGTATCAAGCCTACTGAGTCTAGCTCAGTATCTACATTGCCCTTGCAAATGTTAAGAATGTTAAATGTCTGCAGAGATTGGGTGGAAGTGGATCGCAGTGATTAGAGCATATCTTGTCACTTTAAAGCAATAACATTTAGGTAAATAGTAACATGCTTATTTCATACTTATTTGCTTTCTTGCCGAGGGTTAGATGAAAAGATCGATACCACTAATATGTGTACCCTACATATAAAGCGACTGTACAGCCAGCAGTTGGAAACAGGGAAAGCAGCTGGATAGCTCTGTCCAAAGTTTATAAACTAGCCTACTAGTGCCTCTTAAGCTCAGTGATTAACATGTTACATCTACTCTCTTGTTTGATTCACACAAGGGCCCAAATTTAAAAATGACAAGTGTTTTTTACTGGGTTTTTGTTTTGACTATTTCTTAGATGTTAGCATTCATTTTATTACCTTTGGGCAGTGCCAGGCTAACTAATCCCCCTTGTTTCCAGTCTTTATTCTTAGCTTAGCCAACGACTGCTGGCTGTAGTTTCATATAAAACACACAGACATGATAGTGATGTCCATCTTCTCATGTTAGCATCCGCAAGAAAGCAAATAAATGCACTTTATTCCATAATGTTAAACTATTAATTTAAAAATGAATTTATAAAAGCTAAGAAATTCGGACTAAGGCAGTGATCCTCTATATTTGTTGTTGTAGGTCAAACATACAGTAGATCTATGTAAAAGTGTCAACTAAATGTAAAATATAAGTCCCATCTTAGGTGTTTACTATACATATATATATATATATATATATATATATATATATATATATACGTATACACAGTATATATACACACTATATATATGAGTGTATTTTATTTTAATCATGCCACTGTATCTCATCAGGTTCTCTGACAAGCTGATCCAGAGGCAGATTCCACAGCAGAACCCACAGACTTCACCGGATTTCAGCAACACAACCGAAAATGGCTCCTTGATGATGCTCAAAAGGCTGCTGTCTAAACTCATTGGTACAAATAGGAATTACTCAGAGGAGCAAGAGGAAGAAGAACTAGATGATTTAGGCAGGTACAGCTTCAGCAGTGGCCGTAAGCACATATTACTCTTGGCCACCACACGAACAGGTTCCTCATTTGTGGGTGAATTTTTTAACCAGCACGGGGAGAACATGTTCTACCTGTTTGAGCCTTTATGGCATGTTGAGCGCATGCTGACCATGGCCTCAGAGGCGAACAACGGGACAGTGTTGGCAGGAATTTACCGGGATGTACTCCAGGCACTCTTCCTGTGTGATTTCTCTCCCCTTGAGAAGTTCATCTCTCCTCTTCCTCAGGACCACGTCACCCCAGCTCTTTTCCGCAGAGAGTCTAGTCATTCACTGTGTGAAGAATCTGTCTGCAGTCCTGTAATCAAAGATGTTTTTGAAAGGTATTGTACATTTTCTAGATATTCACTGTTATTTATAAAGCTTACTGCTTAATGTTGGTTGAGTCTGAATAAGGAACCAAAAATGAACTGGGATACAGTTGTAAAGAGGGAGGGTCAGTATTTTTCACTGCAACATCCCGTCTTATCATTTTCTTTTAATAACCAGTTTTCTTCAACATAGAAACAAAGAACTTAGTTTATGAAAAGATAATTTTTCCTTTGAGTTTGGTAAAGTAAATTGCCCTAAGTACTACATAACATACCTATGTTGCTATAGTTGCAGAGCTGGAGCTCATTCAGAACGCTGTTAAAATTGTTATTGGGAATAAAGCATTATCGTAGTTGATGAAATAATCAAATTTTTAGTCAGAATTCAAATAAGCTTCTCTAATGTACATCTAGCTTGTTATGTTTTGCAAAACAAAACACTTCACACAAAGACATCACCATAGGATTTAGGAAAGATAAAATGTAATTAATAAATCCAGAAACTAATTATAAAGTTAATTGACAATGAAAATGATTAATTGCAGCCCCCATAATCAACACAATGTTAAGTTTGGTGACTAGATTTTGCTGACCAAAATTCCCCTTAGAAGTCATGCTTGACTTCATTCCTTAAGCTTTTATCTCCATGACCTTTGGACTGCTCCTAACTGTTCCAGCTGTTCTAAGGGACCTCAGACGCCTGAAGTAATTCTTCACTCTTTGCAACTCTATGAAAAACATTGTTTCCTAAAAAAACTGTACAATTCTTTTCTTAGGTATCACTGTAAGACTCGTCGCTGTGGGCCACTGAACTTGACCCTTGCATCTGAATCCTGCCTTTCCAAGCAACACCATGCCATCAAGACTGTTCGTGTGCGCCAGCTGGACACTTTGCAGCCTTTGTTGGAGGATCCACGCCTGGATGTGAGAGTGATCCAGCTCGTCCGAGATCCACGGGCCATCTTAGCATCACGCATGGTGGCTTTCTCTTCGAAGTACCAGACGTGGAAGGCCTGGGCGCAGGACGGCCAGGTGCCCGAAGATGACGAGGAGGTGAAAAGGCTCAGAGGAAACTGCGACCAGATAAGGATGTCTGCAGAGGTGGGACTGAGTCAACCTCCCTGGCTTAGGAGACGCTACATGTTGGTGCGTTATGAGGATATTGCCCGCTACCCCATGCAGAAAGCAGAGGAGATGTACAGGTTCACAGGGATTCCATTTAGTCCCCAAGCTAGGGAATGGATTCTGAGAAACACCCAGACCACACAAGGAGCTAGCGGGATTTATTCCACCCAGAAGAACTCATCTGAGCAGGCAGAGAAATGGAGATTTAGCATTCCTTTCACACTGGCTCAGGTAGTGCAGAGAGTGTGTGGACCTACTATGGAGCTGTTTGGGTACAGGTTTGTGGATGATGAAAAGACACTGATGAATAGGTCCATTAGTTTGCTTGAAGATAAACTATTCCATTAATAGAGAGGTCAAAACTGTGGCTGTAGCTATGGATCTGCAAAATGCTGCAGACGTTGGATCGGAGGAGAAGCCATTATTGCACAGACCAAAACTAGTAAGCAAAGGTGCCATAAAAGACACAAAATGTTTTACTGGTGACAGTAATATTTGGGCCATACAACAATATTCATACTCACCAATGATGTGCCAAATTGTTCTGACAAAAGAGCCACTTGAGAAAGGGAAGTATTTATTTGTAAATGGAATAAGCATAGATGTCAAGCCTGACTTATGAGAGATTCTTATGTAAGATTGTATTAATAGTTGATCATGTTTAGACTTTCAGGGATAAAGTGATGCATGTGTTGTTTGTCTGTGTGTGTGTCTGAAAGAGAATATCTTTCTGTTCATAGGGTTTATGACCTGCTTAATTCTGCCTAGTTCAACCTGTATTTTGATAGATCTATAGTCCATTAGGCAACTGATAGCATTACTATATATTAGACCTGATGTGCTTTCATAGGGCTTTACACATCCGACTCAGGCGAAGGGAATTTGGCATTGCATTTTGTGTCTTCATAAGGAGCATTCATATCCCCGCTAAAGCATGCTGTGTGAAAATACACAAGGATTTTGACGTACTTAACCAAATGCTATTTAAATAAATTCTCAATATACCATAAACAAAGAGGCCAATCCTCAATACTCATGAGGATATATAACATGAGTAGGGAAAGAAGACTTATGTTTAATTTCCGAGACCTACATTGTATGTGTTGATTTTGCCAGTAGCCATGGTAATAATGGATTTCCCAGTGCTGTCTTCTCACCTCTAACGAAACAGGCAGTTTGAGTATTAATTCACAAAAGCATATTCTCTACTGATTACCTTTTTGTGCTCATGGACACACCCAATTCTTTTGCAATGACTTTATCACTTCCCAAGTCATAAATTAAATCACTAGAAAATATATGTGAAATTCTAAATACTCATCCTTTAAAGTTATTAGTTGTGAGATGTATGTGTGTGGATGTTTTTGGTGAAAAACTATAAGACGTATGTAAATGTATTAATTAGGCCTATGACTTTAAGTGAAACCCAGGTGCTGTTGCGTTTACTGTCAGTCTTGATGGTATATAAAGGTATCCACTGTGGCTCTAGTTCAATGGCAGCATTGTGTTCAGCTTGGCTGAGGCACTGCTGAAACTGCTGTGCTGCTGATGGAAAGGGATATGAATTACAGGTACATATAGTAAGGGGCTTATACTAACTTAGTGTTGAAAATATAAATGTGAATACATTATGACTGACAGGCTGTGAGTTGTTCAGACTCACTACTGAAGCATTAAAGTGAAAAGGGAAAACTGTAAATGTGCAGCTAAAAAAATGGGTGTAATCAGGTTATGCATTCAGCTGATGCCAATACCCAGAGTAGCAATAAAGTTCCTAAATATGTGTATGAATGTAAAACGTTCAACCTTCATAGACAACTGATGCTATTGTCAACTTGAATTAATCTTTTAGTAGTGGAAAAAATTATCAAAACATCAATTATATAATTATCAACAGAGCTGTTTTAAAGTCTTGTGGCAAGTCTCAATTATCGTCAAAGCAAGTCTTAATTCAAGTCTCAGTTCCTTAAGGAAAAGTCACAGTTTAGTCACAACTTGCTGTCATTTAACTGCAAGTTAATTGTATTTCTTTCAGGTCTCTGAATGATTATAAAAGGCCATGGTATTTGAAATGTTTTCTTCCAAAGCTCTCAGACTGTCAGTAGTGACCTTTACATAGCTGAGACCAAGTCCTGTCACAGCATAGGCCTAATAAGTATTTAAGTACTATTTAAGTACTCAAGTAGCGTGGCTATGCAAAGCTTGATTTTACCAGGTCTCAAAACCTGAGACATAAATATTTTGCTTTTTCAGGGAGGAAAAGTCTCAAGCCCCCATTTTTTGTGATTAAAATCTGACTTAAGTCAGTCTACATCTCTGGTAAACAAACAGAAACAGTTGAATAGGTTGTCAAAGTTATGAGTCTCTTCATAAACTTGATGTGTTTACAGTTACAACTAAGTATACTATCATATATTGTTTTTCTTCATGAAGAAACCAAGGGCCAAAGCACAGATTATACTTAACTAGAAATGTATTACACAGATGTAAATGTTAGTTTCTTATATGGAAATAGTAATTAAAATGATTTTGTTGTTGTGCTTTGAAGCTATGAAGCCATCAGTATTTTCTTAAATGTGTAAATGCTTCTTGTGTCAAACAGATTATTTTCAGCAGTTCAAGGATACTGTGTGTGTGTGTGTGTGTGTGTGTGTGTGTGTGTGTGTGTGTGTGTGTGTGTGTGTGTGTGTGTGTGTGTGTGTGTGTGTGTGTGTGTGTGTGTGTGTGTGTGTGTGTGTGTGTGTGTGTGTGTGTGTGTGTCATATCTACATTATAAATGTATCTGTTGGCAGGGCTGAAAGTAGGCCTAATTGTACATTTTGAGTATTTTTAATAATCAGAACTTTTTTTACCGACCATAGCTAATTTTAATTTCACGTATTTCTTAACAGTAGTTCTTAGATAAAGAGTAAAAAAAAAGTCTGTTTGAAAACTGAACAAAATAAATGTGTTAAATCTGGAGCTGCAGCAGAAAAGAGGCTCGAGGGGAGACGTTCGAAGTTGACCTCTGCACTCAGTTAACATACATGTATTGTTCAGCTGGCCGTGCGTGTTGGGGGGGTGCGACTTAGTTTACATCAATGGGGCGGGTGTGCACTTAAGTGAAAAGTAAAAAAATAAAATAAACGAACAGCAGTGCAAGAAAATGAAGGGGAACGCGTCCTTATTGGTTATGATTAGGCTATAGTTAGCATTCCTTGGTATAGTTGAAAAAAATGTTGCATCTTAATCACTGATTTAACGCACCACCCGGGCCTGCCAGCACGCTAGTGACCCAAATCAAACACACCTATGTAGATGCATGACCAGGTGCATGCCGGGTCAAGCTAACATGCTAAATGCGAAAATGAGCTCGGTGGATCCTCCAGCGTATTAATTCTGGGTTCGCTGAGGAACTTTTACCTTCAGTGAGGGGCGTGAGGAATTTCTACTGTTGAATTTGAGGAGCGAAGTGGGACAAAGAGCCTGGTCACATTATGCTAAAGCAGAATGAGGACTTCAGGAGGAGACACACAAAATGCCGTTCCGAGTGAGTAACGTTACGAAAACAAGTAGGCTAGTGATCTCACTCACCAATCACTACGGTCCGCCCTAGCAACGTGTCAGTGTGTTTATGTGCGCTATGGCTGTGTGTGACGACTATTTAGCTTTGCTTGCTGTCACGGGCTGAGTTTATAACATTATTGTTGCCCATTAGGATTTTTTTAAATTCTGCTGTTCATCCTTTAAGAAGTGTCAGGCTATTCAGGTCATTTTATGTGGCTTAATCTTGTTTCACCCTGCGCAGTGTAGCTTAGTCAGTAATTTATGAGAGTTTGTCTGAATTTTTGACTTGACATTTAACACAATAACTAGTTTGTAGCCTACATGTTATTTAATGTAGTTGTATTTATACATGTGGCAGTTCAGTTGTCCTACTTAGAACAGGCCCTAAATACTATTTTACCTACTTTTTACTTTCATCTATAGGCCTACAGTTAAGTGCATTTGTTACACAGGTAGGCTACCTTCACTTTTACTTGAGTACATTTATAAGTACTCTTTTCCTCCTTTCCATCTTTTATCCTTAGACTTTTTATTAGAAAACCTGACTCCGGATAATCAAACACAATCATTCCTCTGTAGATTCCAAAACAAACTTTTGCTTTCTTGTCAATGTATTTTTGTAAGCACTGGAATATAGAGGCTGAACATGGATGAAATGAGGATTAGTGTGGAATTTTATTAAGTTGCATTCTCTCAGCGTAGCTCCACGTCCAAATGAATGCGGTTACCAGGGATCCCCAAAAGGCTGAGTGGTAACCCAGCTAACAATTTTTGGTTCCCAGAACGTTCTGGGAACGTTCGTTTTTGGTTGTGGGAACGTTCCCTGAAGGTTTTTTGGTGGTAGTTTGGTTGTCTGTAGGTTAATTGGAAGGTTTTCTGAACGTTCCCGGAACGTTCGTTTTTGGTTACAGCGAACGTTCTCGGAACGTTCCCCTAACGTTCTCTAAAAGTTAGTTCTTAAGAACTAGAGAAAAAAAAAACAGGGAGCCCATTCAAATCTGCATTCCTAATGTCTGTTTCACGCCAGCCTGAGAGAAAGCACTTTAGAGTTCACAGCTGTTGGTGAGTCTGATTCTACCCTGGATCGTTTCCCTAACGCTGAATATTCCCACACCAACATAGCAGCTGTTGCTGTTCTGAAAAAGAGGAAACGTCTTGGTGATAAGTCACAGACAGTGGTGAAATGTAACTAAGTACAGTTACTCAACTGTACTTAAATACAAATTTGAGGTACTTGTATTTTACTTGAGTCTTTTCATTTCACGCAACTTTCTATTTCTACTCCACTACATTTCAGAGGGAAATATTGTACTTTTTACTCCACTACATTAACGTTACTTGAATGAAGATGTAGATGTTGAAGATGTTTGCGCACAAAACACATGCAGTTAATAAAAATGTGTTTTATTATAAATATAAAATTGTATTAAAATACAAAAGGCCTACAAGTACATCTGAAATTATTAGTCGATAAACAGTTATTTTATTGGCAATACTGTTTTGATCGTTTACAGTTTCTAAAATGTAAGGATTTTTCTTTAGTGCATTTACTTTTAATACTTCAGGTACATTTTCCTGATTATACTTACATACTTCTACTTAAGTAATACATTCAATGCAGGACTTTTACTTGTAACAGAGTATTTTTACTGTGGGGTATTAGTACTTTTACTTAAGTAAAGGAACTGAATACTTCTTCCACCACTGGCCACAGGAGCCAGGTCTGGCACCAGTCTCAAGTTTCCTAAAGGTGTAGTTTTTAACTATTTGTGGTGCTGTAAAGCAGTAAGTTTATTAAGTGGGTCCCTTTAAGTTTTTTTTTACCAGCTCACACGCAAGGATGCACATGCAGACTGGGGGGGAGGTGATTCACTTCCACTGAATGCAAATGTGTAGATGCACTAACAGTGTACAAAATGAGAGTGAGAGACATACAGTGGGGCTCAAAGGTTTGGGCAGCCCAGGTAAAAATTTGTATTAATGTGAATAAAGAAGCCAAGAAAAGATGGAAAAAATCTCCAGAAGGCTTCAAATGACAGATAAGACATTTGTATATTATGTCACAAAAAGTTAGATTTTATTTCTGTCATTTAGACTTTCCAAATAACAGAAAACAAAAAAATGGCGCCTGCAAAAGTTTGGGCAGCTTGTACTGCCCCCCTTAGGCAAGTATCACAGCTTGTAAACGCTTCTTTTAGCCAGCCAAGAGTCTTTTAATTCTTGTTTGAGGTATCTTTGCCCATTCGTCGTTACAAAAGTCTTCCAATTCTTTGCGATTTCTGGGCTGTCTGCCACACACTGCTCTTTTTAGGTCTAGCCATAGATTTTCAATTATGTTGAGGTCAGGAGATTGTGAAGACCATGGCAAAACCTTCAGTTAACTTCTCTTGATGTAATCCAACGTTGATTTTGAGGTGTATTTAGGATCATTATCCATTTGTAGAAGCCATCCTCTTTTTAACCTCAGCTTTTTCACAGATGGCATCACATTAGCGATCATAATTTACTGTAATTTTATTGAATGCATTTTTCCTTCTACTCGTGAAATGTTCCCTGCGCCATCGGCTGCAATATAACCCCAAACATTGATTGATCCACCCCCATGCTTAACGGTGGTAGAGAGGTTCTTTTCATCAAATTCTGTGCCCTTTCTTCTCCAAACGTACCTTTGCTCATTCCGGCCAAAAAGTTATTTATTTTAACAGTCCACAGAACTTGTTTACACAATGCATCAGGCTTGTCTATATGTTCATTTGCAAACTTCAAGCAGTGATTTTTGTGGTGAAGACGTAGAAAAGGTAATTATTTCTGATGACTCTTCCATATTTGTACAAGTATCTCTTTATTGTGGAATGGTGTACCACAACTCCAGTGTCGGCCAGGTCTTTCTGGATGGATTGTGCAGTCAAACGTGGGTTTTGCTTTTCTCACAATCCTCCAAGCTGTTCTGATATTTTTCTTGGTCTTCCAGATCTTGCTTTAACTTCCAACGTTCCTGATGACTGCCATTTCATAATTACATTCCAAACAGAGGATATTGGCATCTGAAAACTCTTTTCTATCTTCTTATAGCCTTCATCCTGCTTTGTGAGCGTCAACTATTTTCAGTTTCAGTTTTCTAGACAACTGCTTAGAAGAAGCCATGTTGCAGATTTTTTTGGGCAAGGTCAGATGAGTCTGGGCATTTGAAACCTTAAGATTGACATTATCTGGTCTTTCTAGACGATAACTGAGAACAATCCATGACACTGTCAGGCCTCAGCTTTCCAAAGGGGGCGGTCTGTGCTATAAACTCTGCAGGGTTCCCAAACTTTTGCAGACGCCATTTTTTTGTTTTCTGTTGTTTTGAAACTGTTTGGCCTATATCGGGCTTAAAATGTTTTCAGAAACACGTTTTAGTGAACTTTTTTTGTAAAAGTTCAGAAGGAGCAGCCATTATGGTTCGGTTTTGAAATCCGCGAGCAGAAAAACCCATGTGACGCATTCGTCTTTTTTCGGTTTAAATTTTTCTGGGCGACAATACAGATTAGCGCCACTTGCTGTTATGGAGACGTATTATGTCTCTCGCACGTGCACTTTTTGGACCGACAAGAGCCGGTTGATCAGTCCAACTGCCTATTCTGCCGACGGTTGGCCGTCGGGTTGGTGTGTCAGAGCCTTAAAACTGTTCACCTCAAACCTACTTAACATCCCGCTTAGCCATCTGTTCCATCTGCCAACGACACAAGGCAAGAGGAATCTAAACAAAAGGGAAGAAATACCACAACACGGCAGAGACAGCCTGAGGGGAGATCTGACTATGGGAACGGCATATCCCCGACAAGAATTCTCTACCCCCCCCCCTCACCGACAATAACGGCTTTGAGGAGCCATGTCCTTTTAGTGCTTCATACCCCATCCATGCCACCGCGCTCCACTCACACTTCTCCCCTCATTTCCCCTTTTGGAGTTCACTGACTGATGAGCTGGTTGCTCATCGATAACGATTCTGATACCTGAAATTGGGCATGGGCCCATACCGAGTACTGATCCGATACCATTGTGTCATATATTTTGTTATTGTTTTAACAACTGTATAGTACTATCTCTGTATGTGATGTGATTTCTGTCTTTGTCGGTCTGGCTCAGTTTCAACTCTCAAACAATGAATGCCACAGAACTTTCTTTTTATTATGCAGTTTAATAGTCGATTATAACGGAAAAAGAACAAACTACTTTAATGTCGGTTTTCTTTAGGGCATTAGTATGTGGTTTTGGATCGGTATACCGCAGTATTTCTTGATCCCAGCGTTTAAGGCAGTATTGGAGGCGATACCGATTCTGGTATATCGGAACATCTCTAATTTTGACTAGTTGTTGGAGATTTTAACATTCATGTTGTCAACCACCATGGCAGAGGCATTGAAGAACTGGGTTTTGTTAAATGGACTGACTCCGCATGTGACCAAGCCCACGCACGTTAAGGTACAATTTGGCACTGCTTGCTCCAAGGATGACACTGGTTTAGACAGTCATGCAAATACTGAACTGCACCAACAGATGTACACAGTGTTTTGTGTGCACATAGATTCAATGACTCTACTTATACTGTGTAAGAGAAGGGAGGGGCTAGGGAAAGAGGAACCCCTTCCCCCCTCTTCCTTATTGAACATTTCTGGCTCTCCTCCATGTTCCTCCTCACTTAAACATCCCCTGTCCCACCTCAGTCTTCTCACAGCAGGGGATTTAGATTGGTAATGATTGTTTTTTGGAAAGGTGTCTTGTCTACCTGTTTTTAGTTTTCTTGGGGTATTTTTGGGTGGGTTTCTGCTTTGTGACTTTGATTTTTTTCCGGGATTATGACATCCACTTTCTATCCTAAATTATGCACTGTCCACAATCTCTAGGCTACTCCAGGCCAGATCGCCACCCCTTGAACAAACAGACACACACTCTGCACCCCTACCTTTCTGGAAGCACACTCCATCTCCTCATACTGGCTGCCCCTCACTGGAAGGTAAATAAATCCTGTGGTTGGGGTGAAACACTGAGTGCCCTCATTCGTTGCCTCTGGAGTCTCTCTGCCTGAAAGAGGCCTTGTTTGCCTCTGTAAGGTGGCTCCACTCAGCCACAAGCTGGCCATGCACAGATACGCTGCTCTGTGGAAAACCCCCCAAAAAGGGAATCGGCTCTACCAAAGCACAAAGCTAAATCCATTCACTTTATCTCATGCATTAAAACTTAAAAAGAAAAGAAAATTGCTGCTGTAGTTTTAGATACCTTCATTGAAGTTTTCAGGATAAATGATCAACAAAAAGCTAGGATATGTTTGTATGGTGCCATATGCTGATATGCTGCATTTATTTCCTGAGTCCTGCAGAGGGCAGTAAAACCCACAGGATTATCAAGCGTCACGTGTTTCATGTCTGTGTATAGAGAACCTATGACTGTACAGTTGGTGTCTCTGTGTGCACACAGGCATGCAGAAATGCATATATGTATGTTCTATATGAATGTGAGCATATGTGCATTTGCATGTATGTGGGGCCTCTCTCAGGTGATTGCTCATATGTGCAGCGGTAATTGTTGTGATGTTTTATCTTCCTCATTAAAGGAAGTTTTCCTGCAGCTCGAGACAAAGCAGAAAATTACACCGGCTTTATGCCTGTTCTTCTTCAACCTATTGTTGTTGTCCCGAGAGCTCAATTGGATGGAAGTGTGAAAGATGACATCAAAGAGGGTGCAGGCCAGCACTAATCCGCAAATAATGATAGACTTAACACACATGTCCCCTTACTTACTCATCTTGGACGGTATAGAGCAATCCCTCATGAGGTTTAACGTACAACATAACACCAAGCGTCAGATAAAGGCGAGTTGGAATTATCTTGGGACTCTTGGATGAAATGAGCAGAGGGTCTAAAGACATATTATTGTTTAACATGTTATGATTTATTATAAGAAAAAAGAATGGAAATGAGGGAAGTGTAGTGCACAAGTAGGAAGTAGGATCACTAGATGAGTTTCCTTCAGTCCTTAGTGGAACTGTTTGTACACCAATAATAAAATGATACAATCTGCACACAAACGTAAACATTTTGTAATTTTATGATGATAGCTAGAATCATAACACACACACACACACACACACACACACACACACACACACACACACACACACACACACACACATACCCACCCCTATTAACTGACAGGTGGGCAGCCCTTGAGGGAAAATTCTTCAGGACTCACCTGTACTATTGTTTCCTCTGCTCTTCCTGTGTGAGGAGGCTGTGTTGTTTGAATACAATGGGGTCAGGAAAATCACAGCACCTGTCAGACAAGACACTCCATCATTTTGACAGAGACAGATTTGAAAACAAACAGCACAAACATCACTACCATCTAGCAGATTTTTTTTCGTTTACTCACTGCTTTTATGCCGGTGCCATTACACAGTAAATTGTGGATGCCTCAATTTGCAGATTAAATGTCCTGGATATATTCTATTAGTTCTTTCAGTCTTTATTTTGCATGGCTTTTTGGTACTTGGATATGTTGTATTTGTTCTTTTTAAAACACTTAAATAATAATTCTGATACAGTTTTAAAATTGCGTCAAACCTGAAATGTATGTGCAACTTGTGTGTAATTAAGTTTAAGGCTGAATCCCATTTCTCCATCTTACCCCTACCCCTTACTCCTTACCCCTACCCCTTGGCCCTTGAAACCAAGGGGTAAGGGTGAAAACATACCTCCTATAAAATGGTACACAACTTGGTTACCACACCATACAAAATTAATCACAAACGTCTTAGATGCCGTCTCTCTCTGTTGATTGTGAGGGTTTGGACAACAGTGTCATATGCATTTATATATTTAATAGTTTAGTTATTTTATGTTCACTTTGGTGATGCAGAGGCAGATGTTCTTATCTGTGAAGTACTTAGGTCTGTCTGCCAAACATATGTGTATACAAACACATGGTGTGTTGTATATCTGTTTCAGTTATCACCGTTTTGAATGGATGTTCAGAAAAACATTTTTAAAAAACAACTTTATTGCGTGATAAGTTAAACATAACAGGCAAAAACATTACATAAAATTATGTTACTGAACCTTTATCATATATTAGAACCATAACTAACATGTCACACACATAAAAAGGCACTCAAATGTTTAAAACTAAAAAAAATAAAGACCACAAACAGACAAATTAACTAAAGCTATTCTGCCATACACACCTTACCGCTTGATCAAAAAAAGTATTGGGATAGCACTCGTTGTCACGTGAACGCGCAAGACGTAGAGGTAGTGTTAAGGGGTAGGGGGTAGGGGTAAGATAGAGAAATGAGATTCAGCCTAAGTCTATTTACAGTAAATCTGACTGAAATACAGTACATCTGACAGGAAATATTTGCTTAACAAGACCCTGGTTTAAAACCTACCAAAGCCCATTACATTCCAAATCTTTTCTCCACATTCACAAACTTTTATAACATAATATCGTGCAGACTTTAAAGGCTAATAGGCCTTACAATACCAAAGATTTTTCAGTCCACAGATTGCACGGTGCAGGATATCTTCAAATTCAACACAAGCAGAGCCTAATTGCAGCCTAATTTCTGACTTCCTAATGCTAATGTTATTCAACGAATGACAATGTGGCTGCGTAGTGTGGAACTCATAATTATGAGATCTTTTCTCAAAATTACGAGATAGGAACTCTCAATTATGAAATCTTTTCTGAATATTACAAAATCAGGATCTCATATTTACAAGATCTTTCCTTTATATAATGAGTTATTTTTCTCAAAATTTCGAGATAAGGTGTCTACAGTTTTTTTTTCTATGGTGAATGTAATACACAACCTGACCAAACATTAGACAAACCCATGAAAAGGCTGTATGGGTGCAATGAAACAATCTGTTATTTGTATTTGGTATTGTTATATGTTCAAATTAAGATTAAAAAGACAAATATGTATGTAAACATTACTTATACATATATGTACATGTGACTTTAATTGAAATAAAATAAAAAATAATATTATGGTGGTAAACATATTTTAACTATACCACATATATTTTGAGCTGATTTGAGACATTCAGTATCAGTTTTCAAAAGGTGTAATAAAAAAGGCCTAACAAATTCAGTTTTTTTTTCTGTGTTGATGTAGTATTTGTACCAAAATGTCGGTTAGCATGAGTTGCTGCATACGTTATGCCTTTTATATTCAGATTCTATCAAACAACTTTTGAATATTGTACTTTTTAAAAAAAGAATCCTAATTCTACCCCCAACATGTAAACAACTGATATTGCAAATTGGACAGCAACTACTTCCTGAACAGAAATTGATGTAAAATGATATTATGCTATCTACTAAGTAATGCTAAGCCCTCCTATTCACTTCTTAATCTTCCAGTGAACTTCACAGAGCCAGCCAGGGGTATGTTAGACTGACATGAAACAAAAGGTAACAGTGTGCAGCTGAATGTCTTCCAGACGCCGAGCACCATAGGAAAGGTCTATATGAACTGCCTGAGTTGGGGATTAAAACTCACTCTGGGAATGTCAGCTTTGTCAGAAAATAAAGTCCCATCACAGCTGCCAGCACGGTCTTCAATGAAATCTTAACATGCCACCTCCAAAACGGTGGCTTTTATCCAGCTATTGCAGCCTTATCTTGACATGATTTGGGGAATTATTATCATGTCTCATGCTTAGCAATAAAGTTTTATAATGTCGCCTGTGGTATTGATCATCAATTTGTCCGAACCTCAATTGGCATACCATGTCATCACTTTTTCCTCTTATAATGCCAATGCTCTGACTGATGGGTGTACACCATCAAGGTCAGCCCACAGCAAGCCCCCACAGAAGACTCTATAGACATCAGCGTTACCTTATATGTCGTCTCCTCTGCACCCCGCTGTCAATCAGGCTCCTGGTCAAACTTCTCCACTTACATGAGCTATAATTAGCAATTTCCACCATTATGTATCCCTCCTTGCATCATTTATGCCCTTCGTCCTTTTTAAATGTCCCCTGGAGAGAAGACAAGAGGGGAATCCCACCCTGCTCCAACAAAACCAAGAGGGCTAGTCTAGTGGTGGGAGGGAAAAAATAATGTTGCATTTTTAATCGTCCAAACATTGGATGATTTATTATTGATGAGGGGATGATGATTGTAGGTGCTGGTTTGCCCCTCTACCATCAAGGAAATGAAATGGTGTGGAAAGTGTTGGGTCATTAGGCCGTCAGGGATCGGGTGCTCTCCTGATCTATGGACCAAGTATGACAAAGCAGCAGAGAGGGGATCCCATACACTGACCGAAGTGGAGCAAGCATTTTCCCTTCCCTCAGTTAAGTCTGCCATTGTCCGGCTGTGGTATTCTGCTGAGAGACAGCAGGGTTTGTCATTGGAGAGGTCTGCTCTGGTTCACCGTGGGATGGGTTAACATGACAATTTGTTTGGGTAAATTAATAAAGAAATTGGAAAGGCATTATGTGTATTTGAGGGACAATCCTTAAATAAAAGATGGCAGTTTAGAAATGGCTATGTTTTCCTATGTTTATCGCTGTGTTTTCATCTCTAAGCAGGACAGTAATGACCAATTCTGAGTGACTGACCATGGGAATGAGCACAGCTTAAATCCCCTCCATCCCTGATGGTCTGATTCCTACACACACACACACACACACACACTCCCTGTGTCCCTCCCTCTCTCAGGGTTACAGAGTTGAGTCTGCTTTATGGTGTAGCTACCCTTTGATTCACCGCTCAATGAAACTTGTGACTGTTTTAATAAAGGGAAAAAATACACTGACAGTTTAGCACGCGGAAATCCGCCGCCATGCACATAAAGGGCGCTAATGCTTTTCTTCCTGTCGACGCAAGGCTGGCCCCTTTTTTGTTGGACTGACCATTCACTTCTTAGTAATTTTCTTTCCCTCTCTTTCTTCTGTTCTTAAGTATGGCATCGCATGAGGTCTGTAGCTAATGACAGAAAAAACATATTCAGTGTGCAGCCAGGTGAGAAAGCTTCGTGTGGCCAGTTGGGATTGACGTTTTGTAAAAAAACACATTTCTTAATTTGTTTTCTGGCCTATTTGTAACTACTGCCACAAGGTATTCTTTATGGCAGCCAATGCGAACAACAGGGAATACTTCACTTTCTGTTGTTGTTTGGTGTGCCTCAGGGCAGGAGTAGTTCATCTCTGCTAACCTAAAAGAAAGAAATAACTGTCTGTCTAATTCTTTACTTATGAAAGATAATTTCATACCTACTTTCAATCCAGTAAGAATTTTTAGGGTCAGTTTGTGTACTATTTATACGTTCCAGTCTTTGGGCCGTATAGTTAAGTAATGCAAAAGATTTGTACTCTCTGGTCATCAACCGGCATCCAAAGCGCTGACAACTGTCTGTGGGTTCCCATGTTAGTCAGAGGTACAGTTCTCTGTCGTTATTTGGATAGATGTTTCACAGAGGTTTGTGTATGCTGGTGTATGACAAGTCCTCTCTTCCTCTGGGGATCAATGTCTGTTGTGTTCTCTCGCCGATTTTGATGTTTATCTTCTGGTGATCTATCACACTGATGACAGCCAGAGGGTTAGTGTTACCATTCCCACTGCCTCTGAGTGGGCGTCTGTAGATTGAATACAATGGACAGGTGATAACTAATAAGGATATTATTTTAATATACTTCAGTATGTGGTATATGTAAATTAATGTGGCAAAAATGTGTGCACAACCTACCAGCTTATATCTTAAAAATCTGCTTTATTAGATTTGACGGAATATGTGAGTATATATTTTAGTTTGACTGTATGAATGCAACTAATGTTAATACATGTATGCACAAAAGTTAAAGGTTTAAGCTCTTTGTTATATAAATATGGCTAATGCTAAATATATTGAATGTATACAAAAGTTAAGATAAAGATTCTTTTTTTTTATATTCCCATGAAGACTCCAGTGCTTAGATAACAGATGGGATTCTATCACAAGTGTTTACTTGAAAAAGCAAAAAAACAATGACCATTTAATACTGTACAGGCCAAGTTTCTAGTATTACCAGCCCAAAATAAAGCCTCTCCACACTTAAAAGAAATGATTAATGATGACTCCCTACTCACAGCAAATGGGCCCAATTCAGAAGGTTCCTTCTTAATGCAGGTGTCAGTAATCCTCCTTTGCCTCTTCAAGTGATGTTTTTAGCCTGAGGAAATGCTTGACCAGATTCCTCCCTTACTGCGTAGAAACAGTGTAATCTCTCAATCCTTGACACAGCAAATAAACACTGCACAGAAAGAGAGCCCGGCAACTTTATCTCTTACTTCCTTCCACATTGTCTCGTTGACAAGTTTCAGGGGAACCTCAGCGATGAGAGAAAAGAGAAGACATATTTCTTAGGTAACAAGCCCAAAGGAGCTAGGGCCGGGGATTGAAGGTTAAGTGCATGTACTAATACTCACAAAAAGGAACTTAACACCTTAGGATATAATGACATTGCATACACTTCCTCTTTGCCTTCCGTTTGGTGCCATTTCCTACTCAATAGAGGAAAACAAGCAACCCTATCCTGATACATAATATGAGAAGATACGATTCTTAAATGAGAAAATGTAAACAAGACTTGACTGTATAAGTGGGTATTATACATTTTATTGTAATTTCTGTCAAGGTAATGCATATACTTTATTAATCTAATAAATAGTCAAATTAAAAACAACTACTACAGAGTAAGGTAAGCCACCCTGAGAAGAAATTTATTTTGGGCTTCTTTTTTTAATCTATGATGTCAATCACATTTGACCTAATTGGAGGTTAATGTATTTTAACCTCTCTCATAAATTATTCTTTTTCAGACACCGGAACTCTCACTCCTCCAGTGCCCACCCTTCATCTTATTGGGATAGGACACTTTTTTCCCAGGAAATAACCGTACCGTGGCTTCCAACATCCAGGTGCATGCCTTTTCTTAGATTTTCTTCTACACAGTGTCTTATTTGGCTGTATATTGTATTAGTATATGTCAGAGATTATGTCTGACCGAATTGGGTAAAAAGATATGATAGTCCAAAGAGGAAGGTTTTGCAAGATTACAAATTCACCAACAGACATACTCAACTTATACTCAAATAGGTCACCAATAGATATAGGAAACCACAGCAAACAACACTCTCTCTGTTTGACACTTTATTCAGATTCTAAGTGCCACAACAGTAAGGGGACATGGTACATCCTTATTATAATCCTCTAATATAATCTATAGTCCACTTTAAACATGCTTGAATAATGTCAAAAATTCAAATATGCTTTGTAGGTCCAGCACCTTGTTCCCCAAAAAGTCCTAAAACATTTCTTGCACATGGAAGGCCTTTTCAATCAATATCCTTCCAATTTTCTCAATTCAGAAAACATAATGTAGAAAAACCACCATACTATCCTGATTATCTAAGATGGTAAAAAGGATGGCAAGAAGCTTTTCCACGATCATCACAGAATTGGCATTATTTCTCCTCAAATTAAAATTCTGCAAATCCCTGTTTCCCTTTGTTAAAGGAATATGCCACCGTTTGTTGAAATAGGGCTTATCACGGTCTTCCCTAGCTGTAGATATGTGGGCCAATGCTTTTTTTTTGTCTCAGTGCATGCATTGTTTTAGTTCGGTGCGACATTGGCAGCGTCGCAGTTTGCCAGCTTAGTGTAGTGAATGGAATCCTATGTTGCCGGTTAGCATGTTGTGAGTAAAAGTGAGCCAAAAAAAACAACATAAACCTAATTACTTCTTGTGGCCTGTTTATTCACAACGAGCACAAATAGCAATGCAGATTAAGACTAGACGATTTCCTAGGCAGATAGTGGCTTGGGACTTTATTGGGTGAAGCCATGAAGCACTGCTACATGGGCATGGTACAAATTGATCATCTACTCAGCCTACTAAACACCCAGAAGAATTTTGTTTACAGGATCTATAGTATGTCTGTTCCAGCTCTAAATGCTGACGTTTGGCACCCTGAGCTGCTGCTTTGCAACTTTTAAACACCTCGTCTCCTGTTCTACTTTCACACTATCCTTAATAATTTCAAATGTTGTGCTGTACTGATATTGTGTACTGCTGAAAAACTCTCAGGTAATTTAATACCGTTTTCGATCTTTCTAATGAAACTCACAAATGCAAAGTTTAGGACATGAACACAAAGAGTTGGAGTTAAAATTTATTTCATGTTACATAGAATTTATAAAATAAATGAGATTATTTCACAATTAAGTTGTATTACTTCACTCATTACATTCCTGATTTATTTTATTAATGGGATTTATTTTTTACAATTGTAATGCTAATAACATTTAATTTCAGGTAAGCATGAACACAATTTGAATTACTGTGATGCTATGTAAAGGGACAAAGGGGAATTAAAAAATCTCTCTCTGATGCCCAGGGGGCAGTATTGGCTGTTCATAATCCAACTAAAACTGCAATACTGAATATTAACCTTTGTAGTTGTATGGGTATACTGCTAAAATATTTCCCCAAGAGTCATATAAAAACAGTTTTTCAGCTGGGTGTTGACTTAAGTACAAATTGAACTGTGAGAAGAGGCGTGTAACACGCCTAAGGAGATTTTTGCTTTGGTGTTTTTATGTACAACCTGTAAACAAGATTGTTTACTTCTGCTGCTAAGCAAACAGATTGGAGTTCAACAAACAAAGCATAAAGCAGGTTTGATAGAGACACAACAGATCCTGAGGCCCAGGATCAGCAGTACTAATGGGATTAGATCTACCATGCACACACCAAACACCAGGCTGGGAGCTGGCAGGAAAGCTCCAAACCTAGTCTTCACTAAAAGTCTAAATATTCTATCATTGAGACTGACATGGAAATGCATTATTATTTCAATTTAAATTAGAAATAGTCATAGACATAGATGTTATTAGTAATATAAAGTGAGGTCTTTTGAAATTCTCTTTTTTAATTCCACCCCTAAGGGGCAGCAGAGGCCTGCATTTACCGGAGGCAGGTCATCTTTGAGCAATGACTGTCAAGTGGGACCCTCTTGTTTCCACGAAAAAGAAAACAGCAGTAAGGAACAAAGGACCGAAGTTTAACAGAAATTCCAAAATCATAGTAAATCCGTATTACAAGTTTTAGTAGGAACATGTTTGTATTATTTGCCTTTTTTATTGATTAGCTGATTTGATTTCAGCAAATTAAGTTTTACAGGAGTAGCAAAAATGGTAAGTTTTGAGGGAGGCACAAACCCTCTTTTTTCTTTGACACACACACACACACACACACACACACACACACACACACACACACACACACACACACACACACACACACACACACACACACACACACACACACACGCACACATATATATTTTGGTGAGATCGTTTTCCTTCTTTCAGCGAACAGGTTGATATGGTGAGTCAGGGCTGCTGGGTGGGCTCCACTGCAGCAGTGGAGGGCCCTCGGTTCAAGGCTATCAAGTGAAGTGTTCTTTGATAAAGAATGAAAAAAATTAAATGAGCTAAACATTTTTAGTGATAAGTGAGTAACTCGGCTAGGGCAGTTCTCTGGGTCGAGCTGTGGGATGCGACAGAGATTAATAAAGAGAGCAGGTCTGAGAAGCAAGAGGGTGACGGTGAGGTTAGCTGGAGGGCCAGACAGCGTGAGATGAAAGTGGGAACTCTCTCCCACAGCTGTCAGCAGTTTTTAATGCAAACTTTGCTATTGATTGGCAGAGCCAGCCTGGTTCGACCACCAAACCTTTCTAGTTTCTCCAGTTTTGAATGGATTGTTTGGTGTGAAGAGTCCAGTATCAGGTTTGTCACCTTGAGAATGTGCTTAAACACTGGAGTTGTATCTCTACCTTCAAAACTGTATTATTATCACTACTTTAACATGTTATTATTCTTTATTTTGTTGATTAAGACATGTGTTTGTTTTATTTGTGCCTGAGAGAATTGTGATTTCTAGCCATGAAATAGGTGTTTAGTGTATTATAAGCTTTTCTAGGGCTCCAAAGAGCAAACATGAGTGTGCTTAACCTATTTCAATCCATTTAAAGTGTCTGAAATCAGCACCTATATTTATCTCAGATATGTACAAGTGAGGGTCCATGTCTAATACAGTAATCTTTAGCCTTTACACAGCAGTGTAATTGAATCAAGCCACGATCTTTCATCCCTGTAGTTATTTTAAGACACGAATGACACAACAAAAATTGAAATGCACCCCTCCCCTTTCCCATTTCAACAAAAGGTCAGAAATTCAATCACCACTGCTGCTATTGCTATAATAATATATGTATGGGAAACAGCCACATTTACTGACTGCCAAATTCTTTGGCTGCCGTTGGTCATTTTGTCTTGCCTTAGAACAGAGGCGTCTCTCACTGGAGTTATCCATTAATCCCAGTAGGCTGAGTACGAGCGTACAACACCAACAGTTTCTCATTCTCAAATCTGTTTAGTTCATTTAAATCCCCTTGTCAGTGCTCAATGTATACTATATTGAGACATTATTACACTATGTTATCATGAAATTGATACTAATAAGACCTTTCTGTTCTGTGTTTTATTCATAGACTAAAAAGGGCCAATACACTGTTCTGATTCAAGCATTATCTGCAGTATTTTCAAAAGGATAAATCAATTTTTTAAGTTATCAAATATATATTCTAGATAAATATAGGTTTGTTTTTCAGAGAAATGCATCAATGGTAATTCCCTTTAATTTTAGGCAGGAATAACTTTTTCCTGCACTTACTGTACATCAGATAAAGTGTTGAACGTTTGTTAGAACACACAGACTAATAAAATTCTAATCTTGTGTTTCTCAAACACTGACACAATTTTAATTGTATCACGTTGTTGAACTTATTTTAATCAGCAACATTGTTTCATGTTGAAGAATTTGGCATTAGCAAGAGCCAGTAAAAAAGAAGACTATTTCAGAGAATTGTGAGATAAGAGTCAATAAGTAATGTTGACAGCATGATACAGAGTACAAGAGAGTGGGAGAGGATATGTGGATTGGGAGAACAAAGTGAGGTATATGGAGGAAGTGGAGTTCAGTTGAAATAGGCAGCCTCATTAATGCACCGTCACAGCTTTCATTAGCCTCCAAGAACGAGCTGCACCAATATAAATCAGACAAAAAGAGATGTAAAAAAAAAAAATTACAACAAACTATTCACATAATTGTCAACAGATCAGCAGATTAGACTAAACAGAATCCCTGGATTTTATGTGGGTGTGTTTTACTACATGAGTGGCAGTGAATTAGCCTGGATCTTAAATACAATTGAATTGAATCTTTGAAGAACTTCAGAGCAGCTTGTCAGAGATAAGCCACAAATTCAACTCCCCATGTGCAGTACTCTTCAATCATAGGAAACTAAGAGTTAATGTTTACTTTTAGGTGAAACAGTGCACATTTTACTTACCCTCTTCTAAATAGCAAAAATAATTTGAAAAGTACTCTGAAATCAGGCACCAGTGATTAAAAAAAGTTTAAAAAAAAAGAATTGAAAAAAAAGAAAAAACCCAGAGGATTTATCTCATACATTTTGTCTTTATATTGAAACTGGCTATTGCAATAGACAGTTTTCCTGTTGCGTAGTAGAGACGAATGTTTTCTATTGTGATTTTTTTTTTTGCCAGTGTGCTTGCTGTTTCTGGCAGCAGGCATTTTTAAACCCTTGCATCTATTACCTTTCACCGGGTAAATACCTAATGCTGGAAACATTTGTCAATGTATGCAGCTGGCTGAACAGAATAGATTATTAGGAAGTGAGGGGAAAAACACACTGCTTCTCCAAACAGCACAAAGCTTACCCTACAAAGTGTGTTTCTCTACCTCAGACATAAAGAAGCTACAGAAATGGCAGCACTGGCCAATTGCAGACATAAATTGTAATTAATATTCACTAACAAGAATATAAAACATACAATTGTCGTAATAAATATAGATCTACGGTGTATTAGTTGAGTGAAATTCATTTGTACAGCTTTCAAGAGCATATACAGAAAACACACAGTAATCAGGGTTGTGTGTGTGTGTATGTGTTTGTAAAAGGTACAAATGTTGCGTAAGGACTTTATGTGGTTTGTATTGTGGTGTTTACATCAAGCCTCATTAGGGATTTATAGCTGACGCGCTGCAGCTCATTCATTCAGACATGCTGGGGTCAACACAGTGCAGGCTCGGTTTGAGGCATGAAACACTTATTGTAAATTATTGAAGGAGAGTACAAAAATAAAGATTGTCTAAATACCATATTAGTTTATAATCTGACAAGGGAAACTTTGTGGTACAATATAAAATGACCATATTCACATGCCACCTAAAACAAAAATATCTGTATATTCAATAAACTTTTGTTTAATCAAAAAAGGCAGTGGAGTAAATTGCAGTACACTTTTGAGAAGTTAAAGAAGCCTATCATTTATATTTCAGCCCAAGCTGTTAAATATAAGTAGGTTCCGTCAAAGTAACTAAGGCTTGCAGCCGTAAAACGGAGCATGTGACAAAAACATACGTCTACTTTCTTTTAATAGCAGAAAACAACAGCATTGGGTTAAACATTTAAAAAAGAAAAATCAAAAATATTTACAATGGATCAGCCACTGGCAATAGTCCTCTATAGTAGGCTTCACACTAGAACTAGAATGTGGTCGGCGGTAGTAAAGAAAACTACAAACATCAATAGTATACTGGCCTCCTGTTGGGTCCTGTGGCCAGTGTTGTGCAAACAGCAGAAAGTTGCGGCGTGTGAAGGGTAATGGGACATCCAATGCCAGGGGACAGCAGGCGGCAGAGTCACACACCGCTGCCGAAAGAAAGATGAAGTAATCTCAGGAAACAAGTAGACACACTCCACTTCGAATTTCGCCCCAAACAAGATTAAAGTGACATTATTCTATGAGAGTGTGGCAAGAGTATTAATCTTACACATAGAGGCAGAGGCTAGACAAACACAAGTCGGCTGCAGTAGTATGGGAGCATTCTTTATTTTGTCAGGATATGGTGAGGTTCAGAAGTGGCCGATAGAGCAACCAACATCTCATTTTGTAATTCACTAATGAGCCCAATACCCCTTCTTTTTAACTATTTTAAAATGTAGGATCTCCTTGTGTGTATATGTTGCGCAATGAAACAATTATGTCTTTGTTGTACATTTTACTAATGCTATATGTTTCAGTATTCCAGTGGACAGTTTTTCAGCTAGAGTTGATTTTCTCCCCAAACACTGATGTATGATTTGCACATTTTCCAGCCCTCATATACCGACCATCTTCAGGTCACAGTTATATGAACTGCTAATGGTTTGTGTGTAGACTGAAGGCAACCTGTATGTTGATGCTGGAATATTTATTTATTTGTTAGTTATTAATTATTAATGGGGACAACACAGATAAATATAAAACAGGAAAAAACAATGCAATATATACAGCCTTTTTTCCCTGGTTATGCTTTTAAATTCAGGTTAAAGCAACAAAACAAATATATATGTTGAATAAATGCAGTAGTTGGGTACAAGTAAGTTTTGCCTGAGAACCAAAGAATCCCCACCCATGCCATTTAGGAATTCATCAGTTTCAAATCTACTAAATGAGCGTTACATTGAGGTTTTGTTTAGAACCTGTTGCATAAATAAGTCCCTAAGACCCCACTGAGAAAGACAGAGCTTTAATGAGTGGGGTTTAAGCCCCTCCACCCATCTACTCCTCCACTCTCAGCTTGGTCTCCTAATGAGCCATCATCATGCAAAACTGCCAGCTTGATACACATTAATTGGATTTTCACTTTTTCACCAATTAATTGACCAGCATTGTCATGTTGGCCAGCCCCCGAGGGCTTCTAAGAAAATGGGGAAGCTTCCCCTTTTTACTCTCACTGACTCTAATAGCTGCTGACTGGAGAGGGGAAGCATTTTTCCTTTCTTTTCTTCTTTACTACAGAGATCAGCTATCTCATTATAGGCTTATGACATTTGTTGGAGCCAATCCCTTTGTGGAGAGAAAACAGTTTGTGTGCTGCTCAGTTGAAGCCTTTACAGTTTGTTAACCTGCCTCTGCCAGTGCCAGGGCCCCTGGGGGGGAAGCCTGATGTGCAGTGAGTGACTCAGATTCCTTGCACCCTAGAGGACAGACCACAGGGTGAGGGAGAGCAATCCCACGCCACCTTGTTCAGCAAGCACCAAAACAAGGACTGAATGCGGCCACGGCATTTCACAACTGTTATATGATATGTTGACACATCAGTGGTGTTTCGAATTGTGCCAGGGGGCAGAGTTGTTCACATGAATCTTTGCAGTTCAAATCCACTTGGGAAGGTGCCGTAGAACTACAATTTTAGTCAGCCTTTTGGATTTTAAAATAAAAAGCAAAGACAAACTTGACCTTTAGTTAATTATCTACCCAAAGTGATATTTGAAGGGCAGATTCTAGTTACCTTGTTGAGTGTGTGTCATGACTTTAGTTGCTTAAATATTAACAAAGTCTTACTGCTGTTGACAGTTGGGCCCCATGGTAATGACAATGTAGTGGAAAGGATAAGTATCGCTGTAGTTGTTTGTCCTAATAAGAACCAACATTTTACAAAAGAAAAGCACATTATTTCTACATAGAAACAGGCATAAGAACAATGTAAATGCATACAATGGTACCGTACCACATACAATTCTTCTAATTTTTACTGCACCCTCTTGCAGAACTAGTTTTTGTGTATTACATTTTGATCCATTTCACCTTAACTTTACTGACTAATTGGCAGCAAAGGCAGATTTGTGAATAAATCCAGACCTATCGCGACCCTGAGAGATTAAACTCAGTGACATGAACAGTAAAGACCAGTCCAGGGCAGATTGTTAATCCGATCAACGTGTTGCCATGAAGAGGACATCCTGAGGCTGACCATAGTTTGACCACAATATAGCTTTTTATGCCTGCACTGCTCTGCTCTACTGACTTGTGATCAGCTTCAGGTCAGTATGATGTGAACCATTGATTGGTGGATTTTGTTGATACATTGCCTATTTATACAAGCATCAGTTATGTAGTAATTGCAATTGCAAACATTACATGCTTAATTTGTCACAAAAAGAGAAAGACCATTCATTATAACAAAAAGGTTTTTGAGTATGTTTACCATGAAGCAACACACATTTCTTTTAAATTAATCAAATCACATGCACCCACATAATATTATAGCGGAAATAATTCATTCAAAAGTAAAAATGTACAGGACATGACTGTGTCTGAATTACAGAACGGCAAACGTTTTGCATCAGTAGCTTACAGAGAACAAGGAGTGTTATTGATCCTTCACTTCATTTTGACAATTATGTAATGTAATAGTTGTCTAAATGGGTGCAGCTTGATGTTTGAACCCTTCATTCAACCTGAAGTGTACAGAAACAATAGCTACAACATCTCTCTGGGATCAATGAAAGGACACTTTGTCAGCAACTCTTTTTTTAAAAGGTAACAACCTTACCTTTCCAGTTGCTGAAAAAAAAAACATTCCCCTCAATCAATATCCTTCCAGACAGAGAAGGTTTAAGGTTAGGGGCCAAACCAGGATGAAACCTTTGATTGGATGATCAAGGGCAATAGCCTTAATTAATTGATTCTGTGTTCAGGAGGAGGAGTGGTTCATAACATATAATGTGTTGGTTTCCGTAACCATGAAGGATTCCTCTATTTATGTAAGAGAGTCCGTTATGTCACATTGGGGAGAAAAAATAGGCCCTTTTTTTTTTTAATAGCATCAACATTTAATCAAGCAGAACTTCATTAATCCACATAATTAATTGAGCAGGCTTTGCTATGTTCCTTTTGCTACCTTTTACTTTCTGGTCGGACGGACATGTTTCACCATTATTGTTGTCCCATCCCTCCAAGGGTTGTGAGTTAATCTGCATGACCCAGCACCTGTCACATACTAATAAACACAGAACTAATTGACTTTGTTGCCCCACTTATCAGCTGCCTCACCAGTCAAAGCAACCTCTGAGATTCTTGTTTGCATACAGCAGGAATACCAGGTGTGTCTCATCAACCAAGAAAAATACACTTTTATTTTTTATATTCAGGTCATTGGGTCATTATGGTGGAGAGCAATGTATCACAAATTAGCTAAAATAAAACATTACAGGCCTTTGTATGACACTAGGAAGATAATAAGAAGGTTCATGGTTTAATATGTAAGTCGTCAATATGTAAGTGGATAATATACTTTTTTTCAAATTTTTTTTATTTTAATTTTTTTTTTACAATTTATGGCTTTTTAGTTATTTTATTTATTGTGTCATGTACATACAAGTGCCAATCCAACATCACCCTACTGTTGCAGTGTTGGAAAACTTAAAACATCTTAAATATAACATTGCATTACAAACAAAGAACTTTGGCTTGAAAAATTAAAAGGTTTTAATTTTTTTTTAAGTTTTTTAAAAGCTTAGCTTTTAATGACAAAATATTATAAGGCACCTCATTATTAATAAATGGTTTAATTTGAAATGCCTGAAGATGTAAAAATATCCAGCCTCTATCTGACAGAAAAGCAAAGATCTGATAAAATTCACAGAATAGAACATAATTTCATATGCATGGGAAAATAATCAAGAGAGATCGTTGTGTGAAAACGACATTTGTTTACGTTTAAGTGAGCCTCTAGCGGCTGTAGCAATTACATCAGGAGCAAAAATGCATGAATGGGTCAACAGGATGGTGGACTTTAACACATGACACAGCTGTTCATTTCCTGTTTCCAACCGACAGCCAATGTTTTTTTGTTAACCATGATAGTGTTCGTTCCCTGGCTTTGTGGTTATTATTGTAACCATGACAATGAAGGTCCTGTCACCTATGCAAAGTAGTTGTTTTTTGTTTAAATCAAGATTGTCCTGTTGATAGTGGCATTGGAATCAGGAAATGCTTATATATGATGTAGGGATTGTAGACAAACAATAATTTATTATATAAATATAGGATTTAACAATACACAGTGGTGCTCATAAGTTTATGAACCCATGCCAAAGTTGACTAAAAAAAGGAATATAATTTTTTCCTTTTTTTAGTAAACTTTAGCATGGGTTCCTAAACTTATGAGCAGCACTGCTAACACAGCGTGTCCTTTGGCATCTAAACTTATCACCAAAAGAAAAAGATTCTCTATCATAATAAAAACAAGTGAGTAAAAATACTAGTTTGATAGAGTACAGAATAAATAATACAACTTTATATATATATATATATATATATATATAGTGTGTCCTTTTGGGGTAGTGGCTAAAGGGGTAAATATGCTAACAACAAAGATGAGTGGTGAGCCTGTAAAACTATGGCTAAAGTGCCCTACTTATCCACCATGACAGCAGCAGGAGAATGTGCCAGCTATACGGAGTAACCACATGCTACAGACTGTTCCCTCAATAAGTTACACACTCTTACTCACTCTCTCTCTCTCTCTCACTTTATCTCTCTCACTTTATTTTTCTCTCTCTCTATGTTGCTCTTGTTGTCTCTTCTCTTTACACACTTTCGTGCACACATGCACACGCACACACAATGGCTGTTCAAAGTTTTTCCAGAGTATTTCTCGGTTAATTAACAGATTAGTGGTGTGGGGCACCTCTGAAGTTCAGAGGTCAAGGCTAAACCCTCTAACTGGGAAGATAATCAGTGGCAGGTGGGTCCACACTTCTCCTGTTGCCCCTCACAAACCCCTCCCCTCTTGACTTGACTTGTGGCAAAATAAGCCTTATCCCCCCCCCCACCACCACGTATAGGCTACCAATGCTCTTGACTCCAGCCACTGTTAATGCACCTGAAAGAGAGAGCAAAGTTGTCTGAGGGAGACAGTAGTAGGGGTGAGGAGGAGATGGAGCAATATTTGAAAGAGGAGGAGGGGAGGCCTACATTGGATAATTTCTGGAAATATGCCAGCCTCATACACACTGCCAGAACCCATATTTACAAAACTGACCAGTGGGATTCTTTGAACATAGTTTTTTAAAAAGGAACTTGAACTGTAGGCCTGGGGCTAATACTAGAAAATAGATATACAATAAGAGAAACTGGTGTAAAGAGAATGGGGCTTGAGTCTCTCTTTTTCTTTTTTTACCCTTTCTCTTTTCACTCCTCCCATATTCCATTCCAGGTTCTGCTTGGTGGAGAACTCCATTGTGAGCTTGTGAATGGGAGACTTTGGGAGTGTCTCTCCTTCTATTAATTAGGACCGGCCAGCGTTTCCGCTCCCCTGTGAGCCCCTTCATTATTATTTCTTCACATTCTTTTGCAAAAGTTAACCCCATTTCTTTGCTCACACTTCAAAGACCTATGACAAAGATTCAGTCTCTGGGAAAAAAAAAGTAAGTTTTAATTTATAAGAGAATCTGAAAGCTATTTCTTTTGAAAGCAAATATGTTTATTAAACAACAGCAACAAAAATATAATAAGGATAACCCCGTGAATACATCACTTACACATGGGATTTTGTTTCTGACAAACTAACAATTTATTATTTGATAGTGTGAAAACACAAACAGATGTCAGACAGCTTTACAAATACACGTTCTTGAAATACATTGATTCATATGTACTTATTGAAAAAACAACCTAAAATACACCTCCCCTACATCTGTGGTGAACATCAGCGGGCAAAGAAGTCCTGGGGTGCTTTCTGCCGCTGCCCAGCGGGCATCTATTTGCTGGGGAAAAAAATCACTTTGCCTCATTAGCTACACACACTCTTAGTTTGTCACAATGCCTTTGCTTGAGTCCTGCTAACAGAGGCCCCCCTCTTCTCTTTCTCTAGGTGGAGACTTCAGGGGCCAGAGGCACAGTTTGGGTGAGTGAGGCCTTTTCTTTCTACCCCTCTCCTAGCTGGTTTAAGGGTTGTAATTATCTTTTGCTGGGGGAGGCTGTAAATTGGATTAAAGTGGAGGGTCTCGGCTGAGTGGATCAACCCCCCTTCAGCCTTCCACTTCCCCCGCCATCTCACCACTTGGTGGGCCACACGCTGATAAAGTGCGGAAAACCGGATTTGGATTCAGCCTCAGCATTCATGGCTTCCTGCCGGAAAAAATGAAATTTTTCAACAGAAGGGGCCAGTAGCCTGTGGTATCTGTCCGTGTGGTGTATTTCATCTGGCCTCACTCTTCCAGAAACACCATTACCTACGTTATCTGTGTGAACCGACTCAGCCTGACTAGACTAGGAAGCCTGGCCAATTGCTATCCATATAGTCGGACCATCTCAGTTTTCAAACTCTCTTCAGTGCTGGTGGGCTGAATTATTGTTTATTTGGTTTAATTAGCAGCTTTTTATTCAGGATTTGCTGTAAGATATATTGTATGTTTAGGGATATGTTTAGTGTTCCCTTAATCACTGAAAAATAGTGAATTTAATGCTCACAATGTGTGTTAAAAGATACATTGAAAAACGGCAACATATTAAAGTTACATATAGGCAGTTAACATCAAAATTTGAGGGACAAAGTAAGAAAAGCAGATAGGGAGAGAACGACTTTTGGGGGTGAAGTTGTTTTCCTGGTGATCGTAAAATTCTAATCCTGTCGAGGAATGTCTCCTGGTCTTTACGGATTGCCGGGATACTGGTGCGTGAAATGGCAAGTCTACCTTTCGAAATGATGTGAACCCTGTTTTCACTGAAATTGCAAAAGCTTTTACAAGTCATGGCAGGTGCAGCATTTGCATTGAATGGACTTGTCTATGGAGATTGGTGCCCATGACTACATCTGAATCCTGTGTGATTAAAGAAACTGTGCCTTTACTTTGTATTTTGCCTCTGTTAAATGTATGCACATGGAATGGACACAAAAACATCTGTAAAACATACTGTAATGCAATAACTTTGTGCTAAAAAATTCTCCGGAAGTTATATTGCTCTTTTTCTCCGGAATCTCAGGAACGTAATGCAATCCAACACAACAGTAACACAATTTATAGCCCAAGAAAGTAGTTGAATCCACATATTTTCAAAGCAGACTTAAAATATGTAACAAAAATACAGAAAGGTAGTTTTTGTTGCATGCCATTGTTTTAGATTGCATTATATGTTTTGGAGAAAGTAACAGTACTTATGTAAAGTACAGGTACCTCAGAATCCTACTTGAGTATTTCTAATTACTTCTGTCCAAAAGGTAAAGTCGATGTAATTTTTACTCCCCTACATTTATCTTAACATACAAAACATATAATGGTATTATAAAATATGATGCGTTGTTATAGATTAGCTGCCACTATTAACACATTACCTTATGTAATAAGTTACATCTCAACCAATTATAACATTATTATCCTGGTTACATGTAAATGCATAATTTTTATTAATGCAATCATTTATTACACACTGAGAGCGACCTTTCTGCGTAATGAGTACTTTTCCTTGTGATACCAAATACACTTTATTATGAATTCTTCTGTTCTTTTACTTAAGTAAGATTTAATTTAGTATTTTGACATTGTGTTATTGCAAACTTCACATAAGTAAAGGATCTGAGTACTTATTCCGCCTCCAATTGTTGCTTTGTCCTCCCCCAGCATACAATCAGATATATTTATAAATGTACACTCTTTTATGTATATGTGAGTACAAACTTGTATAAGTGTTGCAGCTACTTTCCTTGTAATAATTTAGGCTGTTGAAAATGTTTTTTTATGCGTCCTATTATTGTATAAAAAACGTTTGAGAAACTGACAAGCAAAGTTACATTGTATCCACTGACAAACGTGTTGCAGAATGGATTGTAATTGATGCATTTAGGTGAGTTAAAAAATAACTCAGACATTGATAAGGCATTGTTTTTCATAAACCCAAGCTATAACAAATAATCAATGATGCTTACACCATAACACCTTTACCTGTTAAGAATCTTTCTTCAGGTCAAAGGTTTATATCTCTCACTCCCAAACCAAATTTGTGAATGGAGTAAGTGAAGTAGCATAAGGGTTTTCTCAGAGGTAATACCAAACTAGGTTGAGTGGTCCCCTATTGCGGGTATAATGACCTGAAACCTGAAGAGCAATGAAAGAGAGTCTATTGAGGAGGGTTTTTCCATTCACGTAAAATGTCAATGCATTTTCCAACAGACACTTACAAGGGATCAGTGGACCCTCAAGTGTTCATGAAGAAAATAACCTTTCAGTACTACACAGGGATGCTGCTTGCCTGAGCCATTCTACGACCATAACACCTCTAATGATTCAACCAAATAGGTTTGGCATTTTAGGAAGATAGAGAAAACAAAATGAAGCAGTTGTTCAGAAAAAATAAAAACATAGAAAAACATCAACGGCCGTTTGAGGTTTACTTATGCCTTCAAGCCATCTGCATGAAATGACTGAGCAAAAGGCCGCACAGTGCAATCGAGTAAGCTATCTTGCTTCTTGGGTTTTAGTTACCAGCACGGAAGTGTTTTTCACAAGGCACTAGAAAAACAGAGCTACAGTTATCTTGGATGCTCTTCTTTTGATGTTTTCTCAGCCTGTGCTGTTTTTTTCTTGCTCTCAACCATGGAGATAAATGGGTGGGAGGGCTGTTGGTGGGAGATTCCTCAACACAGTGGGAGCTCAGGGCCGTCACTACGAGTGTTTGTCTAAGATATGAACTGTTTATAGTACTCCCTACTACTAATTCATTATTACACACAAGACATTTTTTTTTTCTTCCATTGTACAGCATGACACCACCTCCCATTTGTTTTAAGTATTGGAAGTAGTTATATATTAGAATTTTTTTTTTTCAATACAAATTATGCTTAAGTATGCTCATAAAATATATTCAGTGATGAATTAAACACAGCCACTGCATCTAATGACTGTAAGAAAGATTTTACCATTTACTGTGCATTATTATGAAAAGACATTGACAATGAGTTAGGAAAACAATAAATATTTACATACGCAGCTTTAAGTGGTTACTTTTATTGGATTCAAAAACAAATAAAGTTGTATTGATAAGGGGACATTCTTAGAATTGACACAGTGTGATGAGTCTGCTCTTTTGTGGACACTGTGTTCAAAAGGATTTGGCTAATCCAGAGCTGTGTGTGGATCACCCACAGATCCTACATATTTAGACCGGATATGTGGCAGCAAATGAGGGCATTCTGTCTCTGTGTTTATTAGACAGTAGTCAGAACCCCCCTTTCATCTTTAATTTCCTGCCATGCCATCTGAAGACAAAGATCAAACAGGGGACAAAGTGGCCCTCCACGCTCCAGACACCTCTGAGGAGAGTTTAGAACCCCGACTGTTCACTCGCCCTGACCCTACCTCTCTCCACTTCCTCTTCACACAACCCTCCTCCACAAGCCAGGCCTTAAAAGGTAAAACTTATCAAAGCTATTTGTCCGCAATGAGCCTGTTCATCCTGCGTTACTGATTAGCGATTGACTTGGGAACCATTTGTACACTCGCAACTTGATTCTGTCATTGATGAATACTGTGTCACTCCCTGAGATTTAATGTTCCGTACAAGCAACCGTGAATCTTTCACGTTGACTTTATCTGCTTTTAATTTGCATTTTGACTTCTTCTGTATCTCTGTGGTGTTCACCCATTTGAAATGGCCATTCAGTGAGCCTCTCCTTTCTCATCAGAAAACTTTGATTGCCAATCTGCGCCATCCGTGTCAATCAAACATCTGTTCGCCGTTTTGTCCACTGCTGCACCTGCTGACCTCCATGTGACCTGCAAAATAAGCAGCGAGGCGGGAAACTACAGGAAGCAATTTACTCTCCCAAAGCTACCTTGGAATGGACGAGCCAATCAGGGCCCTGTGCAGAGTGTCAATTTTTTTGATTAAATGTACTCTAGACCTAGCTTCTTATGTTTGATTTTCTTTCTTTTTAACGGCACCCATAGTGTTACATAGGCAAAGGGGAGGTGAAATTTCTCCCTTCCAAATGGATTGCAATTTCCCCCCATTTAGCACCTGAAGGTAATTAGCTTGAAGAGATTGCAGAGTGAGAAACACGTTCATGGAACATTAACTCTCGCACATTCTCCAGTTGCAGGGAATTAATAGGAAAGATTAAAGTTTAAAGAGAGCAAATGCCATTAGCTCACAAACCTCTTCTCAGGGGCTGCAACCAAACCATGCTAAACCAATGCTGCTTTTAAAATAGCTTTTTTCCCCCCATGATTTTTGTCATATTAAATGCACAGTTTCAAAGATGTTTTAGTGTGCACACTCTGATGAATTTGTATGTTCTGCATGCTGTCGAGGTGCAGTTGCCTCTTTTATGAGTTTTTTTGTGTGCTCTCAACTTCCATGTATTATCCTAAGGACCAGCCCGGCATGTACTTTAATTTAGCGGCAATCTAGAGAAAATGTAAACGCATAACATAATCTGCATTAATGCAGATTTTAATACACTTTTTTCTTAACTTATGTCTTTGCTGTGCCTTCTGGGATTTTTTAAGTTTCTGTATGTGTGTCTAATCATTTTATTTCCATCATGCATTGAGTTTTTGTTCGGATATCCTTTTCTCCACTTATTTGTCCATTTAGCCATTCATCCATCAATCTATCTACCTTAAGGGGATAGAGGAGGAGACGGCAATTGGCAATGAATTTTTAGAGGCCGTCCCACTCACAGATTCCATCATTGCCTGAAAAATTCTGTGAAAAAAAAAAAAAATGAAATTGAGACATGGTAGAATTTATTGCCCAGAAAATTCCATTCTACTATCTGATTTGAAAAGTCCAGTCCTCCTAGCTTCAGAAAATCTATTTCCCCACATTTTAATACCCGCGTAGCAGTCCTCATAATTCATTCAAGTGTGTTAAGTTCAGTTTTATTAGATCTGAAACAAATTTTGGTGGGGATCTTATAGGTCATTAACCATGGAGTAATTTTATCCTTGTTTCCCTAATGATGCCATAATGGTGAGTGAATTTCTTAACTAAAGACCAAAGAACATTGTGAAGGTCAGCTTCATCTGCAGGCTCCTTCAAGCGCTTCTCAGAGAGATTGGAAAAGTCGCACAATTTTGAGGAGTCATTAATAACCTTAAAGCTGAGAGCCTATTTGCGTTCTTTTTCTCTACCTTTTAATGTCTCTCTCTCTCTCTCTCTCTCTCTCTCTCTCTCTCTCTCTCTCTCTC
>NC_048423.1:10790647-10824827 GCF_013103735.1 Etheostoma cragini | reverse complement strand
GTGTGTGTGTGTGTGTGTGTGTGTGTGTGTGTGTGTGTGTGTGTGTAAGTAAGAGTCAGAGAAAAAGAGAGGGAGAGCAGAAATGGTAGTGTAGTGACATACAGATCCCAGATGTGATGCTGCTATAATTTGAATTTTATGCCTTTGTTATCGCTTTAATCATTTTCTTTATTCGTTTTGTTTCAGTGGTCTGGGAGAGACACCTGATAGGATAAACCACCTAGGGACCCATTTTTATTTGGAATGTGGTGCAAGGTCTAATTAGAATTAGAATTTTGCTGAGCCTTGAAATGGTTGGTACTTTATCCTGATCGCCTTAGATATTGTTCCAAGTCAATCATTTGTCATCGCAAAGCATGCTGGGAAGGTTCTGCTAATGCAGCCCTGGGTCTGTTCGCCATTTTTTGCTGCCCTGGCATTTTAGTCCATTTAGGCAGCCTGATGTAAGGACGACAGTGGTTATATATCCACGGTATGACACCAGTAGGAGCACACTGTGGTTGGACTGCTTATGTCACATCCATCTGAGCTCTGTCACCAGTCAGTGTCTATGCACTGTAAAGGATCTTTTTTACACCATGCATTTTATTTTATCAGAGAAAGCAGTCTGAGATATCACTTGATTCATATTCTATATACAGCGGTGGAAAATACCAAAGCACTGAAATTAGGTAAAGTTTTGACCTACAGTAGTATTTTAAAGACTATGTATTTTCTAACTCCACCACATTTTAGAGGGCAGTAATGTTTTTTTTTTTTTCACAGCTATAGTCCCTTTCTTTTATTGAAAACACGATATAAACATGTTGCATTGTTACAAATTAAACTCAACGGTGAAAAGTAATGAAGTATTAATTGTATTATAGTAATGTGGTAAATGAAGTACTGATGCAATTTTTACATTACCATTTTATGCTACTTTATACTTCTACTTCAATACAATTCAGATAACATCATTGTACTTTTAACTCCACTACATATATTTGACAGCTATAGTCACTCTCCACATTTAAATTTAAATATATTTACAATAAAATATACACTGTTATAGATTAAACTATCCAGTAGTACGTGAAGTGTTAAAGTGAACTCCACCCAAACCAACTACAACATTAAAGTTCCTCTTATATGTTACAGTGATGCATCAATACTAATGACCCCAAGATATAATGATTTAACACTCACAGGGGACATTCTGCATAAAGAGTACTTGTACTTTCAATACTTTGACTGCGTTTTGTTGCTAATAGATCTGTACTTTTACTTAAGTAAACTTTTCATTGCAGTACTTTTACCTGTTAGGTGTAGTATTTCTATTTAATTAAATCATCTAAATTACCTACCAGTAAAATGATCCTAAATAAATATGATGATGATGATAAAAAAATATTATAAAGCTCACAGGAACTATTTTATCATGCCTAACGTTAAGTTTCATTTATAATACTTTGTGATTAGTACTTTTAATAATACTATTAACACTTTGTATGTGCAAGTAAGTATTTCAGCTCTAACTTACAACAAACACAGTATCAGTAAATCATTTTACTTGAATTTGGGTGGTGAAACTGATACTTGACTACTTCTTCCACAACGGTGTACATGGAGCATCCAAATGAAAAACTGTTTCAGGTAAAAATCAAAGAATTGCAGCAACTAAAATAACACTAAATCATAGTTCATTATACCAGTGTATATTTATTTAACATGTTTATAGTCACACCTGTTAATTATAGGAACAGAAAACTAGTTTACAGTTGTTGTTCAAAGACTGTTCTCCCACAGAAGAGAACATGTGTGTCTCTCATTTAGATGGATTCCTCCCAGGGACAGGGGACAACTAGCTGTCCTGTACGTCGCTGTGTGAACAGGAAAAGGTAATGGTGTTTTGTCACAGCCTATCTGGGTTAACGTGTGTCCTCTTCTCAGGTCCCCTCCGATGCATTTTATTTCCCAGGCGCCTCCTTTGGAGAGATTGGAGTTGACAGGCGTTAACATTTAGAAATGTACCAATAAATGGCATTCATGGGTGCTGATATGCAGTTTGCTGGTGGTATATGAAGGCCAGTGCAGCTGCTGAGTGTGCAACACTGGAATATTAACTTCAAAGTAGTTATCTATTAATTATGCCATAGTTGCATTGTCCTGGGGGATAATACATACTGTAGAAGGAGCTTAGTTCTTTTATCATTTATGCAGAATGTTTGGTTTATATTCATTTGCATAATAAATTGTTCTCCCTCACATCTTCTTGAGTGGGCAGGTATCTCTCAATCATACTCATGGGACTAGACCTTTCTGTTAATTGTGTGTTTAAATCTAATTGGAACTGAAGTAAAATGTCTGGAAAGCCTGCTTTGAACTCTTTTGAAAATAAAATATAAATTCTTCTGACAAGATGATGGATCACCTGTAAGTCTACCTGACACTGAAATTAGGGTTTTTAATGACATGCTGCCTCCTCCTAGATGTGAAATTCAAATTCCCTCCCTGGTCTCCCTCCTTGTCGTCACCTGTCCCTTTGACTCGCGTACGCCAAACACAGGCACTTTGTCTTTGTCACTGGGAGCAGGACAATGTTTTTCACCAGCAAGCTTTTGTATTAACCAATCTCATATGGAACTGAGGACATAGCTCATTGAGCACCGTGTTGTTATTGTGTGAGCTTATTTTTCCTTTCATAGGGACCAGCCACAGATTTCTTGTACCACTCATTTAATCCCCGCTGTAGCGGACTCCTTATTGTTTTATACAAAATCATCAGGACTAAATTCAAATTTCTGACAATTTGTGGCCCAGAATTAAAATATATTCAGTTTTCCTGCACCTATGCACATAAATACATATTTCAACTAAATCATATTTAGGAATGCTTTAAAATCATAATATTTGGTGGAGTACTTAGCCATAGATTATAACTGAGCTGAACAAGGAGTTGATCATGATATTTGAGCTCTCCTGGCACGGTGGATGACACTGGTATGATGTCACCTGTAATCAGGTGTTGCACCTATCGTGAACACCCGCATCGGCTCCCTTGTCACCCCACAACACTCTGTTTTAACGGGGGCCAAAGTAATCCATCCTGAAGAATGAAGGAAAGGCCTGGGCTGGCTCTGGGACTGAGGCCAATAAGAAGCAAATGAAAAATCAATGCTACTGTGACACATTAACTTATCCCCCAATTTCATAACTGGCATTAGGTGTCAGGAAAAATCTGTAGTGTGGAGGTGGCTTGTTGGGCCTTCGTGGCTTTCATGGCCACTTTGTGCTCTCAGCTGGTGGAGGAAGTGGGGGAAAGTGGTGGAGCTACAGAAAAATAATAAAAGACAATGGAACTACAGGACTTCATCAGTTGTAGCTGCTGGGCTCAGAGTGAGCAACATGCAGCGCAGGCTGCCCTTTGGCCTTAGCTAAGCAAATGAAGCCTGTATCAGTTTCTTATCCATTATTGTACATATTTGATTTACCATTATGTGTTATGTTTTCTGATTTTACTGTCATCTATATTCATTCTTTCTATTGTATGATATGTGTTTTTACTCTTGGTTTCTGATGTTAAGCACTTTGGATACCTGCTGGTTGCTGTAAAGTGTTATATAATTACATTTTCTATGATTGATTTGATTGATGTCCTGGTAGCCAGTTGATGATTCTGACCAGAGATGTAGACATAAAAAGAACTTATACCTACATAAATCTTACTATTAGTTTGTATGGAAGCCTGCTTCCTAGAAATTTGTTTTTCCAGTAGTATGTTTTCAGAAGAAAAAAAAAACATCACTGCCTGGCTTGTATTTGGTAGCAAGTGTTTGTCTACTGAGTGCTACTTTTTTATATTGCAGTACAAATTGCAGGTCTGTGACACTGGAGGTTGGTGGTCACATCCTGCGTCTTCGTGTGGTTAAGTATAAAGGCAACAAAAGGTTGGTTAAGGTTAGGAAAGAATTGTGGTTGGGTTTGAATGCTATTAAAGTAAACATGTCTTGTGCTTTGAGTTACTTTTGACTTGTTTAGTGTTTAACCACAATCTTTCCTATACCTTTTAATTAAGTGCTTTGTGTGCCTAAACATTATCATCAAAAATTGAAATCAAGGTTCAAGTTGTTACGAGTGGATTTTGCAGGAAAAACGACTCAAATACATTGTCAGTGAATGTTTTGCTTGACCTGGCAGAAGAAGTAATTTAGGTGGCATTTCATTTCTCCACAAACAGATTTGCTGTTGCAAATAAGTAGTATTTAAACTTAATTCCAAGGAACCAGGTTGGTACATTACAGGGATAAGTCACTTTAAAACTTATATATGTGGTCAAAATGTTAACTTGTGCATTTTCATTACAATGATATTTTTATTTCTAACATAAATAAACAAATAAAGAATTTAAAGGAGAAATGAAGGAGGAATGATTTAGGAAATTGCAGATTTTATTGCTCTCTTTGCCTTTGAAGTTCCTCTTAATTCAAAATAAGCCTGCCGTTCATCTGTCACATCATAACAATAATAATCTACAGCAAGTCAGTGGAAATAGCGGAGAGAAAAATAGCCTTCACTTGAAGAGCCAGTCTAATCAGTACTCGCTCTCAACTGTTAAATGTATTTAAACACTAAATTAACAACCCATAAAGGGCCTCTGGTACACTACATTCAAATTAGAGCCAGTTCTTATTTACTGCCACAGAATTGCAAAAGTGACACTTTCCCTGATCACATTAAGAAAAGCAACGGAGTGACCTTGGCGTAATGGAGGTGGATGAGATACGAGCACCACCACCCTCATCCTCAAAAACACACAGATTCCCTGTATCCTCAGCCAGCAGGCGGGGATGAAAAAAAAGAAAGAATGATAGAAAGAGGATGACTGTCCTCATCTACAGTGTCATTAAATCATCAGCTAATGGTGTTAGCATCAGTTCAGCTACTAATGCTGTGGCGAACTAGTGAGATTTATGGGACTGCCATCTAAGAGTTGGAAAACAGAAGAACGAGAGAAACACTCCAGGTTTTAGTTTTAGCAAAAGCTCAGCCGGCTTGCAGTTCACCTCTAAGTTCTATGCCGGGGGTGTTGGTGTCATCTTGTTTAGTGGGAGTTGATCGTTCACATATTTAATGCTTTAATTACACCTCAACAGCTGTGCGCAGTGATTTAAGTTTATGGATGTGAAAGCTCTTAATTATGAAGCAAAATGCATAAAGTGATTTCTGATGGTGGATGCAGACAATTAAATTTATTTAAGATTTTCTGCAGCGGCAGAGTAAACGGCTTTCTGTAAAATGACCCTTACTGAAATGCACAATATGCTGTAATGTGTTCCATGATGTGTGAACAGAAGGCATCAATCAGAAGGCGTCATTGGAAAGTAAAGAACAAATTCTTGTTTTTCATATTTAGAGCATCCCAAAAAAAATCTACACAATGAATGACAAGAGCGGGACGGTGAGCCCATCTCCTATCTGGATCTATCTTGGGTTTTGGTTGAGCCCTGACAATGAGGATACAGTAATCAGTAATACATATAGGAGGCTGGATAGCGCCTATGTTTTCTGGCAGTGGTGGCAGTGGCACGTTCTGATTTGGGTTTTGAACAAACAAGGAAGGAAGGAAAAAAGTGTGATTGTCCCCAAAAGTCTAAACTAAAAAACACCAATTTAGTATTCTGTCATGTTCATGTGTCATATGTAGAAAAATCTGAATCTCGTGTTTTAAAACGGTTAATCTTAAACCTCTTTTCATTTAGTTTAGTAACAATTAACTCAGTACTTTACTGCAAATGATATTGTGTTGAAGATCACGAAAGATACGGAATTGCTCATGATGATTATTCATTATTCACATAGAAAATGTTTTTTTTTTTATCATTGTGTACATGCTAAATCCCAACCTGTATACAGAAATGCAGGCAAGTGACCACTGGACACTACATTTTGATGTAAAAACACTGAATATCATCACACAAAACCCAGATGCCTATGCACACAACACACAACAATGCATAGATATAACTAAGACTTGTACGTGTCCAGCACAAACACCATAGAAAAAGCATTTTTTTATGCACAGAATTTAATGTGAGCAACTAATGTTCATTTGTGAATATCTAAACAGAATGCATGCAGTGCTACACAGAGGGCTTATTTGAGGTTTGTTGAGCTCTTTGTGTGCAAAGAAAAGGAAGATGAATTGTGACAAGCATCAAAACATCATGTGTATATATACACATGTAAAGGCTTAATGTTATGGCTTCAATCAAGATGACTTCTATTTGCAAGGATCCCAACAGCTCAGCCAAAAAAAAACTCAAAGACGACCACTGACTGTAAACCCCTTCAGGATAATTCTATTATTTGTCAGATGAGATGTATTTGTCTTCTGCTGGTCACTGACAATCAAACACGTTAACAGCACTGATGTGCCTCTTCAGTCAAGTTCTGCTCGCATTATTTGGCAAATTGACTCATGAGTGCCGTTTGGTAACAGCAACGTAATGTGGCCCATTTTTCTTCCTTCCTCTCTCAGCACCCTCTATTCTCTCTCTGTTTCTCTCTTTCGACCTCTCTTACAGTCCTTTAAAGACTCTGTCCTTTTTTCCAGTTGGGTGGCCGAGGCCTGGACTTGGACGGATGACTTAAAATAAAGTAATTCCCTTAAATGTTTTTTAAAAGCAGCAGGAGCCATGATTCCATGGCCCTCATTGATGCCATCATTATTATGTATAGGATAGCTCAGTGAATAATAACCCATGATCTGTCATTTTTCCTGTTATTGGCACTGCAAGTTGTAAAGGTTAGGTAATTTATTTTAATGTTTAATGTGTCAGCTGGTATTGCCATGCACTACTGTCTCAATATATTCCACAATTAAAGGCATTATTGTTCCATTTTACTCCAGCTCACAATCCTGGAAAAGTACTTGTCATGAATAATCTACAAAGCCCTATTTAATCGTCTTCAGGCCTTTCTGTGGTTGATACTGTTTTCTGTAGGTCATAGTGAAAAGTGAAAACCAGTAATAGAGTATAGCAAAATCATTTATTTTTTCTATAAAATGACCAAATCAGAATTACCACACATAACTTACATGTCTAAAATATTAATTTAACCAAAAACCCATTTTTAGGTAATCATTTATTCATATCTGTCTGAAATCAGGCTACAAATGTGCTTTACAGTGAAATAAATATGCAATATTGTTGGATATACTGTATTTTCTTTCATTTAATTTTTTTTTTTTTGTATTTATATTTATTAAACCATGAGAAATAGGCGGACAGCTATATGAAACATGGAACACAGCAATCGAAAAAGGACCCACATACAAAGACATTTCTGTACAGCATATTCCCCAAAGATGAATAGCTGTTTGGTGGTATGGTCGTGCAGAACAATGAGAAGGATTTCAGGAAAATGGGCTTTGGGGTGGCATTGTGCGCATACATTGTGGAGGAAGGGGGGGGGATCAGCACGCTTGAGCGCATTTAAATTTACACAAACTCTCTAGCAATGACAGTGATAAATGTTACACTCTATTCTACAATATGTTTAATGCATAGGTCTGAGGAGTTAAGTTTTTCCCTCTGGTACGAGGCTGCTGTTGTAGTTACCACTATATGTTACATCAGATTCCCTTCCATTAAAATGCCTAGTGGCACAGTGAAGACAGCAGGTGAATATGACACTGAATTTGTTTACCTGTCACCTTCCTCCATCCTTCATTCCCCCCACCCGCTCCCCCTTTGCATGCACGTGTTTTTGTGTGTACAACTTTGTGAGTGCATGTGTAAGAGGTCACAGACACATGTTCCGTTTAAATAAGACCAGAAGAAATATAAAAGGCACATGGAAAAAAGTCTAGCCATAATTAGTCTGTCCACGCGAAGAACACACACTACTGGTGTATTCTGCTTTACTGATCAAACTCAGGAAATGCATTATGACGCTACAAGGATGGACTGTCAGGCTTCTCAAGAAAAAAAATCTATCCTTATCACTGAAGAAATTCAACTGTGACTGGCCACATCGTGGTGCATTTCCTGTGCTCTGCCTATGACTGTCACAAAACAACCAGACCACTGCTGTCGACACACACGGAAAAATCCTTGAGCTCTTTCCCTCACTTTTTCTATTCTGTCTTTCTCTTTCACACACACACATACTCACACAGCCATACACATACGTACAGAGAGGCAGTTGTGTGGATTATAAGCGAGTGTATGTTGGAGTCTCTGACCTGTGTTTGATCTCCTGTAAGCAGGGTCTGCATGACTAGCTGAATGTACTTCTACTGTACGTGTAGCACTGATAAGATAGCTTGCAAGCTTGATCTCGCTTAAGGATAAGTGTTTTGGCTCACAGTGCACCTGGCTAGACGTGGCAACACCTGAGTGGATGTTTTTGAAATGTACTGTATACTAGGATTTCACAGTATATATCAGTGAACTGGGGAGTATACATATATGCACACACAAAATACTTTTTCTGTTCGCCCTGTAGGGTTTGGACACTGTTCTCGTTTCTTGAGCATACTGTACTCTAGACCAACTTGAACTAATTTTGATTTTTTTTCAGTTCTAAGATGCTATTTAACATTATTGAAGAATACAGGAACGTCCTACCTGTAAAATCTTATTTACTTAGTGCTATTCGTCTTGTTGTGGTTATGTTTGCATGTTACAGATGATTGTTTTATTTTGGAGTGGTTATGCAGTATTATTCCCCTTTATAAAAGTGTAAAAACTCATTTGTAGCTGTTGTGTTTTTGTGCTTTGCCAGACACTTAACTCTACTAATGTGATTCTGGAGAAAACCTTTGAAATACATTTTTTTTACCCTCGTGTGCAGCTGAAATCAATCCTTGTATTTTTGTTTTCCCCAAATGTTGGTTCTTGTAACACAAGTTTTCACTCATCTGAACAAAACAGTATTACCAGTGAACAAGTGCCGGTGTGGGTGGTTTAAGCTGCACACAGCCATTATATTCTTTAGGTTTATGACCCATACAATAGCCTGGGCCAAGCACAGCTCCTTGTGTACTGTAGTATACCTATTGTAAAGCCTGTAATATGTAAACAAACAAGCCCAAACTTTATCTGATTTATAACATTAGCGGGTCTTGGCCGGGGATCCTTCACCACCTCCAACAGGCCCGAGCCAGCCAGCAATTCCAGTCGCAGACAGCTTGAGCACTTTCGATTTTATACCTCAGCAATTTTTATAGCGTCTTTAGCTCTGCACGCACAGACCTCGCCATATCCTCTGGAAAGAGAGAGCCTGGGAGAGGCAGAGAGGAAGCGGCAAATAACAATATTGTACACACAAAAAAGGGAACAGGTGTTGATGAAGGATGCTAAGTAGCTGGGTCATGTGACATGAACTGTTTTGCGCTGCTATTGGACGCTGATGCAGAATGCTGTGCTGTCCTGGCTTCTGATTGAATTGGCTGATGGTACAGCCCTGTCTCAGTGCTTACCGCTCAGATTAAGTAAGGTAGAGTAGCCAAGCCTCTGAGGGTTTTAGCATCTGTGCAAGGTTGCTGTAACTGATACTGTGAAGTTATAATTAAAGGTTCCAACTGAGAGAGCCTCGTATGATGCAGTTGACACCTTACCTCTCTTTTGCAGGATAACTAGAGGAGTAATGTGGGAGGCAGGATAGCAGCCTGAAAACTGCATTTTAAGTACTGTCTAAGAGCTTGTTTGTTGCTGTGCAGATGTGAGGACAGCACTGGGGAGAAAACATAAAGCTACAACAGGCCAGTATTTATACATTGGGGGAAAACTGTATTTGAAGACCCTGCTATTTTGCAAGTTCTCCCACTTAGAAACCATGGAGGGGTCTGAAATTGTCATCGTAGGTGTATGTCCACTGTGAGAGACATAATCTGACGAAAAAAATCCAGAAATCCCAATGTATGATTTTTGAACTATTTATTTGTATGATACAGCTGCAAATAAGTATTTGAACACCTGAGAAAATCAATGTTAATATTTGGTACAGCAGCCTTTGTTTGCAATTACAGTGGTCAAGTGTTTCCTGTAGTTTTTCACCAGGTTTGCACACACTGCAGAAGGGATTTTGGCCCACTCCTCCACACAGATCTTCTCTAGATCAGTCAGGTTTCTGGGCTTTTTTCTGAGAAACACAGAGTTTGAGCTCCCTCCAAAGATTCTATATCGGGTTTAGGTCTGAAGACTGGCTAGGCCATGTTCAAATACTTATTTTCCTCACTGTATATCTCTTCCATTCTAGTAAAAATGTTACTCTATATCTGTGGATATTTCATTATTTACGTGTAAGATATCTTTCCGCTACTTCTGCAAACAATAACGATGACTGTAAAAACCACAGTAGAATCATACAATGGACAAGTGCTATTTAGTCCTTGTAATTCCATTTCAAAATAGACATTATTTTTCTATTCTCTTAATTCTGACTTGGAGTACTGCTATGCAATGAGTCCATATTTAAACACCCTGTGAACAAGGTTAGATATTTTGATTGCCACACACTGTCTCCCATTTTTCATTTACCTGGCAGAAAAATCTGATGTGACAGTTAAATTTTGACAGTAGAGAAAATCTACTCTTAGCCATTAGAGCTAATGTCATGTTTCTGTGCTAATCCCTCATCATTTTTGGGCCTCATTGCCTATTTTTCTCTATGATATTAAGTATTCAAAGCTCATTTACATTCTTATTTTTCAATTTGCTGCTGCAGTAGTTTAATTTATTCCATATAATTTCTTTTTCTGAAAGGGACATTAATCATTGACTGTACGTTTTAGTGCCTCTGGGATTTTTTTAATCAATAAAATAAAGGGATAAAAGCCTCACCACAAGGCTAGGTTACAAAGGCTGTACAGAGGATTTGTTTTCTTCAATTCCTTCTGTTTTACCGGATCTTTATGTTTGTTCAAATTCAATTATCACTTAGTGCACCTTATTATTCTGTCTTGTTGATAAATGTGTCCAAGTACATCATTTTTTTTTTCCCCCTTTCAATATTTATTGAAATAAAATTAGATGTTGTAGCCTCTCAACAACTTTCAATAACAAAAAAGTTATTTCTATTAGTCCTGGGTTTGTTTGTAAAGCAGCAACAAAAGCATGTCTCAGAAATAACACTCATGTCAAGAAGTGCCTCCCTGTAATGCTTCTGGTAGTTCTATATTTCTGGTCTGTTAAGCTGGAGGCCTAACCACTTTCATCCTCTTTCTTCCTCTCCTTTCTTGTTGTTTCTTCATCCTTTCACATTCATTTTATGCTTGGCTATTCCGTAGGCTATCAGTGTATTAATGCTATAGCTTAAGCCAAACAGCCTCCGTGAGATAAGCGTCCGGGTTGTCATGTGGCTGTTCACAGTTCATACTCCGCTTTTCCCCCTTAGTTGGAAACCCCAAATCATTTAATAATATTAATCGGTTTTGTGTGTGTGTGTGTGTGTGTGTGTGTGTGTGTGTGTGTGTGTGTGTGTGTGTGTCCCATTTCTGTGCTCCTACATTTTCTCTCAAATTTTTGTTTTAACTTCCTTGTGTCTCATAGAGACCTTGCACATCTTCATTAGTTATTGACTCTTTTGAGAGGCTTGACCTTCCAAAGGTGTGAGTGAAAGGGGGCGTGATCGTTTGGGTCTGCAGAGATGGAGGGGGTCTGTAAACTCTGATACATAATGCTGTGGGCTATAATACTTTGTGCATGGGTGGTTGCAGGCCTGCTAATCACAAGGAAAAGACCCCACTGTCTCACTCCATAAACCTGGCCCAGTAAGAAGACAGCAAGGGGGGCACAATGTCACTTGTAAATCCCAAATTAAACTCAACTGCCCAAAGCTCCCCAGCGTAAAAACACCCTCACCTCGATCCTGACTCCCCATGTCTTCCTCTCAGCCTCACAGGGTGTAAAAAAAAAAACGCGCTCATAGTTGTCCAGGTGTCAACGGTGTCAAGGTTGTGGAGTGGTCAATTTGCCCGCTTGTTGGCCACGTTTGGTTTTATGCATGTATTTCATGCCACAAAGCTTCTGCAGCAACTGGGCCTGCCCACAATCCCCCACCCCACCCCCTCGAACCTTTCGTCCCTGCATTGTGACTTGTGCAAGCTTGTGTTTCCAAAAAATAGATTATGCCAAAGTGAAAAAAATAATTCCCATGTAACTTTTCTTTAAAACCCTCCACTTCATTGTTTCACAGGTTGCAAAAGGAATGTCTTTATATGCATTGTGGCTAGTTTGAGCTTGCTATAAGGGAGGGAAAATGGTCTTCTTGAAGGCAATCTGTTCATTAAGATAATGTGTTAGTTCCAATTAAACTAACATTAAAATGATTCACATAAAGAGTTGGAGTCAGCGTTTTTCCTAACTTGCTCTTTTAATTACATCGTTCCTCTCCTGTCATTAAGGATATTAAAAATTCATTAACAAGAATAGTACTGCGTCACAGCAACAAATCAGACTTACATCTCATGTTGTCAAAAGAAATTAGTGATTTCATCTGAAAGGCGTTTAAGTTCCCTTTGAGCAATGCTTCAGGACCTGGGTGTCAACAGGTTACTGCAGTGGTGAACTGTCAAGTTATTAAAGCTTCACATTTATTTGCAAGGTGTTTTAATATGGAATTTAATGGAAAAAGAGTGAGACATTTAAATGACGAATGAGCTTTGGCAACATAGGGCTTTATGTGTTGTATTTATCCATTTATTAAATGTACATTTATTTGCAGCGACATCCAGCGTCCCCTTCTAATGTGATTCCATTGCCGGCTGTTATGTTTTCCGTCAGTTATATTTCTCGCTCCTAATTTGTTTTCATCAAATGTGTTTATGGCTAGCTGAAACTGTTTTACAGCTTCGCTATCGAACCGTGCTGCTGCTGCTGCTGCAGGAAATGAGTCTGTCCATGAATAACATAAGCTCTGCCAGTGTGATCCTTGCCAGAAAGAAAAAAAACTAAATCTGCTTCTCTTTCATGGCATGCAGGTGTATCCTCATGTTGCTGCAATTTTTTAACAGATAGTATATGAAGCAGACTTTCTAGTATAATAAACACCAGTGCGTAGCCCTGGCTAAACCACCTGATGATGAAGATTAAACAGATAAACATACACACACATGGGAGATGCAGCAGGTGGTAATGTGAAAATAATTATGGGTTTGGCATGAAAGTGAAGAATAATTAAATGAATAAATGTAAAACAACAGCTTTGAAATGTTTTGTTGGCACAGAAATGCTTTTTTGTATCCCCAATATTTTGTGAAATGTAATTTAAAACTTTGCCAGTTAATCAAATAGCATTTCGATTAGGTCAGTATAAAGTATAATGATATAGCACTTATTGGCTATAGTTCAATATACTATTCCTCTTTTGATCATGAATGAATGTTTTCACACCAATCACCTGAATTAACAAAAAAAAAATAAGTACAGCTTTTAGTTTCAGTTTGACACAAGAAGAAAACACACTGATAACTGTCTATCAAACAGAATGACCAGTGTGTGAACCTTTTCCACATTGACACCTTCACTGGAAGCTAAGAAAAAGAAGGCGATAACGTCACCACATTATTAATATTCCATTAGGAGCTGTTGTGAATTCTATCTCTTTGCAGCCACCATTGTATCATAGAGCACTGAAATATTCATATCCTTCTAATTAATTGGCATCAGAGGGGTGGCTGGTTTTGTTTTTCAAGTAATACAACAGTAGAGTAAACCTGAGATTAGACTGAAATATTCACCACAGCAGGCGATTAGTGTATGAAGTTATGGAATAAAAAGAAACCTTATCAGTACACATTTTAATCCCCTTTACTGTCTCACAGATAACCAGAGATAAAAGCAACATCATTGTATGAAAGTGGGCTTCTGTTGGTGAATTCTGGCCACGTTAGATTAGGTTTTCCTTGACTCAAAAGCATCCCACAATCACACACCCTCCCACCATTGCAGTTATTGAATTGCATTACGTTGCCCTGTGGGGCTCCCATTACTCACTCTGGCTAATCTGTAATGACTGGCTATCCTCAACCAGCCGAGGCCACATGGACTCTCTCATTGATTATATTCAAACAAACAAAAAAAAATCCAGTGGTTCAACCCAATACCGATTATGAGAAACCATCTTCACAGCCTCCTTCACTTCTCTCCAATATCACTCACTATATAATCCCACTTATTTATTTCAGCACACCTCCTTTCCCTCAAAGAATATGCTATTGATCAGGCACGTATGTGTGCTCATATGTGTGTGTTTTTATGTACGTTTGTGTGAGTCGTGGACGGAAAGCTCTGAGGCTCTGTTTTTACATACCAGCCCTACTCTTATTGGCTTCGGTCTAGGAACCCATATCCCAGCTGTGTTGGAGATCCATCAACCCTGACAGGTCTATTGTACCACTACTCTTCACAGGCTCTGACCAACGACTCGCACTAAGATATCACTTTCAATTAGAAAAACATTCATGAGCAGGGATGGAGGTGGATTTGAAATGACTGCCTCAACTAACAGAAGGCACGCCAGGCTGCTAATTTAAGCTTTTTGCGTTCAGCTTCAATAATGACAGATTTGAGAAAGTTACCTTCGAATTGTTATTAGTTTAACTCAATACCTCATTCCTGGTTTACTTTGGGGATCATTAAGAGATGTGAGAGGGTGGCAAAGATTTTTTTATTTCAAAATTCTTGGGTAGTCATCTCATCCCTATTCAGGGTTGCACAAGGCCAAAGCCTATCCCAGCATGCATTGGGCAAGAGACAGGGCAAACCATGGACAGGTCTATTACAATGCATGTGTATCCAGCATCTCATAATCTACTGTATATGCATTCCTGATTTTTTTTTTCTTCTTTTTTTACCAGTAATTCAAATACTTTTAAAATTGTGATTATAACTGAATATTGCTGTCATTATTTCTGGTCTGATAGGTTAGTCTTTTTAACCCTGATGACAACACGTCAAAATACAGTATGTCATTATGATAAAAGATTGTTATGCTGTGGCTTCAGTGTGTGTGACTGGGTTAGGCATATAGCAGAAAATGTACGGTTATCATGACTAAATTTATTCTTCACAAAGAAAAAGGCTCCTGTAATTTCTATGCTTGTTCTGGGACACCAAAGACACAGATCTTAAACAAATGAACGTCTTTCTGAGCGATATTAACTTCAGTGTCTACGAATCAAAGAAAAGAGCCCCCTCTAGAACTAAACGAATAAACGGGGTCTTGTTGGTCCTCGGAGACCTGAGGATTCAGAATTCCAGAAATGAATGGGTATTTGAATGATTGCTGCTGTGACAGGCTTGCTGTGATAGAATAACACATTCTGTTGAACAAATAGGCCCTTGAGTGCTGGCTAGTCCCAGGGGTCTGTCTATAGCCCTGAGGCTAAGGCTTTTCACTGAGATGGGCTGCTCACAGCATGGCTGTACCCTGACAAACACTCTGTCTGCACTCCGACTGTTTTTTATAACTCCCTTTTGTATATGAAGTATATAGTGCATGCATATAAAGACACATATGTTTGTGTGTGCATGCTGAGTGAATAAATACACGTAGAGTCAAAGTTGAGATAAATAAAGAACACAAGACATAATAAAAGAGAAGGATCTTACAATAAAATGCATTTTACCATGTCGAAGATTTGGTCTCACTCCTCTTTCCAACAAAAAAAAAAATTCAATGAAGATCTTGCTTAGCCCTCCAAATGCAAACTATTGTCGTTTATTTTCAGAACTGGTGATGGTAAACTACAACTGTATGGAAAAGTCTTTCCGGGTTCGAGTCTGAATCCGAACTCCCCTGATTTACCTTGTTGCAGCAGTATGTTAGAAAACGCTCCACCAGGGGTAAAGCAGTGGCGCTGAGCGTTGTTCACTGGGGCCTTACGAGACATGTTGCTGGTGTTGTAATGGCATGAATCCTACACTGCAGCCCGGCAGCCCCACACAGCACGCTCTTTGATGATGTCATAGGGTTAGATAGGCGCCATTGTAGATATGGGCTTCCAGAGAGATACGACACACTGTTCTAGCATCTGTTGAAAAAGAAACACCCTCCCTAGTCCCTTTGACACAGCTTTTTTTAAAGGAGACCTGGACAAAAGCCACAGTTTCTTCTGTGATATCCTGTTAAGGCTGTTCTGGAGCCAGCCAAGCATGGCCTTCCTTCAGAGAGCTGGGGCAACATCATTCAACTTCCTCCGTGTGATCCAAGGCACACAACAAACCCTGTGGTCCACAGCTCAGTGGCCAAGGAAAAAGACCCGTCACACAATGTCTTTTACCCATACACACATTCAGAGGCATGCACATTATGCATCCCCCCCATTTGGACATACACAAGCACAAGCGCATGCATGCACACAGAGAAGAAAAGTAAGTTTAGTAGTTTCATAAAAGTGCTCTAACTTAACTTTTTATATTCTTTTCTGTTTGTTTAATGTTATAATTTATGTTCCATACTCCAGGTAAACTGAACCCTACTTTATTTTCTGCAGTTCATCACCAACGGCAGACCGACCTCTTACGTTATGATTATGCCCTGCAACAGTAGCAAAAGACTCACAGTGGGGTGTTGAATGGTTCTCACATTTCTGCAAGAATGAATGAACAAAGGTCTTTGTGCAGTATGCTAAGAGGAAGCATGCATGTTGCCACTCCGATAGACCCTCTGTTTCCACAGAGCTCAATTAGACAAGCGCTCTGTATAATTAACACACCAGCCAGAGTAATCAAACAGAATCTAAATTATTGGCAATGGTGATGTCTTGAGGAAGGGATTTGAGTGGTGGGGGTGGACAAAAAAACAGATAGCATATCTCAGGGGCAAACATGATAGAATTACAAAATGAGCAGCTTGCAAACTGTCTCAGCTTTGATGAAGAAACGTTTAATTATCCCCCTGGTGTAAAAGGTCCCCTATTGTCTGAAGCTAATTTGTCCCTTTTGGCTACTTCCCTACCCCAGAGGCCTGTCTGTCTCAAGTTACCCCCCTCCTCCTCCTTACCAGCCCACTGCCACCCTGGGTATCAGCATCTCCCAGCTCCAAAGACAACCACAACCCTGAGTTAGGTCCAGACAGTATTTTGTTTGTTAAGTGTAGCCCAAAGATCTGGGCCCTTGGGAAAAGATGAAAGGACGAGTGCCGCCTCCCTCTCAGGGAAAGGATCAAGCAGGTCAATTTCCTCTGACTTTGTCCTGTCTTGAAGTTTGTATTCCCTCAGTCCACAAAGGCCACTATTGGACTGGACCGGAGACTCACTCTCTCTTAGCTGCCCTGTCTCTGCCCCCATTTGATTCACAGAATAATAGATGGCAATGCATGCCTCCTAAGCACAACTCCTTTTTAAAAAGTGAAACAAGAGATAACACTCCCTAGAAAGGAAGGGACATCCAAATAGAAACAGATACTGTATAATTCAACTCAAACTTCATGTGGGACACTGTGAAAACAAGATTATTGTAGGAGAAAACAATCTAGTTTTCCCTGAGACATGGCTGAAATTTTCTGAAATGTTGAGTATTGTTTAATCATCGGTGCTGTTCCTTTTCTGCTATGTAGCCCTGAAATATTTTAAATGCCTTCCAGATAATACAACTAAATACACTCACATTAGGCCTGACATTGGATCCAGTTCACATTTAAATGCAATATAAAAGGGGCATATATTTGCATAGTGAATTAAAATTAAGACGTAATTATGCAAATAAATTATCTGTTGCAACAGGGGATGGTTTTCAATTCAGTTAATATCTCATTTTGTGAGACAATAGTTACTTGATAGTCCAAACGGCATTGCGCCCATATCGCTGCAGAGCCATACTATGGTGTTAAATATTCAGGTGATATTTAATTACAAAACAAATATAAACTCATAAATTACAAGCATTGCTTCTTAAATACAGTAAGACAAATTCCTCTCTCTTAGGAATTAGGTATCCTTTATACATACCCTTTAATACATTTAGCATTAGGCCTTTTGAACAGAAACCAGTAGTACAATAGGATAATAATTGTGTGCATTTAAATAAAATATTACACCAATTTATGAATAAAAAGGTTGACATTTTGAAAATCCTGACTATTATGCTTGCCAATGACAAAAAGAGTCTTCCTCATTCCACTGTAATATAAAAGGTGTGCACTTTTATAATCAGCTTAAGGCCTTATTATATATTATATGTAATTCTGACTTTTATCCACAATATAAGCACATTTATTTGATTATACAATGAAAGTGATCCCACTAACTGAACGGTTAATCAAAATTTGTAAGAATTTGGAAGTTGCTCAACATCCTTTAAATATGAATTATCTCAGAAAAGAAAAAGCGGAAGCACAATTCCCAAAAGAGCACCGCTCTGAGGAACACCATCAGAAACAAAATGAGAAACACTGCAGCCAAACTGAACAAACACATCCCCACTATCATGCCCAATCTGACACACAGCAAGCACACAGAGGGTCAGCCCAGATAACAAATCCTGTTCTTTACATGAATATATAATCATAGAAAAACCCTCTCTCTATCACAAATGATACCTCCAGCAGGGGTCATCCATTATACAGGAAATAGTCAAGGTGCCTGAGCAAAAATCCTTAGGAATCAATAGTTTTGCCAGAAAAAGACACTGTCATGTTCATGGTTTTTAATTAGTAGCCATTTAAAACTACACTATTAAAACCAAAGATGCATCTCTTTGGTAGATGCTTTTTATGTCGAGGACGTCTGTCGGTAGTTAGGCTTAATTAAGAATCCCATAAGGATAAGTGTGACTTTTAAAGCATAGTAAGGAGAGAAAATACAACTTCCGCTCAAGCTGATCCTCCAGATTTCTTCTATCAAAGTATGGGAGCTGAATAGCAGTGGGTTAATGAACTGGCCAAACATGACACTTGCTTCAGCATTAATTAACATAGTTGTAAAACAGAGTTGAGCTGAGACAGCAAGAGAAGAATGCTCATATAAGTAGATTCTTAAGACAGCTCTGTTTTCAAGAGACTAGTTTAATAAAAGTTGCTTTTCTGAATGCACCTCACACACTGCCACTTTGTTGTAGTGTATTGATGAACATATGCAGGTGATGTTGTTTGTTTTTTGTTTAGATATTTTACTTTTCTGTTGTTATGGAATTATTGTGATATATGTTGGAACCCCCCTCAAAACAAGATGATGACATCTCCAGGGATTCATCCTAAAATTTAATTTCGACATTTGAACACTTTATTTGTTCTCTCTCAGAAACCAATCATGTTTATCAGACACAAACAGGTTCCTCCACTATGACTGATCTGCATAACAGAAATAAGTTTAATTTAGAAAAACCTTCGAGCAGAGATCACAGAGGAAGATGAAATACATTTAGAAATGAATAAGATGTGATTTGCAATGTAAAATTACAATTAATCAAAAATAATGATTTGCATCTCTCTATTAATTCTTATATAATAAAAATAATTGCTATCATATCTCAAACAAAAACAAACTTTTATAGTGATATGTTTTGGCACATTTCATCTCCCTAAATGCAGCTCAAAATGACCAAATTATAATGGTTCTAAAACATTCAAATTTAAAGATATTTAGTGAAAACATCAGAATTAGACTTGTTATTGGACACTCTTCAAGGTCTTAAACCTGAAGTATTATTTTCTAATTTCAATATGAAAAGCTGACAGCTAACGCGGGTATGTAAATACACCTCTGCAGATTGTTTTTAAACTTTCCTTTATAATGAGACTAACATTGCACAGCCAGGCAGAGCATTGAGGGGAGGTGGTGAATGAAACAGGTGGAAGGTAATGAAGAGTATCATAGGGTAATTGATGACCCTTCCTCAGCATTGGGGAGATTGTTCCAAGGCTTAATCTTTGTCATCAGAGAGAGAGCAGGAGAGAGAGAGTTGACACAGTAAGCCTCTTGCTCTCCGATCTCCATCGCCATCTCTCTCTCTCTCTCTCTCTCTCTCTCTCTCTCTCTCTCTCCTGTGGGTCAAGTAAACAGCCTTCCTGGGGACAGCTCAGGGGCTGGTGTCTGACCAGCCAGGCTGAAAATGGCCCTTGTCCATTCCTGCCATGTAGCATTTCTTTCCCCAGCTGTTTGTCCTTTGTCATGGACACAGCTTGTAATAAGAGGAGCCAACATGTTTATGGAGTGGTCGACCTCGCTGGTACACAGGTCTTTTATCTGCCGGGCACAAAACAGCTTTGTTACTCTTCGCCAATTCACAAACCTGCACAGTGGTAGAGAGGTTTGTTTTTGAAGGGTTTTGAGTGTTTAGGAGCGTACGTATACTGCAGGCTAGCTTATGTGTATATGCACATGCTTACATGGACGCATGTGGATTTGTTTGGAAGCAAGAAAATAGAAGAAACAGAAACCATTTTTTTCTTCTTTAATAACAGAGTTGTATTTTTCTCTTGAAACTCTGACTCGCCTCTGACCTTGGGGCCAATTAGGGTGTTCATGGAGCGATTTGTTTTGCTGTGTGCGGTGGTCGTCCACTCAGCAACATTTATGAGTGATTAGTTAAGCTTCGCCTGAGCTCTATGAAGAACCTGCGAGTGACAAAGCAACATTCAGATGGCTCTAGTAAGGGGAGTCCAGGGAAGGCTTAGGAGTGAACTTTGGTAAAAGAAGAAATGAATGATGAAACGAACAAAGGAGTCCTTTGACACGTCTTGTGTGTATGTGTTCGTGTGTGTGTGTGTGTGTTTGCATGTGTTTGCGCGTGCGTGTGTGTGTGTGTGGGTGTTGTCAAGAGGCAGGCAGGGAAGATATTTCCCATTTAATCAGCGGTAGGTTAACAAGATACATTGAGATTGCAAACAGTGGTTGAAGAACTCAGAGCCTTTACTCAAGTAAAAGTACCAATACTGTACAATAAAGTAAAAATACTGCATTACAAATAAAGATCCTGCATTCCAACTCCTACTTCAACTAGTCAAAGTTATTCTTAGATTGTGAAAGCTGATGCATCAAAATACAAACAGCTTTTTTACTATTTTAGCCGCTTAAGGTGAGCTAGCACTTACACTTTGTCTGTTGGTTTCCAACCTAGGGTTCAGGCCTCCCCTCAGGCCCTTCTGTTTTCATTTGTTTTACTTTTTTTCTAATCTTTGTATCTTTGAAATATAGACTATTTTACCTCTTTGAGCCTTTATTTAATGAAACCATCTGAGAGGTCTGGAGGGGAAATGCCTTTGGGGTTTAACTCATAGACCTCTGAAACATGACAAAGTGCTCCAAAAGACACTTTTTCTGGGGTCAGTATAATAATTCCTTAATTTCCTTTTTAAATGTTGTTGGGTAGAAGTATATGGCAACATAAAATGAAAATACTCAAGTAAAGTTCCTGAGAATTTGACTTAGATAAAGATTTTGAGTAAATCACCACTGATTGCAAATCTACCAAACCATAGCTGTCTAGATGTTTCTCCTTGGACAACACATCATTACATATTTAATGTTCCAAAGATTTTCCCTTTTTTTTTTTTGCTAATTGAGAGCTTGTGCCAAAAAATAATTTGATATACTCCCTCTTTACATTATATCTGATTTGTATGACATCTCAATTCCAATATTTTTTATCAAGGTTAAAGAGTGAGAATGTGACCTCCTTAATCAATTAATAGTTCACATCACATAATGGCAGTTGTGTCTAATGAATACTGTTAAATAGCCTAAATGCATTTTAATCCTCTCCATCAAAGCATGATTACAAAGGACGGGTATATAAAGTGGTCTTTTCATTTGGTTAACATGATCAAATTGACTCCTGTGTCATGAGAGATGACACCAGTAGTAATTAATTTCTCCATTAAGGGTGGCCGATGTGACATCCATGCAAACAGAGCGGAGTGACAGGGAGGACGCGATAACTTCAGCAAACTGAGACAACCCAACTGCCGAGGAGGAGCAATGGGTAATCACATTATCTGTCTGCAGGGAAAGCATTGTTCATTAAAATAAAACAACACGGACTACATTGTCTGTCGCTGCATCATCAGCATATTTGCAGATGCAGCAGATTTCATCGTGGCCACGCATTTACATATAGTAATGAACTTTTTAAAATTCATTCCAAATTAGTCGAGTGAGCTATTAGAGCCTGTGGGTATTTCCACCAGGGGCTTAGCTCACTTGTAGTTGTACAGTTTCTATTTTTGTCTTCTTTGTTCATCAAGTATTGAGCAAATGAAACAAAGTAATTCCTTACATGAAGACAAAAGTTCTGTAATGATGAGGTGTTTATTTAGATGTGCATCAGAGGAAAGCCTCAGATCAGATCAGTAGCTATATTATTACAATGATGGAATTACATAGAGATGCTAGAGAGAATTAGGATTTTTTTTCAAACATCACTCCCCTGTATATTGAACGACTTTTAATCATTTTAGTGTTATTATTATTATTATTTTATTTTATTTGACTTCAACACAATCTTTCTGCCCCCTTTACAACCTTCCTGCCCCCCATCCTTTAATGCAAGTCATTTGTGGCTATCATACAGCTTGTTAAATAACCTGTATATTTATCAATGAATGCATGCAAGTGTGGCTGCCTCTGTGTGCCTGCAGGCTGTCTGGTCACTTACGGGGGTTTTGATAAAAAGTGAAAACAGCAGTTTCTCTTCCAGCAGCGAAACCCGGGGGCTTCTCCCAGGGAGGGGGCAATTGTCCAGTTTTTTTTACGACAATGCTGCCATATGGGGAACAGAAGGATCAGCCACTGGCTCCCTGCCAGAGCAAAGGCAAACATCAATCCACATATGCATAGAAGTGGTCATTTAGAGCCACCACTTTTTACCATAACAACAGATGAAACACAGGAGTCATTTTGTTTCCTCTAAGAGGCATTGTTCCCAAGGCTCACCGCCCCCTAAGCTGGCTCCATATGAGGCAGGATAAACTTAGGGGCCCAGGCCCTGGTGTAAATAACAAAGAAAACCTCACTTACATGTCTCCTAAATCCTATCGGTAGATGAAAAGGAAGAAAAAAAACACTTGATTTCCTCATCTCTTGGAAATGAGCTTAACACGAGACGAATGGATTTATTTAAGTGGCTATCTATAGTGTGCGTGTGTGTGTTTTGGGGCTCTATGCTATATCATATATGAAATGTTTTACAACTTGTAATATTAATCTGCAATAATCAACAGCATGTAATCATATAAGTGGGTTTTAGCAGCAATTACGCTCACAACTGTCATAATGGCCACAAACTAAATGAGCGTCGTCAAATATGATTAAATGCTACATTTGAGAATTGTTTACAGATTAATTTTCATTGAACAACATTGTCATAATTGCTTTGTCTGCGGAAAATGGGTTTACACAAGATGTGAACTGAGCTTCATTTTTGCATACAGGGAGACCAGTTTCCAAAGTCATTTTACAAAATAATGATGACTAAACCTACTTTTGTTATTTTATATACAAATGTGTCCATTTATATGTAAGTATTTCTAATTAGAGCCATTTTCTGGTCAGAGTGATTTGCAGTTATTTTTAAAACTAAACTAAATGCTGTTGTTAATACAAGGTCAGAAATACAACTGAAAGATTTTGCTTCAACAATGCCTTGGGTTTGAGTTGACAAACAACTTTGTGTTAGCAGGTATCAATTATCTCCTTGTTGTGAGTTTCTTCATTTTATCCCTGAACGCAATGAGCCAATCAGCCATTTTGTGCAGGCTTGCAAGTGGTTTACTGTATTTCAAAGCTGGTCAGCCAGTCAGTGAGCTTCTTAAAGAGCAGCGATATTGTAATAATGACTCACTGATGGGAAGGTAGCAATGGAGCTGAACTTCTTCTTCTGATGCTGCCTGATTATGACTTTAAGGGAATACATTATTACTGCAAACAACCTCTACACACTCTTAACTGTTTCTAGAAGTGACTGCACTCTGCTGTGTGACATCTGTGTTGTAGGTTATCTTCGCAATTACTGATGTTGCTTGAGATGATTGACATAATCACACTGCCACACTGCACACTGCCTGTGGTGTTAGTAATCGTAAAGGCAGAGTTATTCACTGCAAGTAAGACAGTGAAGTATTATGTGATGTAATGTGTTTTTTTTAGTATTCCATTTTTGTACAGGTCAAGTAGACCAAGTTACAGTATACTGAAGAAGCTGTCTCTGTGCTTTTACTTTTACCATTTAAAAAATAGTAATACCATGCAAAGCTCTGAGATTATCTTTTAAAGATGGTGGTGCATCAACCACATGTGATCACACCAAAATTAAGCATATGTTCTGTGTGTATCTATATATCCATTAAATGGATTGATTGTCTGACCTTGACAATAGAAAAAAAGAGTGTTATAGTCAAAAACAGCCAGGGGTCATTTTCTCCTTCCGTAAGTCCAGCCTTGACTCTTAATGTGAGGAGATCATAGTAAATCATGTCTACATAGTCCGCCGGCTAAGTTTATTGGATAAGAAATGTACGATTGCAAACTTGGTAGAAGGGTTTGTCAGGGGCACGCTAATGCACTGTGTTTTAGCCACATCCAATCTCAGTGAAATATTATACAGAGTTTTAATATCCAGAGGGTGTCGGGCTTGAGCGAAAGGCAGTCAGCTGCTTCAGTATAACCAAATGTTACAGTATAAAACAGCATGTCGCGCCGCTATTTGACATGGTGGAATGAGATTAGATGGAATTCATTTCTAAGTGAGGGAAAATTACAAGCCTATTGGCAACCCCCCCCCACACGACAGCAGCCTCTGCTCACCCCCACCAGTGGCCCAACAACAGAGAGGTAGTCGGGCATGAACAGTGACATGAACAGGGAATGACCCCACAAACCACATTCGTAGCCACCTTCATACGGTAGGAGGAAGCTGTGTTGTTTTAAAGGTCAGATCAGTCTGAGGTCGCACAAGCATATGTCTGCTACGCAGAATGCACAGCTACAATAGAAGGCACACCAGAATCCTTTTTAAGCATGAACATTTAAATTGTTTAACTTTAAAAACATGTATTAAAAAAGAATCTGAGGACAATTCACTAGTAAGCAATAAACCATTACTACTTAAGTATTCTGTTTCTTAAAATCTCTTCATAAAAAAGATTTCCAAGCAGTACAAATACCTTCTGGACTTTTATGCTCATTGTTTCTATGGTGCTTTGACCAGAGAGAGCCCCTTGACATCCTGATCCTTTAACACATGTCTCGGGGTCTCCAGCACATTAGGATGACACCTTGTGAAAGGGGAACCCCACCTTTGGCTCCTCTGGGAGAACAACACGTGTCAGCGGCCCCCCGTGGGCCCTGTCAGGGGGTGAAGAGGTTAGGCGCTCTGTGCGGCCGCACAGATCCCGGCCTTCTTGAAGACCACCATAATGACTGCTAATTACGCTTCCATCTGTGGGGTGGGCTGTGTTATGTAGACACCTGTTCATTAAGTAGGAGAAAGAAACTTTTTCTCACAGCAGCGTATTCCACACAAAACAGTAGATTCAAAAGCTTTTCGGCCTCCATGATACAAATGATAAACATTTTGAATATGTTCTTAAGTGAATAATTTCAGGCTTCCACAAAAAAAAAAAAAGCTCCACTAAAACCCACATCCGAATATCAATAAAACGTTCACGCATGCATAATTGTATAGAGTTGAGTGAACTGTGTGATACCTTTCCGGCTTTAGAAACTATCACCAAGGTTAACCAGGCCATCGGGCAGCATTAGTAGGAGAGTGTTTGGTGGGGAAGCCAATAAAAATCTCTCAGGTATCTGCTCAGGGGGCGCACAGCCTGTCAATTTTGTGGCCCTAAGAGGTGATCTGCCATTACAGACTCACAGACGACTAATGAGACCTATTTTGTTGCCAGCACCTTGAATAATATGTCAATACTTATTCAGGCTATGTCTAATGCTATCTGTTTTACTTTACAGATACTCCCTTATGTCTCAAGACTATTAAGCAGTTGGCAAACTGTCCAGGTCATGGATAATGTAATAATAATTCAGATTCCCTGTACTGTACAAGCTCAATGCCGAACTTTGAAATTTTGAAAGGGTTTAAAGCTGTCTTCTCTCCCTGAACATTTCCAGACACATTCATCTAATCAGTATCTTTCTGTTTAAGATTTATATAAACAGATGATTGCTAAGCATCACATATTTCAACATTTTATCTGTTAAGCTCATAACTCCATTTAGCTTTAGATCCTCTGAGAGTGAGCCAACACAGCAATCATAGAGTAAGGGCCAATTAGGATGTTGACGGATTGATTTTGGAAGATAAATTTGGGATGTAAAAGGTTGTCATAGCTGCTGTGTCTCTTTTACTGTGTGTGGCTCCCAATTTAGTGAGGAAAGGCAGTTTTTTTTCCTCAGGATCAGAGTGACAGATGAGCCACTAATCAGAGCAAATCTCACTAAATCCTCAAGCAGTGATGAATTGGATCATGTTAACTCTGTTCATTTGTCGTGTTCACAGATGAGACAAAATGCAACATTTATCTAGTCAACAAATAGCAATTGAGTGGGTGGGTCCATCATTGTTCATACAGTGTCTGGCTTTTTAATATAATATTAAGCTGGTACTCTGGCACAGATTTGTACTGTTTCTAATACTATATTTGTTATTCTCCTTGTCTGACTTGAAAGAGGTTGAAAGCAGACATATGTTAAGTCCTGAGGCCTCAATCTGCTTCCCTCCCTAATATTTATAAGACAAATTAAGGAGGCTATCTCTGTCATTATCACACTCTAAACCCTCACCATATGTATCTCTATTATTAGACAACCAGCAGAAGATGTCCTATTTTCAAATTCAAATTACCAAGTCTAACCTTAATTGGTTAGAAACGTTGTTTAGTGGATGGTATCAAAGTCGGGCTTGGGAGAGGATCCGACAGATGGCTTAGTCTTATGACTTGTATTAACACCTTCGAAGTTTAATGAACTGTTAATTGCTTTCCTTAATACATAATGGGACCATTGAAATACAAGCGGTAATGCAAACAGATTAGTTTGCAGACAACAGATAAACACCCGTCCTGTTCAATGTCACCTTTAAGTACTTTGAAAAACAAAAGCAGTCTGGAGGACACAAAGAAAAGAAAATACCCCTTTTAGAGGGGATGGAAGTATTTTAAAAGCTGAGTCTCTGATTTTTCACTATATAAATTTGACACACAGAAACACATGCATAATTGAAAAGTTTAACATTGATAGGAAATCATCGGTTTGTGTTTCTCGATTAATCATAATTGAAAATTGGCTTGTTTTACACTTATGACATGCAAACAAACCTTTAACAGCATTGTACAACATAAAATGAATTACTAATTTTTTTGTCCGCTGTTGGTCAATCAATAAGGAAGTGATAGCAGGTCCCAAACCTCTGTTTCCTATTTTGGTGGTGGTGTGTCCTTTTGTTTACATTTGGTTCATAAGCTGTGCCTTTTAATTTGAGGCTGTACATCTCTGTGACTGAACAGCAGGCATTGTGGCCACAAGTTGCAATTGCTGGATAAAAATAAATGCCAGTGTAAAGTGGAGAAGAGTCATAATATCAAACAATAGACTCAGTCAGGTTACACAACGTCTGTTAGGTTTAATAAAATAAGCTAACACACATGCATTGAATTAAGAAGGCTCTGCACAGTCTTGCTTTAAGCATTTAAATTTTACCAACTTGGACTATCCAACAGACATAAACATGTAAAGTTGTCATTTGGCTAGAAAGTTGATGTATGTTCCCTTTATTTCTTTTCATTCTAATGGTCTGCACTTATGTTTCTGAGATTGTTTTCAGAGAGTTGACTCTCTCAGCCTCTCTGATGAAATTGGACTCTAAAAACTCCTCATTGACTCCTGTAGTTCATCTATCTGTTTTAGCTTTGTTTTTTATATGGTGTGTGCATTGTACTTGAGCAACCATAAATGCACTCCTACCTTCGGAGGCATGGCTTTATTTAATTAAGCCATCTTTAAGGTCAATATACTTCTGTAATGAGTTGTCTCTTTTGATCATCAAACGTTAGATTGTACTTTGATCCTCACTCCCTTTAATGGTGTTGGTGTCACAGCTAAGCTACAGCAACACTGATGTTTTTCATATTCTAGCTTATAGTCAGTGCAAATAATGCCTTGCATGGTTAAAATCCATTTCCATAACTAAGTGTAATTTCCCCTCAGTTTGTTCCTGTTTAATGAGGTGAAGTCTTGTTTGTATGACTCCCAATGTCACCAGAAAAGTCATTCAAGCGGCTGTGTCAGAATTAAATCAAATTAGCATTACTATACTGCCATTTTACATCCAACTGTTCAAGTAAAAACATTTTACTCTTATCAATTTTACATAAAATATATTTTTTTCTTTTCCTATTGTCTCTGCTGTTTGGTTCAAAATTCTTGGAGGGGTCTTAATGATGGAATGTGTAAATGATTCAGGGTAGGTGCAGTAAGGCGGGTGGGGGGGGTTCAGAAAATGACCAACATTGATTTATCCTGGATGTGCTCTTGTCTGGTTGGTGCCGTCAGAACACCTCGCTGCATCCCATTCCCTCCCATTATCTCTCTGCGATCACCGCAGTCCAACGAGTTTCCTACAGGGTCATAAATACTTCCCCCCCGACCCCATACTGCTTCCAAATCATCCTCTTCACGCCGCCTAATGACAGCAAAAGACAGACAATGCATCCTTTCTCTCGTGACTGCCATGCTTTTCTCTGTTCATACACGTTACAGTGGCTGAAGAACGTATACACCACGAGAGGCCAGCAGCGGCATGTCCCCCAGACTTTGCATTTAAAATGGTACATTAAAGCAACATGTCTGAAAATATTGCACATGATTGATGTTGGTAATGACAGTGTTTTCTCAGTGTGAAAGTCATATGTGTGCTTTTCTCCACTGTTAAGGTCCATAACAAAAAGAAATGTCAGAGCCCTGAAACAAACAAAAGAAGATAAAAAAAAAAAACGTTAAGGAGGAAATACAATGCTCAGTCAAAACAGAAATACGCAATGACTAAAATATTTCCTTGATGGGAAGGAAACAATCTATCAGAGACAATGAATCAAGTTAATTATTTTGACGCCCTGGTCATCTGAATCAATTAGAAAGTAGCACACAATAAGCAACTAGCATAAACAAAGTTGTTTCCCCACTAACATCCCCATCAACAGCCTATTAGAGAGAAAGCCACACTCATAAACCACTTACATAGTCTCATTGTGGTCATTTGTGTCATTGTTTTACTGATCAATTGTGTGCGCAGTAAATTGCAAACAAGTTGCTTTTCATATACCAGTTAAAGAGGGAAGCAGCACATTCCAGAAGAAACTAACAGCCTCTTACTAAAAATTTGGAAAGTGACTTGACTTGCGAGTGCCTCTGCCAGTGGGACTTTCTTCTTCATTGATGGTAGTTTGCTTTGACAGAAGCCTTGCCAATTGGTTGTGCAGACAAATCAGAAAGTCAGAAATACCACTTTTTTTAGTTGTTAGCTGTTGCTTAAGATGGAGATATACTTCTGCACGTTTGTGTGCAGATGATGCCCGCCTTGTGCATTCTGCATCCGTTTTCTGCAAAGTAGTGGTAGGGGTGGGGGAAGTGTAGAGCGAAACATACTCACCATTGTTATGTCGTGCTTGATTTAGGGGCTACATACCATCTACAATAGCGCCACTGTCTTCTTTTCTGCTGTGATCTCTGAATTAAAAATATAGTAACCTCTTTGAGTGTTATCATGTTTAATGTTTATATCATGCAAATACAGAAGTTTTATGTGGTCTGAGTTGTCTGTTGCCCTCCAGTGGAATTCTCCAGTAACACACGTAGCACATTGGCAAGCATGTGAAATATTTTGTTCATGATACAGCCGGTTTGTCCGCACGTTTGTCTACAGAAACGTGTGGTTAAATGTAAGTATATCTCCAGCCCTAGTCCCATCTCTCATTTGAGAACATTAGTTGCTTAGCAACATAAGTGTGCAGTAGCTACAGGTGACTCAGCAGATGTTGAAATAACAAGAACAGAAGGTAACGTCTTGTGATAATCACTGCTTACATTGCAAGCTAGGCTAACTTGCCTTCCCTTTCCAAGAGGGAGTTTGTTAGCCAGCCTCGCTAGCTTAGTCAGTATAGCAACCACAGAATTTGACAGTTTGTCTCCTAGCAACACAGGCTCTTAAATGTTAGTCAACTGCTATTAAGGGAAACGCCCACTCTGAAGTCTGAAGAGTGTTTTCCCAAGTATGTCCAGAAACATTTTTATTGCCTTGATGGCTAAATCTGCCAATAGCTGCAGTATCCTTGAAGTATCATTGTTTATATTTTCTTGCATAAAAAGTGAGGATAATTCAAATGTCATTTTATCTTTAGGTTAATATATTATTAATTTACAGTAAGTTAGGGTGTAGGAGCATTGAGAAATGCAGTGAAGCCTTTTACGATAAATCTAATACTAAACTAAATATAAGTCAGGTTATTCACAGAGCCCCACACTGTGGTTGGCAGACCATATTTAGGGACGGTCAGCTGACAGAATGAATCGGCCACCCACAGATTGCATTGTAAAGCTGCCACATGCTCTATTAGTCACTGTTTGAATGTATACATTAAAGATAGCAGAACAAAATCAGACAGCAAGGCCTACTCTGCGCCATGAAATCAGAACATGATCCTTCTTAGGTCAAAACATGAATATTCACGCCACGCTTCAGTTTACATGGTTAGAGACCATGGCATTTGTGCCAATGTTGGCTTTGATGTGATGCTTTGAGGGACTTCCCATTCACAGAGACCAAGCACATATTGTAAACTGTAATATATGACCTCGCGTTGAGCATATTCTTTGTGGGGTCTTGCAGACAAGCCGTGCACTTGGTAGCGACACGAATGACTGAACATTGCTCTATTGAGTAAGCCTCCTAATAGAATGGCATGTTTAGGCCTGTCATTTATTCACAGCAGAGGAGAGTTCTGTGATGATGAGACTTGGTAAATGAGTATTTTAGCAGGCAGAGCTAATGTCTACAAACCTGTGGTGTTTAGTTTGCTGTTAAGGATGACATTAACAGAGACACAGACCCAGGGATGCTGATCAACCCTGAGGTCCTAACATCCCCACATGGGATGGTGTTTCTGGCTCATTTCCTGCACCATAATCAAGGCTTATGTACCTTTGTGTGAGGTTGGATAGTGTGTGTGTGTGTGTGTGTGTGTGTGTGTGTGTGTGTGTGTGTGTGTGTGTGTGTGTGTGTGTGTGTGTGTGTGTGTTTTAAAAGCTTGCTTTTGTTTAACTGAGAACAGCACTAAATGTCAGATTTTTTCTGTCTTTGTCATTGTCTCTGTCTCTCTCTTTGTCTGTGTGTCTTTCTCTTTCATCCTCTCTCTCACCCTCTAATGGAAGCAGGAGGGAATCGGCTAATTAAGGATGTAAATGGAACTGAGGAGTGACAAAGAGCCTGCTCGTAATTCGCATCTAAATTGTCTCTTACCTCAGCAGAAAATTTATCACAGGAGACAATGTCAACTTTTACATGGGGAGAGCCATTTGCATTTTTTAATTCATTACCAGGGTGGCACTGCAATCATAAGCCTTGATACAGACCCCTACCCTCCATTCTGATGCACCCACCCTACCCATCACTACTGGATAATCTGATGGGTTCCTCTTCAATGGTCACTCAGCAGTGGTGGAGATGCACGGAGGAAAGAAGGAGAGAGCTGAAGAGGGGAGTAACAAAGAGATAGGTGAAGAGTGTTTGTTGGATGTGGAGCATAAAGTGGTCCACCCACTTGTTTTTGTGTGTGTGTGTGTGTGTGTGTGTGTGTGTGTGTGTGTTTGTGATTGTGCATGTGTGCAGCAAAGCCACACCACTCTCCCGAGCGACAGAAACCTTGTTGTGATTTATGCAGCCTGAGATATGAGTGCTGGTTACGCAGTAGCAAGACATCGATCTGACAAAGCAAACCAAACAATAAAGAGGCGAGGAAGATGATGAGTTCAGTGGAGTGGAGAAATGGAGAGTGTACCTATAAGAGCTAATTATCTGAGCACATAATTCTTCAGGTTAAGACAGGGGAAGATGAGAGCCAGCCAAGCCACAGCTGTCTAAGAAAAGGCTTTGCTACACAATGGGTCTAAAGTCCCAGACCTTGGTCAAGAATAATTCTAAATAAAATTGTATATCTGTGCATGTTGTCAACAAGATAGGCTTAGCAAAAATGGGTAGGAGCTGGATTATTCTATGTCCAGCAAACTGTCCCACGTGTTGCAAAAAAACTAAAAAAGATAATTTTTTTTTCTATAGTGTCATAAGCTGAGGTTCAGTTAAGTGTTTTTTCGCAAACTTTTGCAACAAAAGGCCTCCCAGACTGTTCTGTTTTTTCAATTAAACAAGTTGTGAATGTGAAAACATCCGCTCATACATTAAAGTATTAGCAAAGCCAACCTTTGTTTCCATTTCTTTCCATTTTGGACATCTAATATTTCCATGAAAATTTTCTTTTTGCATTGTTTTATGTATGGTTTCATTCAATTTGTCAATTAAATTGTAAACAATCCTCTAACTGGAGGCCTTAATCTGTTAGTTAAGCAGTTAGTGCAAATATTCCCAGCCTTATTCTTCTTCAATTGAGCAGATTATAGCATCTTGGTCAGAGGTTATATAATAGCTATGGTTGGCCCTTATGGTTTTATCAGCAGCCCATTACAATCACTGAGCAAGTTCACAATTCACAGTTCAAATACAGTCTTCCAACCTCATGTTATTTCTCTCTAAACCGTGAAAATAATAATAATTATTTGCAATTTTTATTTCCTATCTTGCAAACTCATTCTCTGCTTCTGTAAGCAGCGATCCTTTAATTAGACACAAGCACACATACACAATGACTGGGGCGGTGGGTGCTCACAGCCATTAATAACACTATATAAAAGCAAAGCCAGACAGCCTCTGACACTTTTAGTAGTTTGGGAAACAAGATGTAATCTGCGTTCGGTGCCAGGAGCGGACCGGGGCTGTGTGTGAGAGAGAGGGAGTGTGGCCTGTAAGTCAACGCAAACAGAGCACTGTGAGTACATCACTGATTAAGACATTATCTGTGAGTTATACCCAACCAGACAACGGGAGGGAGAAGTGTATGGGAACCATAAGAGAAAGAAAGTGACGGATGAAATGGGCATTTACTGTTGCCAAGGCTAGTCACTGATTTGTACATTATTAGTCTGAGTGCTGTGAATTAAAGGGAATATCCACACATATCATAAGTGTTAATAACAGTTGTTGTGTTACGCCATTGATAAATTGAATGGTCTTTTAGTTTTGGTGCTATGTGCTTCCCTGTATGTCCATCGCATTTTGCTTTGTATGGCATTGTGTTATATTGCAGCATTTTTTTGTTGGGCATGAGAGGACAGAGCAGAGGATGAGGTTCCGTTTAGTGGCACCCTTGGCACCCATCTAACCTTGGCATACTGCTGGGCATGCTCCACTGGCCCTGAACATGCTGAGGTTTGAATCCAGAAATGCCTTTGTGCAGCACAGGCCACCAAAGGAGACGTGGGAGGCTCCATTAATAAATCCCCAACTGTATCACATCAGTCGAGACTAGCTAAAGCCACAGATCAGATCTCCAGTATATCTGCAATACAGGAGGAACATATGCTTCAGATGTGATTCATCTTCCAAAGTAAGAAGGCACAATATTAAAGATCAGTTTGTAAACATTACAATTTTCCCAATTTGGAGAATCGGTTACAGTACGTTCAGTTCATGCAAGGTCAATTTTTTTCATTGTTTTCTTGTTTGTGTGTTTGTTTGTTTAATATAAACCATGAATTATAATTCTGGCAGCACTGAATGGCCACATTAACCAGGCATGGCAGTCTGGGACGGGTTCCAGCTGGAAGCACGAATGGTATGCAGCTTTCCCGCGACAAAACTGGCTTCACTGGCAAGAGCTAACTAGTTTCTCATTTACAAATGGTCAATAAAAAGGAAGAAAAACATTGGGAAGAATAACCCAATATTTAGTAATAGTAAGTCTTTGGACTGCTTTTTTATTTGTGGTTTCTACCCCCCTCTATAGTCGTAATTATATTATGATTTGTAGATTGGCTCTCAAAGGTTTATCTCACCTGTGCCAGAAGTCACTGATAAGATGGAGGAGGGATATATGCTATATTCCCATTGGAATGTAAGAGACATGATTTCAAATC
>NC_048423.1:10763147-10788147 GCF_013103735.1 Etheostoma cragini | reverse complement strand
AAATAAACAGGAATAACCAATCAGCCTCCTGCACACACACCAGAGTACTAATAGCAAATGGAGCTGGTATTTACCCTGAGAAGCTGATGAGACGCCATCAATCGGGATGATTGGTTTCTGGGCATCTTGTGTGCACACAGTGTATCTTTATTTGTGAAAATGTCTGTAAACTGTAGGTGTGTTATATTTTGTGTGTGTGCGTCTGTGCGGTACAAAGTTGGCGAGTGAAGTAGCCAGCATGGGAGGAAAGGGCTATGAGCCGTGGGGTTGTTCTCTCACTGTTTCCATGTCAATATTTGCTAGAACGATCGACATGCATCATAATTGACTCCCTCTATCAAACCACGGCTAAAGGCCCATCTCCATCAGGTGACAGAGACCAGTCACTTGAAGAATCCCCCAATAACCAACCACAAGGGGAGGAACTGGCTGAAATAAGACAGGCATGTTTCCACAAGTCTGTGTCAAATCTCTATTGATTTAATCATCAACAGATCTTCTGGCTTACACGGCATGGGGTCACATGATCTGCTGCAGTGGCTAACTTTTTTGACCTAAAAGGACAACAGGGAGACATTTGTGTCAGTGATATTGTTCTCTTGCTACATTATAGTCATATTATTGAAGAAGTAGTAGCACAGTTGCATACTTACCACATGCATGGCAAATGTAATATTTGGATTAAAAAGTTGTGTTCTTTTCCAGTCACATTATTTAAAGGATAATACGGCAGTATTATATATCTCAATGCCAATAACGAATTGATCGTACTAACAAGTATTGACTGGAATGTAGTGTAATACCTACCAAAAACCTCCATTGTTTAGAAACCACCAAAACACAATAATAAGCCCCCAACGACACTTTGGGTGATATGGTCCTTTCTTACAATACAAAGGATCATTGTGGTTTATTTTAAATCCTACATACAAAGCTCTTTTCTCATAAATACTTACTATTCTGTGCAACTGCACCACTGTGGTAACTGTGCTAACAACTACAGTGCCCAGCTGCTTTAGAACATTAGTAACAACTTATTTAAAAACAAAAACTATATATTTGTGACCCATATATAAAGACATACTGTATATCTTCAGCAACAACAAATGGGCTTGGTGTTGAGAGCCAACAATAATGGGGAAGTCAGAAAGCAATGAGAATTAGACTATATTTATATAGTATAAATATATAGTATATTACAAATAATATATTATACATAAATATATAATGTATTTTTTGTTTTGTTTATTTTATGGGACTTGAATGAATCATACATTTTAATATTCATTTTTATTGACTAAATAAATATTTGGAATAATGGCAGCCTTATCCTATTATAAAAGTTGGTTTCAATCAGCTGAAACTGATTTCATACCTATTGAAAACAACAAAGTGGTTTATGCTAACTTCCAAATACCTAAACCCTCCTGTGCTTCTGTCTCATTGAGCACAACATAAAGAATGCACCTCAAGCGTGTCCCATGAAAAGCCCTGAGAAAATGCATACATGCAGGACTGGGATTTCAGCCCTGCAAAGTCAAGTGCTCAATTTTCGTTCCATTCTCCGGCGATACCAAAGAAGCTCAATCATACTGGGACAGTAATATGAATCAAGGACAGCTCACTCACTCTCAATTGCAGCTTGGTCTAACTGGGACCATGGGTAAAGCAGAAACTGGGTTCTCAATTCAAATGGGAGAGCAAGTAGACCAGTTGGACTCTCCAGCACGTCTCAAGGCTGATAGATTACCTACTGCACTAAGGACAAAGGGAATGAAGATGACTACTCTGCCAAAGCTGGGTACAGATGAGACATGCACGGCTGACTGACCATGGTACACCTCACCCATTTGTCTATGTGTTCAAGCTTTGCACTATGTATGACAAAAGAGTCTGTACACTACACTATTGACATATAGTCTCACCTTTAAATCGTGGAATATCTTGTTCCAACTTTCATTTTGACTTAGATTCTGAGCATGTTAGAGCATCCATCACCTGGTTGGTCACTTAATGTTCCTCACATGCTGTTATTTAAAACGCAAAAAAGTGCTATGAGGGCATAGATCCAATTTAATGTCAGTCAACTTTGTTTCAAAAGTTAAAAAAATAAATCTTGTAAAAAGTCTATGCAATATTTGTTATGACTATCTGTTAAAACTTAAATACTACATATAAATGCACAATATTATTAAATACATTCCTTTTGAGGTATTTTGTTTGATATTGGAGGCCTTACTCAGTGCACACAGGCATATAATTCTGCGAGCCAGCTATTTTTTTGCACTGAGTACATGATGTGCCATCTTCAGAGATTAACCTAGATGTTCTTGAGGCCAGGTTCACTTGTATCTGAGCCACAGTCGTATATTACAATGCAGCTGAGGTGGCAGTGGCAGTAACTCATTCTTTTCCATTCTATTCTGCCTCTGCATATTCCACAAAGCCCCCACTGCTCTGCACTTAGAAGGTCACCTCTTTCATCAGCTATTCTATTTGCATTCCGAATCGTACGTACATGAAAAATGTGCCACTGAGTTTACGCGGGCGGCCCTTCGAAGGCAGATTAGATAGAATTTGCCATAAGAAACTTATGCATGCTAACCTTTGCAGATGGCCCCACTATTGTGGAGAAATGGATTGCCTAATAAACCATATCATCCAACATATTTGCCGCTTGGCTGACCAAATAGAGGCTGTGTTTTTTGAGCAAATTCCCTTTGTCAAATTTGTCAGTGTTCATGCCTCCGTTTTAGGTTTCGTTCACGGAGAGGAGGAGGCAGGATCTTTAGTGTATCAAGTTAGAGTGCCGAGCAGTTTGGACTGTTTCTGAAGATGAGACAATTTTTCCACAAGATTTATTTCATCAGAGGGAAATATTTCATATGCTCCCAATTTGTTTTTTGTATGTGTCCTATTCCATTCTCCCCTCACATATTGTACACTGTGCAGTATGTGCAGTATAGTTCAGCAATGATGGACAATTGTTGGCTACTTATTCCACCTGATTAATTGTGACAAATGAACAGTGTACAACATTAAGTTGGCACCCTCCATGTCAGTTGCAATATTTCCTGCCTTTTCTTTTCTCTGTAGTTCATATTATGCATAAGTGTACTTTGTTTAACATGCAGTATCCTTGTGTCAATTACCATTTGGACCATTTAAATCTACACAAAGCTATTGTTTCTACAGGTTCATCAGCTATTCTGACATTCATTTTTATAATTCAATATTGCATTCTCAACATTTCACTTCCATCTATAATTACTGACGGGCTAGACGGCAGTGAAGAAACAATGCTACTTCTAAACCTTGCAAGGTTTTCACCAGAAATCTAATTTCACAACGGAGCCCTAATTCATCGCTCCCAGAAAAACCTCTTTCATCAAACTTTGCATATGAGCAGCCAAGTGATGCACAGGCTCTTAACGGCATGCTTTGCCTCCTTTGGTGAGTTGGCCAACCAATCCATCTTCCTGAGTGTGCTTAGAGCCGAGAAGTGGGCAACCGATGCTCCCGTCACCGGGTTCCTGCGGGAGATGGATTAGGGCTCCATCGCCCACCTCCAGTCCGGTACCAGCCCAGTGGCACAATCTGGACCTCAGTGCTGAGAGCCACGTGGTGGGGCTTGTGGGGCTCTATGAGGGGGCTATGAGAGGCAGGATGGAGGATGCTGTGTCTTAGTCACTCATGTAGAATCCAGATCCTCTGCTCCACAGGAGACTGAGCTGGACCTCCTGTTTGTGTTCCACAGAACAGAGTGAGGGTGTCCAAGTCATTGCCTGCCTGCGCAGTTGCTAATACGGGCATTTTATCTATGACAAAATGTCACACAATAATATGATCATCAGCAAAAGAAAAGAAAACTTACTGACACACTGACTTGTTTAACATATTAAAAGGCAGAAATTGCAATCTACTGAATAAATGTGTGACCTCCATCTTAAGTTATGTCCTTCATTGGCTATTAGTCACTGAACTGTCTGACGGGACAACAAATACAAGAAATGATGGCCCTGATTCTTCTTAATCTAATACGCCTTTTAAAATGTACAACCACCCTTAAAATAGCTTGTCCTTCAGCTTGAGGAGGAGTTTTGTTTCATCTCTTAGTATCGTTCATCATGACTGGCTTTAAAACTGAAGTGAAAGCTTCTTTTATTAATCACAAAGAGCTCAAGTCAAGGCTTTGCACTCCATCGCTTGCATCCAATTTACAGCAGCGATAATTCATGCTATGCTAAACAATTCTTGTAAAATGTCACTTTGTGTTTCTAATTAATTTCTAAATTAATAAGCAAAATCTTTGAGTTATGGCATCAAACCTATTACCTTGGTCGCTAAACAATGCATCAAGGTGCCACCTGGAATGATCGAGACGATAATAAGAATGTGACTCTGGGAAGAGATGAACACTTCACAAACTTGACAGTTTGTCTTACAATATATTACAGATGATCTTCTCATTTTAAAAACTTTGAGAATAGCAAAAAATTACAGCTTTACTCTTCTGTCCTACATATTAGCACCATCACTCACTCTCTCTTCTTAATCTCACCGCTCACCGGTGGCCTGGTCCATAGGATTGTAAGCTATGCTTCCAAGTAGGGAGCTGTGTGTTAGGTTACCTCCTATATGGGGTATCATGTGTCCCTCATCTAATGCAAGCCATGGGCCCTTGATCAAAAGGAAACTAAAAAGTGAGGGGGGGGTCAAAATGAGAGGAAGAAACAGAGCGTTTCTCTGCCCTCAGAGCTCGGACATTTGAGCAAAAACACCTGTCACATGCCAAACAAGTGCATACATCCCCTCTTATTAATCAGATCTATTCCTTTAACTTCAAACTTTACTTCTGAGCTGTAAAGTAAACAAAATCAGAGATGCTTTGGGACGTTGATCAGAGATGTTAGAATGTTGTTAATGTGTTTCATTTAGGGTTTTTCCTTTGATACAAGTAGCCCATCACTGCTCCTTCAATGCCATTGATGGCAACATCCATAACCTGTCCTCTGATATTTCATTCCCATACGAGTGCCATGAAGCTAAGATGTAATCGATACACAGACACACAGGCCTCTTGTGTTATTACAAGGGGGACAATGTCTGTTCAGCTTCCCGTGCCGTTACACAGTTCAGGCTTCCAATTAACCTGAGCGGATCCCCATGCCAATCACACAGGGCTTCTATCGACAAGCCGCATGAAAAGAATAATGTTGTTAGGATGATGTAGCTCACGGTAGGTGGGGTGCTTCTCCCCCCTCACACTGCTGACAGGGACGAGTGTTGTAGTCATTTATCACCTCCTCTCTGGTCACTGAGGGGCCAAACGGGGCTGCACGCCTCTCACACCCTCCCTTTGCTTCATCGGACCGCAATCTGAATAAGTCTGATCACAATAAGAAAGCCAAGAAATGTATCTGAATTTCATTGTGTGGGCAAGACTGGCTCTGCTTTTTCAGCAACAATTGTTTCAAACATCCTTGAATTTATTCTGCAGTTAGATGGAAACAATCAGTATATCGGACAAATGCATGTTGTCTGTAGGGCCATCGTAGCTTTATAAATTAAATAATTGTACCCTATTTCTTATTCTTCATCTTTATCTTTTGCATCACCTGTTTCCAACCATGGTTGTTTCCTTTTTGTGTGATGATCACAATTTACCCAAATTTGTCAAATGAAGACAGTAGGGTGTAGAAGCTGTGTTTTCATGGTGTGTTAGACGAATGAAGTGCAAAGACATAACATAGATATAATAACAATATTATCCAAAAGTTGTGAAACATACCTGTTTATTTGTCAGCAGTGACACTTTTTACAAATCCTGTCTGAAAACAGATGTGCTGGAACTGTTGGACTGGGACGGTGGATCAATCCATTCATTTTTCCCAAGTCTACTGAGAGACAACATACAAATTGAGACTGTATCTAAGTTACAACAGCAGCCAAGTGTGGCCTACTAGGATTTCAGAAGTGATTGAGAGTGTGTTTAGAGGCTCAGGGCCAAACTCTAAAAGCACTGTTACATTGACAAGGCCAGTGCAGAGAAAGAATGCCTCTCTACATTTACTCCCCCTTTCTTGGGCATTGCTGCCACTGGCGACTTTGATATTGATTATTGTGAAACAAAAATCAACTCAAGGAGCACAATCATTAAGTCAAATGCAGTTTCACTCAATGCCAAACGCACAAAGACCTGAAATTCTCTGAGACTTGTTAGTATCAGAAGATAAACCAGTCTTCTATGCATTTCGGGTCTATTTCCGAGTTTATAAAGAATAATAATTGATTATAAAATACTATATAGAGTATCCCATTTTGTCCATTTGGGATTTCTTTATATTTAATAAAACATAAAACATGACTGACTCAGAAGTGGGGGGAAGTTTTCAGATCCTTGAATTAAGTAAATATAGCAATACTCCATTACAAGTAAATACAATTTACGCTTGCTCAAGAGAACCTGGCAGCGCCAGCAGGTCAACTGGCATCTCTCCAGCTACCAATCCACACTACGTAAGTGGGACCATATTGGGACTTGAACCTGCAACCTTCTGGTTCCCAGACCAACTCCGTACAGACTGAGATACTGCCACCCCCAAAGTAAAAGTCCTGGATAGAAAACGTTACTCAAGTAAAAGTGTGTGTCATTGGCTAAATGTACTTAAATGATCAAAAGTAGTGGCCAGGTTGGATCAGTGGGTAGAGCAGGTGCACATGTACTTGGAGGTTTATGCCTTGATGCAGAGGTACGGGGTTTGCATCCGACCTGTGACAATTTCCTGCATGTCTTCCCCCTTCCTCACCTAGCTGTCCTATCAAATAAAGGTTGAAAAGCCCAAAAAATAATCTTTAAAATAAGTACTCAGGACTCATAATGCAGAAAATTGGCCCTTGTGATTGTTATACTATCACATATTATCTGACTGCATCATGAGTGTAAATAGCATTTTTACTTTTTATTTTATTATACAGTTGTAGCTGGCTGAGGTACAGTTTATCTAGTTTTGACTTTTATATACTGTTTGGTAGTTTTATCTACAACAATGCATCACATGTAGTCTATAAAGTAACTAAAAGTGTCAAATAAATATGGCAGAGTAGAAATATTTAAGGTAAGTTCAAATACCTCAAATTTGCACTCAAGTACAGTACTTGTGCTGAGTTACACAAGTAATTTAGTTACACAAGTAATTTGACAAACAAAACTTGCAGGTGTGTTGTATATGTGATCCAGATAAACAGCCACTTGTGAGAGACATGTGATAATGTCGCAGTTTGAATTTTGATTTGCACCCACTTTCTTTCTTAGCCATCTCCAGAAACTGATCTTAGTTTTGATACAGTTGGCAGTCTTCAGCTGGCACATTAATGCCTGAGGACAAATCATTCCTGTCTGCTTTGGTTTAAAATGAGGACAACCTGAAGTGGACAGTGTTAAATTACAGCGTACATTCAGTATATCACCACATTATGAAGAACACTATAATATATTATAATTTTAAGACACGTGAAAAATATACTTTATGGGATGTATATGATGTACGCTATTATGAACAGTGATATTTCAAAACTTTACTATTAACTGGCTCAATTTTTCTTGTTCAGCAAAAACACAGCTCTGACTTGCGGATGTCATTGCAGATTTAATGTTGCCCCATACCTTTAAAACTTTCCATTTGTTATGTTTGGTCATCCCATTAGTTGCCATTTATTATCATTAGTGTGATAGAAGCCTCTTCCTTGCAGAAGCAAGAGGGAAAAAAACTCTACATTTTCACATTAGACAGAGCTCCAGTGGTGCGTCAGATTAATGTTCCTTTCACAAAAACAGAAAAGGTAGGTGGAACATCAACCTCAGGTGCATCACCACAACTATTACATTATGATGTCTGTTTATTTGCTTATGTCCTTGATACCGTTTTTTGTGATTTTGTTTTTATTTTAGGGAACCTGTAATTGATGCTTTGGTTGTTTGGTGATAGTTTCAAACATCAAGGCTGTATTTAGCCACAGATTAAGAATGTTGTTGGTAACAATAGATTAGAGCATTTTAATGCACCAAGATTTCAGCAATAATACAAATGTTGAATAAGAACCATTGGTTGAGGAATTTGACTGATCAGGAATTATGCAGCATTTAAAATGGGTCTTTGTAACTTTTAGCTTGTATTGATTTGAGCACCCGCTTTGGACAAAAGCGGTAGTGTTTTACCACACCTGCTGTTGTGAAGGTCTTTTCTTTACGGCGCTCTATTGCCCACTGTATTACCAAGTTAGCACCACCATGAGGTCGTATATGAAGGATTTGCTCTGACGGAAAAACATTAATTTGCAGTAAGAGAATTAGATGAGAATTTATTGTCCACCTTGCTGAACATTATTCTTTGGTTTCTCCAAAACATTAAAACACAACCATGACACCACATGCTATCAAACATTAAACATACAACACACTAACACTACACTAATAAACATTCAACAACAATTGAGCAATGAGCCGAAAAAATAACCTTCTTTTCACTATTAGTCTCGTTTGCTGTTACAGGTCATTTATGATCATCAGATGAAAAATTATACAGTTTCAGAAACATTGAAAATTTGCATATGGTTACTTTAATATATACCTAATAAAAGCTTTAATTTGGCCATTAAACGAAACATGCCAGATTAACTTCAAACCTCCTGAGAAGACATTAAAAAACTAAAACAGAAACAAGGTAGAAAGAAAAATTAATATCATAACAAGTGAGGAAACATTTTGTAACCCTGACTGAACTGTATCCATCTTGTTGGAGAGAGAAGGTCTGGATGTCTCCGCCTCAGGTTCATGTCCCTGTCCTGCCCAGTGTGAGTGATAAGTAACAAGGCCCCCAGCGAGCAGGACAGATGTGTCGCTGATTCACTCTGCATTACATCGTGATTAATGGTTTTCTTAATGTACTCACGGCAGCAATAGAAGTCTCTCGCGACTAACCTTGCATAAAAATGCAAATGATTAGAGACAAACTGCGGACAAAACACAGTGGGCAGGGCTAAGTCTGGAAGCCTTGGGAAGTGGGTGTGCATATTTCTTTATTTCAGGGAGAACAACTTAAAATGGTAGATTAGCCCTTGTTGTGTTAGAATAATTCAAGATCATGAGTCCTGATGAGAATAATTTGGGGATTAAGAGGAAGGCCAACAGAGAAACATTTTTAAACAGGTGACTCAAAGTCTTTCTATTTTAAAAACTTTTTGTTTATAACCAAATAGGTTACCACTTTATTTGAATTCCTCTTAATAAGTATTTTTATGCAAACAAACAATTTATGGTCCATAATACACTAAAATGGAGTTGAGAGATATGAATGATTATTTTGTTTTTCTTATTTATTTACTGGACTTCACTTATTTGTTTTTACACTCATTAAATTAACTTCTTCTTCATTATAATTATATTTAAAACATGTATTGCCTATTATTCTATTCATTTCTAAATACGTTTAGCTACTTTTTTTTCGAACTACTATTTACGAGATCAAGAATTAATCTTTAATCTTAATTTCTTAATGAGTGAACTCATTTATAACTGCTGCTGAACATGTGATTGATGATGTGCATGTTTATAAAAATGCTTTATAATGCACTGTATCTTATAATTATTGTATATAATTAAATATGTTTACAGCTATGTTGAAATACGGTATCAATCAGTCATTGCAGAAGAGTTGCAGTTATTGATACATTTAAAATGTCCTTATATCTGCTTACTAATACTTTATAGTGTGCTATAAACCCTTTCTTAGGTGTCTATATACTCATGAATGCTTAATGTGGGGTTAGTGTTACACACAGCTTAGATATAGGACTGCAGTACACTGTCATTTGAAGGAAAAATTAATTTAAACATAAATCCACAGGAGCAACCAGTTCAGCCACGGTCACCAGAGCATTTACATGGAATAATAAATATTTCAGAAGTTTACTTGACTGAGTACATCATGGTTGCTGAGGCAGTCTGTTCATCAGTAATTTTTTTTCCCCTCTTTTATCATCATGAATAATGTTGATTAATTAGCAAGTCAAAATCACTGAGGATAATCCATATAGAATATATCACTGTCAGGAGAACTGTTGAATATTGCATTTACACCAGGAGCGTTTTAATTACAGACATCTTAACATATTAATTAGGAATTGGAAGGAACAAAACAATTGGAAATAAAAACCTTAAAATAATTATTCCTTCAAAGATTTTGAAATACGTCAGTTTTCCTCACTAGTGAGCTGACGCCTCTTCATTTTGAACCTTTGGTTCTTTCTTGTTTACACCAGCCGTAGCATCACCTCTGTTAGTTGACATTAGGCCTCTCCTTGATTAAAAACTAATTCTAGGTATAATCTTAATGACCAAATCCAATAAAAAGACCAAAGCTAACAATGAATTGATACTAACAGTGTTGTCTGTGTTTCGCAGCTTATGTGCCATAGAACTCTTAAAAGCACATCAATGATGTAATCTGTTGTACTGACATGTTCCTTCACTATGATGAACATGGTAACTATAGTTTATTTTTAGTCTATCCCACACACGTACATCGTCTTGCTATGTGAATAAGTAAATTACTATATTTCTATAGTTTTAGAAATAAAACTATTTATTTGTGACTTATAATTTAAGATGTATGTCATCAGTAGGAATGAACAGGTGTGAGGCTGAGTGCCACAGACACAGATGTAATAACTAATTTGAATCTGACTTTATTTACAGCAGAGTCTCAACAGAATGAAAGAAATGGTTGCAATGGTCTAAAATGTTTAATTTAAAGTGATGGGTTGTTTTATAATAGGTCTAAGTCTCTCCCCAGGCTTCAAAAAGCATGTTTTACTGCTTTATGAAGCCATGGCACACTCATATCATCCTTTATGAAGCCAGCACCCAGCCTTCTAACACACAAGGCCATCAGAGCCAATCCCATCAGAAGGATGTGGGGCAGAGATGAAATTGGGCTCTTTAACTCCCTGTACCGTAACATGCTAATGCAGGACAATGACTCGCTCATTGCCTGCTATTATGGAATGTACTGGATCCCCTACATGAGGGCTGTGACATAAATGATTGTATGATACATGAAACTGCAGACTGGGCCCCTTACGACAGCGAGAATCTAACTTGAGTAACATCTTTTAAAGTTGAAAATGAAGATTGATGTCTTACATTGTTGTTATTAATATATTGATGGGGCTGTCGAAAACATTACAAATAACATTTTACTCTATATTGATACATTAGCCCAGGTAATTGATGAAAATCCTGTAAAACTCCTTAATATCTTCCCCCTTACACGCTATTTGTCTACCATATGCTCCACTTAAGGCTCCCCTGGGGATGGTCGTGATCGGTTGCTGATATCACTGTTGATGAGAGTCCTGGGTGCTCACAAGTAGAGTTTATTTTCTAAAAGAGCATTATATTCTGTGCAGAATAAATATGTATGTATCATTCGGCATTAACCAATAATTAAGCACAAATCCACACTATCAGATGTCATTTGGACATGTGTCCAAAAAGCTTTACAAAAGCATGTACATCCAGACGATAGGTGCTGGCCAGAAGAACATGGTGTTGGTATTTTGTCACTTTAGTTAAGTTACCACTGACTCTCTATGTGTATTTGAAATTTAACACCCCATGATACTGTTAGCTGTTGTTAGCTTTACTCAACACTAGTGTGCTATGTTAGAAATAAACTTCTTTGCAGTGTCATTTGAAGGCTATATCATGCCCCCATATTAACACTGTAAGGGCTAAATATGATTTCAATAAACATTTCTCAGAAATTGCATCAAAACAGTGACCATAAAGTAAATTATGCTAAAAAAAAGGAGAATGTCATGACATACTGTGCATTCAAATTCTATATGTATGTTAAATCTGGTACATGTACATACATTCATTTACATAAGTGTTCCATTAAAATCTCAAATATTCTCTAAATAATCAGGTTATTTTTTGGGCTCTGTGGACCTTCAACATCTTTTTTAGTCCACTAAAATCAACTTTAGATCTCAGAGGTGGTTAACTTCATGAGAGTATTATTAATATTGGATTTCCAAAGTGAAAATAGTCAACATGAGCCAATATAATATACGTATGGATACCACAAGAGTTGGAGAGAGTTAAGACAGCTTGATTTTCATGCTTAACTAATTCCATAGACTGTATACTGGGAAATTTGTGGGGTCAAAGTTCGAAAATCGAAAAATAAAGTTACAAATGTTTAGATTTATATGACAGTAACATCTGGAACATTTAAAAATACATGCATGACATTGCTTTAGAATAGTCTCTGAGACGTTAGGCTAGCAAAAGACACCTGCTGTGTTAGCACCTCAGAAAGATAAAGCCAATAATGATGTTAAATCACAGACAAGCAACACAAGAATACAGTAATACTCTTTACTCTTTACTCTTTATTTACCAATGTAATGCAATAGGAATGGAGTTTCAAAGAGCACTCTCTTTCTGGGGTTACATTTCTTAAGGTTTTGTTCCATTGTGAAGGGAGGAGTTACCAAGTAAACACTCACAATGTCACGGTTTAAGTATGCATGGTTACATAGAGTTATTAAACAACTTGATGTCAAAGGTCATTTAATTTAATTATTTGTCGACTGAGTTTAATCTGACAGATTTCACTCAAACCAGAGTTAAATTAACTCTAGAAATTCTTGAGATGTTTCAAACCTCCAAAATATACATTAGATTAGATCTAAAATATGTATGTTTATGGGATGAGAGAAGCAGCAAAGTAGGAGAGGTGGCAGGGGGGTGGGGGATTTAATCTCTCCGTAATCATGACGGCCGTTGATGTGAAATGAACTGTAGCCACTCTCCTTGACCAGTTCGTAGTGGTCAGCGGTCCACATCCAGGAGACTAGATTGGATTTATTGCTACTGGGCCAAAGGTAACAAATACATGCTATATAAAGGAGGAGATGGATGTCATTATCACTGGATGGATTTTGTGCCCATCAAGAGGGGCAATCACATGGAATAGATTGATACTGCAAGCAATACTTTTATATTAGGCTTATATATCTTAACTGGACAATTCACTTACAAGAAGGCAAAACAGGAAGTGGTTGAAAAAAAGAAACTCTGAAGACAAAGTTTAATCAGAAACACTTTATCATTTAACTTTAAATGTGAGACTTAAAGAATCAGACGGTCAAACTCTGACTTTTGTGATTACTCACAAACCATTATCGCCCTGAGGTTTTAGTAGGCTGAGGTGGAAATATCTTCATCTCATCAGCAGGGCTGGCCAAAAGTTCCTGGGCGTCCTCGGAGAGATGAGATGAGGTTATGAGAGGTCATGTAGAACAACTTGGTGTGACAGCAAATCAGAAGCCACCCCTCCGGATGGAGTCAAGTGAAAGAAAAGGAAACAAGGAGATGAAACACAAACACAAACCTCTGTGGGCAAACTCATTGCCAGTAACTTATGACCACATTGCATCATAAATAGAAATTGGCCACAACTGATGTTTAGTAATTAGGTTGTTAGGTTGTTTTTGTTTTTAGAATTTTTTCTAAATATGGATACACAGGCTCTCTTTATTGTAATCTTGTATTAGGAAAATAAAGAAAGCCTACATTTATATTTTAAAGTGTTTGGTAATAGATTTTTAATGTTCATTTGTCTATGCCCCGAAGGCTTGGATCTTTGACATTTGAAATAATTGTTGTTCGAAGGATCATCACCAGGGGAGGGTTGGGAATAGCATAGGGACGATTTGAGTAAATGACTGTGTCAGCCTGTTTATTTGTAACATGATTGCCTCGAGCACTGCCGCAGGACAGCTATTAGAGGGTCTGGCCATAAAGAGATAGAAAGAAAAGCCCAGCGATCACCCAAAACTTAGCACTTAATGTGACAACTTATCAGACAAAAGCTCCCCACAGAGAATGTGGAAATGAGAGTAAGAGAGAGAGGGAGGGAGAACATCATTGTCGGGTAATAGTACGATGAAAAAGAAAAAAAGTGTATTATTATTGCAATTACCTGAAGTGGCTGCAGTGTCAAAGATCACATCTATTCAGAGTCCAAGCATCGTTGCATATGTCTTAACATATTGCACAAAGCTGTCCAATTCATGTTGGCCTGAGGGGAGGCAGGGAGCAGAGGCCTGTATTTAATTAAATGACAGTAATACCTCTCGCCTGTGGCACGGCCTTAAGTGTTAGATTTTTACTGCCGTCTGTATGAGCTGCTAAATAAAAACTGCAGGTCCCGGTGGGCCTGAGAGGATTCATGTCACTCCCAAGATGTAAACACAACCGAAAGAAACTGCAAGAATTAGAGACAGAAATAGAAAGAAATATTAGGGTGGACCAATAGAAGGAGGTAAAGATGTGTGTTAATTTTAAAAACAAATAATGGTAGCAGCTATGGTAATTACAGAGAAAGCACGAAAAGGTATTTTATCACTCTCATTGCATGCAATTATCCACATTATTATCCTTAGATAGCAAACCTGAAGTAACAAGCAGTCAAAATAAAAATCTCAATTGTCTAAAATGGAATAAGGAGCACTAAACACAAAATGTTAAATTATTTTTTCTTACTGGCAAACTGTTAGTGGATGCTCACATCCCTGAGCCAAGTGCTAATTTTGACACTGGTATTATAAAAATGTTCTTCTCCAACAAAATCGACATGTAGCTTATATAATCCATGCCCCGCCACAATCGTAAACAATGAAAAACTCCATTTAAAGACAGACATGTTTAAAAAAAGTGTCCTCAGAAAGCTTCCAGCATCACAAGTCTCCCCGGCAACTTCGGCTTCGCTGAAGAATGCTTGTAATCTCTTCTGGCAGGGACGGATCCTGTGGCTCAGGCCGGCTGTGGAGTGGACAGTCCTATTGTTGCCTAAAACCTCAAAGGAGAGAAGAAGATAAGAATGCCAGGCAGGAGCGGAAAAGAAAAGACTGGGAGGAAGAGGGCTCTGGAAGCTGTTAAATATAGTGCAGGGATGGATGGATTAACAGTGTGGAGTTGACAGTAAGGAGCACGTAGCATCTTTAATCCTCCTCATAAAACTCACCTTTTCCCTGTTGTCCTGGGTAAACAATTATCTAGGTATCTGCCAAATTCTGTAGTATATCCTTAATATTTTTTGGGGTTAGGTTCACCCTCTTTTAAGATTAAAAGAGGGTGAGTTGGATTTTTGTATATTTAGTTATGATAAAACTACATTGCATGTTCCTGTTGACTGTAGACATTAATAAGGTGCTTTGATATTGAGAGGATGTGACTGCACTTTTTGTCATTTGCCAGTGGATGATGATATGGAGAGGAAGAGTTTTAGTACAGAGATTGTCTGCATTTGTGTTTGGAGGAGCTGAGGGGGAGGGATCAAGATTTGGAGATTATGCTAAATCAGGGCCAGTCAGAAGAGGGGGTGGAGCAGTAGGCCAGACAAAGACTGAAGAGGATGCGGCCACTGGCATTTAAATGGGCAAGAGGATAAGGAATCGAGAAAAGAAGCAAAAGGAAGAGAAAAAAAAAACAAAAGCAAAAAAACAAGAGCGAGAAAAAGCGGAGTTTCTCCGGCATGGTAGACACTTTTTTTCTTGCTCCTCAAACAGATGCTGAGGCAGATGGTGGTGAATTAACAGAAGATGGGAGAAAAAGAAATGAGAAAGCCTTAAACGGGCCCATGGAGGGCAGACATTAAAACACTGTGTGTGTGTGTGTGTGTGTGTGTGTGTGTGTGTGTGTGTGTGTGTGTGTGTGTGTGTGTGTGTGTGTCTAAGTGCACAGGTCCAGGGGAGAGGCTGTTAAACAGTATCTCAGCTGGGAGGACTAAAGAGGATGGGTGGAGGATTCCCAGTCAGAGATAGAGCTCGCGATAATAATCACAGGCGTGAAATTACAATGCTGATATTTGTTGCACCCCAGGGTGTGGTGTGGTGGGGCTACTGGAGCTCGGAGGGTCCACATATCACCAGAGGTCTGTGCTGGCTGACGGTCATCAATGATCAGAAGAGCAGCCTTTCGCCCACACCTCTGCCACTGTAGATCCAAATCATTCATCAGAGTCACTTCACCTGTGGTGTTTTTAAGAAAAAAAAGGAAAAACTTTTTTTTCTGTTTTATTGTAATTTGCAATTACAGTAATTTCTGTTCCATTATTGTTGCATTTAATAATACATTTCGAATTTAAATTTAAATTTCCCTAATTGTATTGAATAATATATGAGATTTCTCATGTGGTATACCGATAGACCCACAGCTATGCTTATTTTATTTGATTTATTTGTGAAGGGGGTCCCAACACTCTTAAATTCTTTTAAAATGTCAGTGTTAGTTTGCCAAGTTGTATTGATAAGTTTTGAGTTTTTCTTCGAGGTACACTCATGGGTTGGACTACACACATCTGAGTCTGTTTGATGTGTTTGGTACTTTTAGAGGGTTTGTTTAACAATGATCTGAGTCCATTGGGAGGCAGAAATCACACTTAGTGTTTTGGACTCAACACCTGGACAAGAAAGATGAGTGTGTTTTTTGTACATTTATTTGTAAGGAACATGTACATTATTAAACACAAATGTTTCCAATTGCTGTGTTGTACCAGGGTTAACATCAAAGCCTGAACAAAATGCATGATACTCTTGTAGCAAAACAAGGCAAACTATCAATTCAAGGTCTGCATGTTGGACAACAGAACCCCATTATAATAGCCTGGGAGGATGGAAAACAGTGATCTGCCCACTTGATGCCTGCTGGAGGGGGAGAGGAAACCATTGCGGTAATGTTTGACATGCATCTAGAACTGCAGACTTAAATCAGTTTTAATCCCATTTAAAATGTTGTTGAGACCAAACTGACCATGTCAAGTTTTCTTATTGTAGTTTCTAATATAAGTTACCATGCATGCATTTGCCACACGGTACATTTTGATGAATCAGTGCTAGCCTCTTATAATCAGTGTTCTGTGTAATAAGCAACACTTTCCTGCCTGTTCGTCTTGTTTAACAGTGAAAGCAGAAGCAGAAAGGTGGCTGGATGTACTTCAGCATGAATATCCTCAAGGCCACGAGCCAAGCTCTGACAAGATATGACACCACATTTTCTTCCATCCCCTCAGTGAAAGGGGAAAAAAGAAGCTCATTTTCATGTCCATCATCTCCTGCTCTTGCCTCTGCCTATTTGAAGGCCCCCTCCTCTTCCCCCTTTTCTGGGGTGAAAGTGAAAAGTAGATGTGTTGTCAGGGCAAAACTGATAATGGCAGTGGGAAACAGACTGATCCCAATTGCCCTGCTTTCAGCCCCTGCCACCCCCGTGCTCCCCGCCACTAAAGGGTCCACTGACAGATGGGATGGGGTGTTGTGGGACAGAGTGCTGAGTTGGCATAAAAAGACCCCCAAATAGGCCTTATTCTTGGCATTAGAGGCATAAATAGTTTACTGTTGGGATCATTACTGTCTACATTTTGCCTTGCATTCATCATGGGCATGGGATCCAAAAACAACATCAAATGAAGACTTTTTTTAATAGCAATATTTACATTTAAGCAAACTGATCATGGAATTGAAATCAGTATGGCAAAGACTGAAACTGGGAAACTGCTCACTCATGATTTAACTTGGCAAAGGTTTCATTGCTCATGAATTCATGTTGATAGTTTGCTTTTTGTTTAATATATCTTCTGATTAGTTTCTTATCAGCGTTGGTCAAAGCTGCATTCCAAACCTTGACTGAGTCTGGGACCAAAGCCAGTTGAGCACAGTACCTCTACTCTACCCTAATGTGTTTATTTTCTGCCATTTGTAAAGTAGCCGGGTGCCTACAATGCACGGTGGTTATCACTTCCGAGCCCATTTCATTCAGATCATTTTCACCTCTCAGCAGAGGGAGAGATAACTCAGGGGATCTATCATCAGAAAGAGCAAAAAGTGAGGGTCATTATAATGTCATCACAAGTTATCCTGCTGACCCCAAACTCCCAGAGATTCAATATTGTTCTCTGGAGAGAAGATAGAGGACATGAAAGGTAGAGAGAAGGGACAGTTATAGAAAGAGAAAGAAGCATGTTGACAGACAGGAAGTGAGAAGAGGAAAATACTTTGAAAACAATAACACATTACAATAACATACTTATGCAGAACCATGTTGCATTGGATCAGGTAATGGATAAGCTGCCTGTTAGATTTATACTAGAGAGGATACGCTGACAAAGACGCACTTTATCTTCAGACATTAAAACAGCCCTTCTGCTCTGGCACAATCCCAGCAGGGGCTGGTGGGAAATTGTTGTTTTTACATTTCTGTATCATTTTCCCATAAGGAATATGGATAACAAATGAGATATTCAGCCCCAATGTCTGATTTATTCCTTTTATTATCCACAAATATCAGCCCAGCAGTCAAAGGATGCCTCTCCACATTCCAGGGTCTCTTCCCACTTGGGTCCTGACAGCCTATCAAGTCGGCTTGCATAAACAGGTCAGGATCATGTGAGTGCTCCAATATGTTATACTTTAAGGTTTTCACCATGCACAATCACTATACAAAAATCAAAAATTACTGAGTAAAGATTCCCAGAGGTATTGTTGCAGGCCCCTGTGCAGAACTACACACCTCTCACTTGAAATAAGAAGTAAAAAAACAACATTAAATCCACATAAGAACCACAGACACTTAAATAATGGCATGCTGCCCCTAATCCCTCACAGGTTCCTTTTGACATGTGGTTTCAAGCCAGAAGTCTGTTATTCAGAAAAAGCCCCTGTGTCGTTGTTATATCTATTTGCAAAGCAGGAGAGGCAGATGCCCAGTTACGGCGGCCTCGTAACACAATGAGCCTCATCAGATATTAGTAATTGACCGTTAATGAACTCCCTATGATAGCCCACTGAGGAATACACACAAGGGCTCTGGAGACCACAGGGCAGCGGGGGGAAAGGGCCTCATGGCATTAACATACTCCCAAGGCTACAAGAGGCTTTTAAATGGCCAATCAATAAAGAGCATTAGTTCATCATGTCCTCTAAGGGACCCTGGAGGTGTCTGTTGTGTGTTGAAAGGCGACACAAAAAGGGAAAAAACCTGCAGTCAAGAGCCCTATTCTTTGTAAATGATGAACATGAGAAACCGAGCATGAGCTGAATGTGTTGTTTATGGAGTAGGTAGTAGCAGTACGTAGTTTTGTATGATCTAATTTATTAGAGAACAAATTCCCTGCAGCAGTTTTATGGCTGTGAAAAAATATATATATTTTCCAAAACTCAAGCAACCTGTGCTGCATTTCCCAAAAGCTCTCTGTACTTTTCCAGACAACATCAACATTTTAACCGCTACTGTAAAACCAGGACAAGGGCATCACAAATATCATGTGACATTTACTGTACATATCCCATTAGATAGCTGTGAATAAAGCTAGACCTGCTTGGCACCGAGCGGTTTTATTCTTAATTTTCTCATTTGTGTTATATGGCACAATGAAATGGATATCATTACATAGAATAGCACTATCATACAAATACCATGCTGTGTCCTTGAAGGCGGCATTATAAATGGTTCATCACTGGCAACCAAATGGCAAGAAAAATGTATGGCCACTGATCTCTCTCATCATCAGAGCAAAGTACTCAGTAAAATTTCATTGTAACTTCCAGGGAAATAAATAAATTTGCCCCCTGACCTTGAGGGAAAAAATCCCCTCCCACCCATCCATCTAGGTGAGCGGAGTGCCTCCATAACTCCCCCTCTCTCATTCAATCACCTCAATACATCTTACCTTCTTTGGCACTGTGTCCATACATAGATAGTAGGCTAAAGATAGGTGTCCCATTGTCACTCGGTCTATACCTCGACCCCCCGAGATTTTTTTGTAGCATCTCCTCTGTCACCCTCGTCTCTGTTAAGACCTCAGCCTGATCCCCTGAGGAGCAAAGATAGAGAGAAAGGGATGTGAGAGTACAGAAAATTGCAGATCAGGAGGGAGCGAAAGAGGGAAGAAAGAGAGCGAGAGTGTAAGTGTGAGAGGTGGAGGCGAGAAGGGGCGAGAAATGACAGGAGAGAAATATGCAGAAAGTCTCACTTTAAATCAAGATAAAAGACAGAAATAGAAAATAATAGAGGGAGCAACCCCCTGGACGCTGGTTTTCTCTAATGGAAACACATGGCTGAGAGCTGAGATGTTGTCAGCAGTCTGCCTTCGCCCACTGACATTCCTGCCTGATAATCTGGCCTGCCATAAAATTAGAATAGCAAATACCCCACTGACAGAGATGCATGTCCTCCCTCTCTTGTGCCACCATAAAAAACTCCTGCCGGTGTCTCCGAACGCCACAAACTTCAATTTAAATTTACAGCTCCGCAAAAGGAGAAGTGATATGCATTCAAAAAATTTAATAACCTATTAAGTTATGACTTCAATTTCATTTTATGAATATTTTCCTTGGGGAGCGCTGCCATCACCAGAAAAAGACAGAAATTTAAAAAAGATAAATAGTGCCATTAATCTATAACACTTCTTTCCCATTATTCTTGAAAATGAGAAGTTATTTTTGCTCAGATCGTCATGTAATTAGCTCCTTATACTTGACTCACAACCCAGAAAATGACCATGTTCAGGAAATTTGAAGCCTGTCATTTGGCGAAGAATAAAAATCATCATTTGTCTTAATATATTGTCAATCTGACAAGCAGTAGTTGAAGTTGATTAGGTTTCAGTAGCTTTATATTAATAGCAACTACTGGATCAGAGGGATGTAAGTCCCCTACGTCTGAGAGTGACACACTGTGAGATGGAGCTGCTGCAGAGGTCAGTAAGCCTTTTGTTTTGAAAGATCACTGTACTATAATTTCTCAGACACCGTTTATAACCCAATATCCTGCTTTACGGCATAAACTGGTTTTAAGCAACAAAACTATTAAACAACTCATCACAACTCCACTTTGTAGAGGGTGAATGTGGGAGTGCAGCAGGGTATAATAGCTTTAATCTGTCTGTTGTTTGTCTCATGGGCATTAAACACCATCTTGATATGAGTGAGACTACAGTGCACACAGGAGGGGGTCCTCATAATATTTAATAGGTCATCAAAGGGAATGGGGGGTAGACTGCTGACATTTGCCTGGATAGTTAGGAGAAACCCCAGGAGTTGTCATATGACTCATTACCAGAGCACAGTCGACTTGACAGCCGGTTGCATCATCATTCAAAGAGACTGTCTTGCAGAAAAAAATCATAATCCAACACATAACTATTCAAGCCACAATGGCCCCATTAACTAGCATGAGATTTTGATTCTTGTTTCCACCCTGAAAATAGAGACTAATCAGTTAATAAAACTCTATTACTGCCACCCTGAATGAGACAGTCGCTGCCGTTGGTGTAAAAACCCCTGTGAGTACAGCCGTGCTTCCCACATAGATAGATACATAAGGATTGTATTTTTTCTCTTTCACTCTTAGTGCCACACTTCCTCACCTCCACGCCCACTACCTCTGGTCAAAGATCAAAATCTGCATCCCTACAAGGGGTGTAGATGAAGGGACATCATTTGGAGCTGCGAGATTTTCCATAAGGGAATAAACAAAACGTGTTGACTGTGCCGTTTGTTGTCCCTCAGGCCTGCAGGACAGCAGGTGTCAGAGGAGTAAATGTTAATGTGAACTCCAATGTCTATGTTATACTTTTACAGCCCATAAGATACATTTAAATAGACATTACAAATGTATATTTTCATATTTGCGATATCAACATGTTGTCATTGCCATTATATGTGCTCTGTAAAAAGACTGCAATTGCTCCTGTAACATAATTTTACCTACAAAAGGTTGTGAGACAATCTTTTATTTTTTAGGATTTTTTTTATCATAAAAATGTTTTTGTCAAATGACAAGACCATTTTTTAAAGCACCTTTTTGGTTAATTTGAAAAAAGTCATTTTATATTCACAATTTAATAACTGTTCAAGTTTGTTTGTGAGGGGAATCAATCTGTAATTATCCAACTAAATTCAAAATTTGATGTATAATCAGAGCCTGCCTTGGAATTTGTTGTTGTCATTGTCAACGCAAAATGGTGGAAATTAGTGAGCCATGCTAAACAGGTAATCACCAAACCACCTGAAAAGTAATGTGTAATGTCATTTGACAGCATAGATGAACGATTTGTAGATAAAAGTAAAGCTGCTCTCTTTTGAAAAGGCAGCTGCTGACTGTAACAGCCATTTTACAACAAAACAAATATGAAGTCACTTGTTAAGTTGTCACTCAAGTCTGGCAGCAAAGGAATTCTGACTGCACCACAACTGAGTTGTGGAACTGCCGTAGCTACCAGCCACGACAGCAATGCTGGTACTGCCTTCAGCTTGTGAGTCTCTGTGTGTGTGTGTGTGTGTGTGTTTGTATGTTTTTATGTTTGTCTGTGGCCTGATTTTGTCACCATTATAGTGTCCTAATTGTGCAAAATGCAGTGATAAATCTTTACAGGTGTGTAGTTGAGATTAACAATGAAGGCAAGGTAGTAGGGGGGTGGAAAGTAGGGAAGGAGCATTGGCCCCCCAACTTCATGCCTGGTGTGGTGCTATTGCAAGATTGTCTCTTGTTTAGAAACTAGGGTTGCATTTGAATTAAGTCAAATATATACATGCTCAATGTCAATCATTTTAAGTCCATTTTATTCTAGCTATTTGGTGATGCAACAATCTGTGTTTGGGTTAGGCTGTTTTATTCAGGGTTATTGTATGTATTTTCCTCAAGTCCACACAATCCACAATTCTTTGGATATATTGAGACCAAAATAAGACATTTACTTTTTAGATTAATAACTCTGAACTTTCTCATTACATCAGGTTCCATATGCTACAGTCTCAAAAGGATGAGCATCACATAAAACAATAGTGGCCTCAACCCAATATTTACTTGATCATGGTTCCGCCTCAAGATGTTCGCCATACGGTAAGCTGTAGTATTGTTCTGTGTTTCCACAAAATAATATTTACTGTTACTGTAAGCCTTTGTATAGTTACATTTTGAAGAATTACACACAACATACAGGAAAAGCAGGCAGGATGACAAAATGCCATAAATCTGCCTGGAGACATCTCAATTAGACACACAAATTTGGAAACTGACCCTAAATGTCTTCACATTTGAAGTCAGAAAGTTTTTGTAACAAAGCAAACAAACATGGACATTTCAAAAAAAGAAGTTAGCTGTCACATTTAAGACCCCTCAAACATTGGACAACCCCCATGGCCCTGCACAAAGAAAAACACAGTACAGCACTTACATGCCCCTCACACATTGATTCCCCTCCCTATGGGCCCAAACCAATTTCTCTTGTTTTCAGACACTCTCCAAGCCTGAACCTGCAGTGGCCATCAAAGACATTCATCCATCCGCCCAGGGTGACTATGACTGATCTTGCCACCAAACAATCAATTTGTATCCTTCTCTCTTTTTCCTTCTTTCTTCTCTCTCTTTCCTATTTTCTCTTTTCTCTCACTGTCTTCTTTACTTCATTCTTTTGCTATTCTGTTGATGTGCAGAATATGATGAAAAAGTGAGAGTGCAGATTGCTTTGACACCATGGCATGTGAAAGTAACAACGCAATCACCATTTGACCTTGGAGAACAACTAATTCAAGTTCATCTATCTATATTTTTGACACATGTAACTTTTCATGGCAGTGAAAGCCTACAAATCATTCATGCAAACATACAATCATAATTCTTTGCTTGCAGAGTTTGATTTTTCAGGCTAGTTGATCTTTGACATGCTGAGCCATCCCTACTTAGGCTCTGTGTAAGTTACTTTAGAGTGGCTTCAGTATGCCTGCTTTGTTCAGTACTATGTGTCTCTCCTTCATTCATTAAGCTATAATTGGATATGATTCTCATCCAGGAATGCAGCATCCTCAGATTCCTCCAAGGCATGCAAGGTGATGATGACAGTGTTAGAAAGAGCTATTAATCCATCTTGTAATTGCAGCGAGCAGACGGCAGGGTTGGTTTTGTCTGTGAAAAGGCTGTGGAGAAACATTTGTCACCAGACGTGAACAATATGAAGCATTATGTTATTTTAGTGCATCTGCATGTGTGATAAAGCTTTTTTATGTGTTTGTGGTGGGGTGTTAAATCAAATCGAATGGTGTGATTGTGTGCATGTGATGCTGGTCTGTGCAAAAGTATATGCTTTGCATGTATGTTGATGCTAATGTTGTTTGTGTGTGCATGGTGTTGTGTGTGTGTGTGTGTAGAAGGGGGGGGGGGGGGATGTGGTTGGTCCCTTTTCCTTGCTATTCACAGACAATTTGTAAGGCCGGCTGTTGAAGCCAGGCTGAAGCCCGTGGAACAGCTGGAGCCCCTCTATGATTGATAAACGTGGCGGCGAGAACTTCATCTCCCCCTGAATGAAGACAAAGGCCCCACAATGCTCAGCCAGTGTGTTACGCCTGCCTGTCGTTAAGTGTGGACTGTGGACCTGCCCCGGTCCTCAGCTGGGGGAGTCGAGGTGCCAAGAGGGAGGTCAGGACCCAAACTAATTACCATTTTATGACAAAACGGTTCTTTTGTCGTCATTATATAATTGATTTACCTTTCAAGGGGAGATCATTATGAAGTGGCTTTGGGAGGGTGGGATTTAAAGTAGGCTAAAGGGGATTAGCTTCAGTTGTACATGTTCTCAATGTTATAAAGGTGGCCGCAAGAATATTTGTTTACAATTATAAATACTTATGAATAGTTTACTGAATAGTAAAATAGCTCTCTAATCCAAATAAAGCAAAATGGTATGATCTATGTATGTTTTAATGATGAATATTCTTGACAAACATTGCACTTTATCACCAATTAAAAAAACGAACATAGATATGACATTTGTGGTTAAAACCATGGTGGGCAGTGGGGTTAATTACAGTTTTTTTCAGTCGCTAACAAGCGTTTGTCGAACCAGTTGTCACATTTTCAAAACTCTAAACACAATTA
>NC_048423.1:10756777-10763047 GCF_013103735.1 Etheostoma cragini | reverse complement strand
TCCATTTGGCCAATTGTGTTTTGTAGGTGTGAGTCTGTGTTAAGAGTTTAGAAAAAGTATCTGAAGTATGGGTGAGCGGTTGTTAGCGATTGAAAAAAACTGTAATACTGAAACAGTAGAAATCACTGACCCTATGAATGGACATGTGCTTTGAGCAGCTATGCGCATCCACCATGAAAATGACAAAGAAATCAGCATCAATCGCGCTTGATTAAAAACATATTACCATGTTGTATTGATCCTGGCAGATATCACCACATTCCCAGAGACAAGTTTTAACAGAGACACATTCAGAGGTTCGCTGTATCCGTGTCGTAAACGATTGCTTAGTTTGTGACCCATGCATGATCAGGTCAGTGAGTCAAATCAGGGCCAGCTTTGTCAAAGTCACCATGTGGTGATAATCGTTATATTTGGCTGTGATGAATCCCACCCAAGGATCTGTTGCCTATGACTACACATACTGGAAAGATGAGTCTGTGGCATTTGGATTTTCCATTTTAAGTCATCTTTCCAGAAAAAGCTATCTGGCTTTGGAATGACTTTGCTGCTATTCCTGCACAGTGTTTATTCTTGCTTTAGAAAATCCTAATACATCTATTCTATGCATTATTTGCTTGTGTTTATAAACCCCTCGTTGCAAGCATTTCCTTCTGTGTGAGGAAAATTGTGTTTTGTGAACATGCTCCCAACTTTCTTTCTTTGACTCAGAGAGCAATGTAGCCTTGGGTACATCCATCCTTGACCTATTTAATGGCTGGGTTCTGTTGAAGACCCGTCACACAAATTGAAAAGTTTTCAGTCGCTAAGTGAAATGTATGGCTCTGCTCCGGTCCAGAAAAATTGGGGATTGTTCTATTTTAATTCCAAACGCAATTTCAGACATCCTCCATGCTGCGATAAAGTGGATTTCTGGCCCATCCATTGCGCCACGCTTGTCGACATTTCAGCTGCCAGGACACACGATGAATGAGTGAATATTGATGAACACAAAAGATGTACCCCGGACATTTTTCCCTGTTATTGTTGGCGTGGAGCTGGGGAAAAGAGAAGAGAGGCGGCACCCTTTGGATCCCGTGGGATTAAGGAACCCTTCTCCATATTCAGAATCTTCCCTGTGAAGTTCAGAAAGAGATATCAATCTCACTTTGAGGCTCTGGGCCTTCATTTGTTTGTGAGAGATGCGGAGCGCTGCTCAGATGACTGGGCCAATTCTTCAAATCCCACTTACAGTAGGAATTCACACAAACGCATACACACCATGCACAGCAGAGCATCTGCCACTTCCCTCAGCCTCAGTTCCTAGGCGTCAGTGTCTTCAGTGGTGTCTGCACTGTAGCACTCGAAGGTCTTGATTGAGGAAGCAGTCGCAGCTCTGTCTGCAGCTGAGACTTAAGAATAAAAAATACACCATGCCTGTTTGAGCAGAAGCAACACAAGTCTATGTTCTATAAATGGGTTAGTTTTTCTTTGTCACATTCTTTGCAGGAGAAGGTGTGTACATGTGAGTGAGAAAGTGAGATCTTGTATAGAACCACTTGCTTAGCTGTATTTCTCTCAATAAAGGATTTGTAATCCACGGATGAGAGGTCAAGTTTTATTTGGATAATCCAAATAAAACTTGACCTCTCATCCTGGATGCAGCTAGGGAACTTTGCGGCTAGGGATCTTTGTAGCACATTACCCCTCAACTCTCTGCCCTAATGTCTTGTCACTTTCTACTGTGCACTTTCAAACTAAAGGCATGGATTTAAAAACAAACTACTTAGAAGAAATGTGCTATGTTAAAATTGAAATTAGCTATGATGCGTACTACCACCTTTATTTTCATGGTCCTATGATTAAAATTGAAATCATGTATCACAGTTTTCCTAACCACGTTTTGTCTTGTTGCCTATTTGTGTAAGATGGAGGAGGTGCTTCCCCTTATTTGGAGCTCTGGTCTGATTATCATGATCAGAGGTACGAGAGCATCTTGAGGGAAACACATGTTCGATTGCCACAGTGGAACATTACACTGAAGCTTTGCATATAGATGTAAGGTTCTTAGCCACTGACAGTACCGTAAGCAGGGCCAATAGTGACTCTGAGAAGTGAAATAAGTACACGCGTCCCCACAAATAAAACCATTCTTCACATCAGTGAACCCCCCCTCTCCGGGTCTTTCGCTCTCACACTGTTCTTGATGTGTCCTCATGAAGCCCACTGCAACAAATAGACATTAGCAGCTGATATTTTAAAAGGCAGTTTTTGATAGTTTGAAGTGTATTGTGGTTTTCTTTCTCAAGTCCTATCTATTTTTTTCAATTATTTCCTCAAAGCACACTGTTCTCTTTCTGTCTCTGTCTCTATTTTCTCCATCTTCCCACTTCTTTTCTATAGACAGGAGTGTGTCAGGTATCCAAACCCGACTGTGGTTTGGTTTTAACAAGGCAATGGGCCATGCCAGCCTTTTTTCCTTCAGTGGGCTTACAAGTGGAGTCTTTGCCCTCACATGTGTTCAGTTGGGCCTGCTTTACCCACACTATTGATTGCAGGTGATGTTCTGGACTCAGTCCAGCTGACCTCGAAGGGGAGTCAGATACATCATTGTCCGAAGAGGAACCTCTGGAGACCAGACAGAAGCAGCACATGTGTTAAGCAGTCTGACTTTGCCCAGTCACTGAATCTGTCACCAAATGTTTTGGACACAAAACAATGTAGATACTCCACAGACAAACATCCATGAATCAGCTGCTGATGTGCCTCCTGGATGCCCATCCATGCACCACACATTCCTCACTTCAACTTTACATTCTGCTTGCTAATTAGAAATATGAATATGCAATAATGTTAACATTGGGTCTAATTTGTGCAGCATGCGTTTTTGTTTCTTACACACCTCACAGCAATTGATGGATATCCAATGAGATGCAGAGTCCCTTCCAAAGGGAGTAGCTCTGCTTGTGACATATCACTGAGACTGGGGGGAAGTACGCCTTGAATTAATTAACATCGGACCTCTTGTAGCTGCTCACTTCTGTAAACAAACATTTTAATATGCAGTAATTAATTAAATCTGCCAAGCTACTCTGCCCCTCCCATAGATCTCCCTTCATTCTTATTTTCCCATCTAGTTAAAGAGTTTATTATGTGCTGTGTGAGATGAGGGGTATATTCACAACTTTAAGCACCATCTCTCTTAGACACAGAATTCTCATTTCTAACTAATATTTGATGTGTAATATTCCTTTACATTTTCATGCGAATAACACTTGATGTGTAATTTTCCTTTACATTTTCATGTAAGGTGAAAGATAATAGGAGCAAATGTTACTCGGCACTTGTGAAGAATGGACCAATAAATCGTACATCGCACCAGTCCTGCCCTCTTTAATAGCTTCTGGGTTCTGGCTGTGAGAGAACAAAAAGGTATCAAAGCCTCTTGGGCAATACTTTGACCGACTGCAATGAATAATGTTTGGTCTGACAGTCACAAATGTGTGTGTTTGACATCTTATATACTGTACTTGTCCACTATGGGTATGGGTGTCTTATTTTATGGTCCAGTGAGATATTTTCATGAGATACATTGTTTTTTTTGTGGTAATTTAACTAAAAAAACAAGTTTTATGTAGCCCCAAATAATCGTTTTCTATCAGTGAATGAACATTAAAATACAAACAGTTGTATTGACTGTACTGCAAGTGTAGAATATTCTCAATTAGATAAAAAAAATTAGAGCAATGTCCATACTTACGGCAATTGTATAAATGAGAAAAAAGCCATTGAGTGGAATCTGTAGGCCAACTTCATTAGTATACAACTGTGCCAAATATCGATGGATTAAGATTTATTTGGCAAGATTTCTTATTCAAGATGAATAAATGCAAACACTTCAATAAATCCCTCAAATTATCTACAGTGGATAGTTTTGCATTTATCAGAGATGGGGTAAAAAAAACAAAATGGCATGAGTTTATGGAAATCCACATCAGCAGGGAATGGATGCAGACTCAAGGGGCATCACTGCACAGGTAAGCTGCTTTTGGAGGGTTCATGTAAATCCTGAAGTCCAAAAGTCAATTACTGGGGCATCTCAAGCGTGTGTTACTGAAAGACTCTGATGTTTTATTGAAGAGAGGCTTTAATTCATCAGGCTTCTCAGCTCCCTTTCATGCAGCATGGAGAGAGAGAGAGAGCAAGGCACCTCCTTCAGATGGCCAGTGTCATATATCACATACACACACACACACACATACACACCCACACACACACACACCAAAAGAGAGGGAGAAGAACACACACAAATGCCCAAAAACAACTCTCAGGTGGTCTGCTTCACTCCACTGACCAGACCATTACCCCACACACACACACACACACACAGCCCTCTCAGTGCAGACCACACAGACTAACTACACAATAAATTCATCCATGCAGCATCTTGTGTGTTTAAATTAACATTTCAAACAAGCCAAAGACAAATTTATTTCCCAAAAAAGCAGTTCTGTCATATTTTAACCACCTACAGTTTGATGGTGACCTCATTTGCTGCATTGTTGGGCCTTGATATCTGACTAAAGTTCTTTCTTTGATGAAAGAAAGCCACAGCACCTTGGTAGCACATTTCCTCACAGCTGGTTTAATGCTTTGGGAAGACGAGGGTTATTGTATTGTACTGCCATTCAAATCTGCTGATCACAGTGCATCCCTGTGCTTTATTCCCATTGGAATATTAATAAACAAATACTCTTTGCGGGCTGACACAGTCTCCACAGCTGGAATGAAGGCTCATGGTGGCATTGCCCAGAGTGAGGCAAGCAGAGAGCTTATGTTTCCTTTGTGATTAGCCAAACTGTGCTGCTCATATACAAATGGAAATGGGATGTGCATGAGTGTCCCCCTCTCTCTCTCTCTCTCTCTCTCTCTCCCATCTGTCAAGGCAATATATTTTAATCTTTAATCCATGAGCAGTCATTGAATACTTGACAATTACAAATTACAGATGTTTTACTGTGTTTCTTTCTCCCACAACATCTCCTGCCCACTGCCTGTCTCCCTGTTCAGGCCCTTCAGCTACCTACAATCATGAACACAAAGGTGTTCACACTCTCATTTGCCACAAAATAATATGTACAACAGAGATACACGCACTTGCACACACACACACACACACAAATACACACGCTCACATTACACACCCTCATTCTGTGCCATCATGGTACCATATGACACTGTCATCATTTGGTAATTAAACCCTCGCTGGCTTTAAATATGAAAAGCTGGCAATAGTTGATGATGATGATACTGGCTGTCCCTCAGCCCAGATTTCCTTCAAACCATCCCGACATCTGGCAGGAAACATATTGTCCCGTTGTTGTCTTAGTTTGGCCATAAGAGGAAAATAAATGTGATACAAACTAAAAGATTCATATTTGGGTTAGGGATGTAATATTAGACATTACTGTGAAGTTTTGCCAGGAAAAAAGCTCAAACACTTGTGACTTCAGCCCTGGTGTACGATGTGATAAATGATGGGCACAGCCAAGTTACAGTGGCCTCCGAATTAGGAAAGCGGTATGGTGCCAGGGAGAGATGGGGGCATGAAGGGTGAAGGAGGGAGGTTTATTTAATGTTCAGCCCATGAGCAAGTGGGACACTATTTTTAAAAAGGGGAGAGGCGGGGGGGGTGTGTGTGTGTGTGTGTGTGAGTGTGTTGGGTTTGTTAAAGGGGGGGGCAGGGTTGGATGATGAAGGGTGGAAGTGCAGGTGAGAATTTTAGCTGTCCGTGGAGAGGAGAGAGGAAGAAAGGGTTTGAAGGTACAACTTCAGCACTAACCTGACCCCCACACTGCACACGTACTCCTTCCCTTTCAGCCCCCTGGTAATCTTGGACAGAGTAGATACCATTGCCCAGTCTAATGGACTATGCCATAAGATCTCTCTCTCCCCACAACGCCGTCCAACCAAATTCACTCCTCTCCCTCAATTTCCAATCTGCCTCTCGTGCAGACTCCGGTCATAACCCATAAATGTGGTGTGTGGCTCTGAGAAGAGCTTAGGTTCCATTACTGACAGCCCACACAGCTTCGTGACCATTTAAGAGCCTCAATTTGGGTTCCTCCCATTTGGATGTTCCTGCAGACCCCCAGTGTGTTGCCTGAACAGATAGGGGGGGAACACTTATTATGATCATTAATGTCGAGCTTATCAGGGCAGACTCAGCCATCATGGCTAGAAATGTATTTTTAATACTCCCAGTGATAAACAGTAACACTGTGAAAACAA
>NC_048423.1:10751777-10754277 GCF_013103735.1 Etheostoma cragini | reverse complement strand
TGGCATCTATGCAGCTAAGTAGGCGACGGATTACTTATTTAGAAATTCCTTACATTTCTAATAGGCTCCTACTGGTGAAAATAAATAAATCTATCATTAAACTCTCACCTCGTTACTCAAAGGCTTTTACACCAATGCTTGCACAGAACAGAAATAAGAACGGAAGTTAACAAGCTGTGCGCAGTCAGTCCAACTTTGAACTTGTAGTGACTCCCAAACTGGGGGTCAGGGGACCACAGTGGTTCTCAGAAATATTCTAATTCAAGCAAAATGTTTAAAAATATTGATTGTTGACGTGAACGTGCATTAGAGCCCATGTGTTTGACAAAACGGAAGAAAAGGATTCGTCCTCCGAGGAAATTCATCATCCTCCCCTTCCGCGCTGTCTGCTGTCTTTCCACCTCAATGTTCTTATTAAATACCCAGAATAACTGATTCTTTTTTTAGGCTATTGGTTATTAGTTAGGCTACTTTTTTTAATAGCCTATTTATTTATTTGCACTTTGGCTACAATGGGGATAATGTTTTCTTAAAGGAAACATCAATCAGAACAGGGCTTAAATGTTAACCTCTCCTGATATCAATTAAAAACAACACTAGGTTTAGAAAGCTGGAACGTTGTAATTATTTTAAGTGTCTGAAATATATTAAAATCAACTGTTTTATAATGTGTGGAAAGTACACCGAAGCTCTTTATTGTGTAACGCAGGCAACACAAAAAAAAAAAAAAATCGAAAACAATAATCGTATTGAGTCCTTGGTGGCTGGGTTTTTAAAGGGGGTGAAGTCAGGACTAACAGTTTCTTAATTATCATGCCGTTTGTTTTGCTGTGGTCCTATGACACGGGGACGTCATCCCAGCAGTGCAGAGAGGTATGGGGGGCAAATCGGGGTGTTGTGGGGGAAATAGCAGCAGCTTTAGGGCAAAAGTGCACTGACGTGTGAAATTACAGCCCATGGTGCTACATATTGTACCAGAAGCTCCCTCCCCAAAAAAAGCAGAAATAAAAAGAGGTATCGTCCTCAAACTTGTCCAGAGGGCAGCTGGACGCAAAACGGAGTCCCGTGCCATGAAGGCCATAAATCCTTTAAATACTAGATTATTATTATTATACAAATTATAACAATATATTATTAGTATTATTATTACTATTATTATATTTCTTCAAATAAATACACTGTAGTAAATGAAAGGAGATTGCAGTTTTTTACATCACTTTGGATGACTTGACCAAAACACTGCCCACTGCTCACAAACACTGCTGATATCATCAGTGCATTTGAATAAAAACATATATATTATGCTGGAAAAGCTGCAGCTACTTTGGATAAATAACAGTCAGTTATGCCGAAGTTAATATATAACCTCTTGCTACAGACTATTAAGAGGGAGACCTTATATGAATTGTCTTTGATGGGTGTTTTTCTTTGTTTCCTTTCGGATTGAGGTCTACCGGAAGAGATTAAGAGCGCATAATACGGCTACAGTAAATTCACCCCCAACCCTTGACCCGGCCAGCTCCAGCAGCTTCAGCCTACCTGCCTGCATCTGCACAGCGGGCTGTGTAACCTACTGTATGAGCGCCATCTACAGAGCGATGCTGCACACAGGCGAGGAGTTGGTGAAAACGATGGTGGTAGTGGTGGGGAAGATGATGATGATGATGATGATGGCCTACTGACTGCCTCTCCCTCTGCAGGCTCAGGGCTCACCTTGCACACATCCTCACCACGCACGGATTAATGCAGTCAAGACATGAAGCACAGCAGCTTTTTTAGTAGCGCAACATTGGTTTTGCGTCATCATGCTGAACTCAGAAGATGCAAAGACTTCTTTATGAAAGTGTGTTTATGATTGATTCATACAGGACGCTAAAAAAACAACACGTTTTCCATAGAGATTGTATTGCAAAAACGTATCTTATTTCTGTTTAATGAAAATAAAAATAAAAACTAAGCTGTGATATCTGAGGATTTCCACTTTCCTCCAGAGGCTCACTTAGTGGGCCACAAGAGGTGTTTGTAAAATAGGCCTATAGTTCAGTTCCATTATTATTTAATTTGTAAGAAAATTGGGAACATGTAAAATTAAGATTGTTTATTGTTCATGTAATATCATGTAATATTCTCTTCAATATCACTTTAAAAATATAATGCCAACAATAAATACATCTTCCCATGCGGGTCCCAGTCTCGTCATGTGTTTCTGTTGGGAGTTTTTCAAATAAGAAACATTTGAGAAGCGTAGCTTTAAACAACATACACCAGCCTGACAGTTCTTTACCTCTCTTCTACCCCCTGCCTTTAATTTCCTTGATTCTTCACCCCAAAGCCTCATCATTTCCCATTTCGTCTCCCTCCCCTTCCTGGCTGTCGGATGCAGGGACCTCCTCATTTGAGCTGCAGGTTTTTTACGTGGGCGAATCACAAAGTGTTGGAATCTATTGCCTTTGTCTGACAAGTCATCCATCTCTATGCGAGGGGGATCTGTGGGATGGAG
>NC_048423.1:10730021-10751767 GCF_013103735.1 Etheostoma cragini | reverse complement strand
TGGGACTGCAGCTTTTAGAAACAGACACACAAGGAGATGGGCTTCATTCTCAGCCCAAAGCTTCGCTCAGGCACAGCCCATTCTGGAGGAGAGGGGGACGCACTGCTCTGTACTTCGCCGTGTCCATGTTGTTGTCATCTCCGCCCCTATCCGATTAAACCACAGAGCCCGCCTGTGCTCCACGCCGTCAGAGGAGAGGGATTTTCCGGCCGCAGATTCTCGAGCGGACCCGTGGAGACTCAGCTCTACTCTTTTTGGTTTCCTCATGATGTCCTTTAAACACAAACAGTGACCCGGTTTAAGTCAATGTTACTGCGACCAGTGCGCTCTGTGCACGCGTGGGTCATGCTCTGCACCTGACAGCCCTTCTGCAAGAGTTTAGACTTGAACAGGAGGAAAACTTAGCATCGTCCCAAGAAGTTGTCCACTGCTGCGGACTCTTCGCTCACGGACTGTTGTACACCACATTATAGAGCCTTGTTTTTTTTACCACTTCAAAGCTGCATCACCGAGGCGAAACGGCGACCTCAGTCGATTACCTTTCCTTCCTTTGCTATCCCATGGATATTCACTGCAAAGCGGACCCCTTCTCGGCGATGCACCGTGAGTAGCTACACTGAATGAGTTTACATTTCTGGGTTCTGGGACTTTAATTCCTGCAAGAACGAAGATGTTTGCAATGACTGCGGTCTAATTTAGAATAGAAATTTTAGCAGTTAAATATTTTTAAAGGTCCTTGGATATATATTCTTCATTTTAAGTCCATTAAGGTTCGTTGTTTGCCAGTGTGTCCATACTGTACCTAAGGGGAACACAGCACTCACATATTAAACATGTAGCCTGTCTTTAGTCATTTTAATTAGTAACTAGTCATAACCTTTAAAAAAAACGTTGGAAAAGTTTTGCCAGAATAGTAGCCTAAATTAAAAGTAGATTAATAGCCTATGATCATGTTTGGTAATAATTAAAATGAGAATTAGAGGAGGAATCATGATAAGTTGCTGCTAAACCTTTTACAACAGGAACATGTCTTCTTATTTTTAAGAACACGTGGTCACTAAGGAGTTTTGTTTTTATTTAGTATTTGTCGTGTTAAGCTTTATTGACTCAGAGGTTAATCTAAATGAAAAAAATGTAGACTGGTTTGAGTGGCATTTTCTAATAAGAGACAGAGAGACGAAATAGAAACTCCCGAATTTAAATACAAAGCCTTTATTACCTGTGAAATGACAGTTCGAGAGAGAGAGAGAAACAAGGACACGCTGTGTGTAAATGAACAAACGTGTCACTTTATTTATCCCTCACTTTATTCAGGAATTAAACTGACATAGCTGTTCTAACTGTTCATTTTCTTCATGTTTTCTTCTCCATACGACATGGGTAAAGAAGATCCGGACTGCTTGTAAATTATTTATTCCTCCTCATTCTCACCATCCGCGTTTGTAATATGAGTTATCAAAGCTCATTTTAATTATTAACAATAATTGTGCGAGGAAAATTAAACAGGTGGAAACATAATATCAGCGACATGTGTTAGGCTGCAGTGGAGGAGGTGCTCTTGGAAATGATTGCCTATTGCCAATGTATAAGAAGAAAGGAGTTTACATTTTTTTACTTTTTTTTCTATAAAAAATTTGTGGTATATTTTATATATATATATATATATATATGATTTTTTAATTTAATGTGCTTTCTTTTACTTTGTTTTTATATTTTCTGTTTTTAAAAGCAACACAACCCCACTTTAATTTTACTCTTTGGCTGCTTCCATTTCTACCATTTTTATTATTATAACTATTAGGCCAATTATTAGTAATATTACTATTATGGCTATTTTTATTTAAAACACCCACAACTGTTTAATATTTCACAATTCATGCAGCAACAAAAACTGAAAATTAAAATGTGCATGCGTTCGCGCGCGTGTGTGTTGGTGTGTGTGTGTGTGTGTGTGTGTGTGTGTGTGTGTGTGTGTGTGTAGGCCTATATACTATGTGTATGTTAACGTGATTGAACCTTTTACGCTAAACTAAAACAGGAAAACAAAGGACAGAAATCTGAATGAATCCACACGGAGGGACGGCGTGTCTTCTGCAGGTGTGTAATGTTATGCTCCCCTGTGCTGCTGTTGTGTCCCACGCAGGGCACGGCGGTGTGAACCAGCTCGGCGGGGTGTTTGTGAACGGCAGACCCCTCCCGGACGTGGTGAGGCAGCGGATCGTGGAGCTGGCCCACCAGGGCGTCCGGCCCTGCGACATCTCCAGACAGCTACGGGTCAGTCACGGCTGTGTCAGCAAAATCCTCGGCAGGTAAAAGGGGGGATCCACCGGCAACAGAGCCCTGTGTGTGTCAAACATCAATCTTCTATAGCTCGTAGCTATATGCGCACCCAGCTCTATTTCAGCCTCAGTCATCGGTTATATAGGCAGGCCATTTTTTTTTTTTTTTAATTCTTTCTTTTTTTTTGCTTGAACACAGCAGTTCTGCGTCCGAGATTTTCTATCCATCACCTGCAGCCTTGCAAGAGAAAAGCATCATAATCATGAAATATATTTTCGGAGGAGAGTTAACAGCTAAGCATTAAGGCTAAACAAATATCTCGGAGCAATATGAGGCTGTGTTAATATTATAGGAAACTGTAGGTGATAAAAAAAAGTGTATAAAGTAGCACGAGGTCACTTGAAAACTGACTTTTCAGGTCTACAGACACATGGTGGAATATTACTAGTAGATTAAGAGAAACAACATATTCTAAGGCCAGTATAAACTCACCTTTAAGTTTCATAATCCTTTAAAAATACCATAAATACACACGTTATGTTCCTTATATTTTTCCATCAGTGTAAAAGCTACTTCAAACCCGATAAATTAGGTCAACATTATTCTACTTCAGAGCACAAATGCTGTGAGATAATATTTTGAAATATATTTTTTTCAGCTATCAGAAGGCATTTCAGAGGTATTTCATTTCACACACACTGAATGTTTGTCACCAACATTTACCAATAGGTCATGGTGGCATGTCGTGCATGCTAAGCTCATGGGAACTGGAAATGAGGTCTAAACTGTGCTTTTTACAGCTAAACTGTTCTTTGTTCTGTCCGTCTCACTGCTTATATTGTGTGATTTTAATTACACCGCTTTTCGTTGAAAATCCGCTCTGTTCACCTTCCAGCTGACACTCAATTAGGCCCATATAACAGCACACTGCCACACCAATTAATATATTAAAGCCGCCATCACATTTTAGGTTTTTTTTAATATTTCTTTTGCCCAAAATAACTGCTGAAGATCGGCGGAGATGTATTTCCACACCAACGATATTTAAGCCACCTTCCCATCAATCAGACTGGATTATTGAATTACTGTAAGGAGGGATCCATTCAGGAACATTCACTCTGTCCCCATGCAGGTACTACGAAACCGGCAGTATTAAACCCGGAGTCATAGGTGGGTCCAAACCAAAGGTTGCAACTCCGAAAGTGGTGGATAAAATTGCTGACTATAAGCGCCAGAATCCAACCATGTTTGCTTGGGAGATAAGGGACCGACTACTGGCTGAGGGCGTCTGCGACAACGACACTGTCCCCAGCGTTTCATCCATCAACAGGTAGGTGGAAATCATTTCATTGTATCATTAAAAGTAGTGCGTCAATTCTCTCTGAAGCAGTGCTTTTTTGTGTATTTTTAAATATGTGCACACACGTCAGAGAAAACGTACGAGTGAGCCAAATACAAAAAGAAAATCCGATGAGAAACAAGGGGAAACCCCATGCGTAAATTGGATAAATCGGCTCTGAAATAAGCAGATTGCTATTTCATCTTCACATACAAGGCTGAACTATAGTCGGTCCCAGCCGAGCCTATCCGTTGGTGGTCTCACAAGTGCAATTCAATCTCCTGTGCAGCCCTCCACAACACAGCCAGCACGGGAGCTGAGGATGGGGCCACGAAGAATCACATCTGTCTCGATAAAAACCGATCAATACCGCGTAACCAGATCCAGAGGCGGGGGGAAATACCCAACAAAGTCGTTCAATACGCGGACCACACTGCAACAGAGACGGCAGCAGCCTCTTTATTGCCAAGCAATTGCTCTGTTTTCCAACACCGAGGTGAATGTGGAGCGACAACAGATCACACATGTAGTCTCCTTTAGACAATTCTAAATAATCCTATAAATTACTCCGGTTTTAATCACACATTATTATTATTTTTATAATTATAGTTATTATTATTACCAATACTATTATTATTATACATTTTATTATTATTATTATTATTATTATTATTATTATTATTATTATTATTATTATTGTTTTATTTACAGTGGAAGGAAGCTGGAAAAGTATAGACCCTAGATATTCCCCGTCCTAAAGCATTTTTGATTTAGGAGTAAATGGACTTTAAAAGAGTTTCTGTTCCAGTGAAGCAGCTAAAGCAGCAGACACCCTACACCTTCACCTTACCACATGAAGCGGGACAGCAGTGGACAAAGTGTCTTTAGACTGAGCACTCCGGTGAAAAACCCCAGTGCATGTGCGCAAAGTGAAAAAAAAAAGCCCCATAGTGCCTGCGAGTGATGAACTTTGGTTAGGAGGCACTGTTCCAGAGAGCTGGTCATCAGCATTACATTTTAATGAGCTGAAGAGAGTCTCATAACACATCCAGCTAAATGCAGGAGATGGATGAATATTTACCAAAAAAGAGAGAGAGAGAAAAAAATCTAAAATCAGATATGGAAATGATGGTTTCAACAGGTCTTTTGGCTCCGTTCTCTGTTTTTCCCTGTTGTTCCTAAAATCAAAAGGAAATGTGTTTAAGAGTGTGTAGAGGCAATGTTTTTTGTGTTATTAGGAAACAGTTCTGACCACTTGCTTGGTTTGAGCTGTGTGGAACTGCACTGTTAGGAGAAATGTTGTCCTTTGAAACAAAGTTGGCCTGCACGTTAATAATTAACATCAGAGTGTGTGGCAATGTACAAACTATTTTTGTTTTGTTTTTAAAACATTCACAAAACTTTAAAAATTACAACATACCAGTCCGTTAGTTCCTCTCTTGAAATGTATTCCCCAAAATGTATATTAGTGTTTAAGAAAGGTTAGTTGATTTCTATTTTACAACATATTTAAAAGAAAATGCACACGAGTATTTTGAAATTTAACCTTAACTTGAGTAATAGTTTACTCTAATGTTCACATTACAGACTATTTTGAAAGTCTAAGGATGTCTTCGTTTCTAACATGTGCTCCCAAAGGGAGGATTCGGAAATATGTGGAGGAGGGAGAAAGTGAGGAAGAGAAGAATAAGAGGCAGGCAGGGGGAGAGAAGGACACAGTGGACCTCTGGTGGTCTCTGTGGTTAAGGGGATGACCTCTGCTCTAAAGAGGATGTCCTGGCTTTAAACACATTTTCCCTGCATGAATTATTAAAGATTACACAGAGACTGGGTTGCACTTTGTTTTGTTGCCGCAGAAAGGAGTTTCTCCCCGCTGCAACCTGCCCAGTGGACAGAGGCATAACCGTCAGGCCCTAAGCGGCTTTCAATCATATTGATCTACATTTTAATCTTTCTTTGGGGATTAAACACCCAAACACTGGTTGTTAATTCACCTATCCAAATTGCTTATTCAATATCAACAACATAGACTTGAAACAAAGTCCTTGAATTTATGAGGCTCCCCCGAGTCATGAGGTCAGATAACTGTTGTTGTGAGATGTTAGAAATTCAAATAAAATATTGATGTGTGTTTTCTGGAGGAGGCTAGCATTTGTTGCTCTGCCTGAAGGAGAGAGTATGGAGGAGACATGAGATAGCGAGAGGAATGAAAAGAGTATGATGTACATTTGTGCCCCCAAGGAAGTTCACCCCATAGCCACCTTGATTCAGAATTGATAGCTCATTGCTGGATGCTGCATGCACGTGAATGTTGTTGCTTCAACTGCACTCTGTAAAAGTCTGTTTTTGTCACACCTCTGGAGTATGATGGCTTCCATGTGGGATTTCTGTCTGTACACAACGCTGCCTGTTGTTCAATGATCTCACGTTCCTCTGTCAATCAAAAGGTTTAATGTAATGGGATCATGTCCCACAAGAGCTAAAGCTGAGCTTGTGTAATACCCACTGCACCTTTCCAAAAATCCTCTATTTTACAAATGTAACATTATTTCTAAGGCCTCATAGCTTTGTCATCTTCAAAGTTTTCAGATTATTGTGATGCTTTATTTTATTTTATGCTTATTTATTTTAATGTGCACCACAGATTAAAAAAAAAGGTTGATGTGGATGTGGTCTCTGGTGGGGCCAATAAGACACTATTGCTTTCCTGTCACATATAATTTATAGATCCCCATTTGCATTTGCTTTTCCTCTCCGCCATTCATCGTCAACTTTTCTATCCTGGAGTCCCAATCAATAGCACCGATCCTCATTGAGCCTGGAGAATTCCTGTTTGCTACAATGAGCAACAAAAAGACCAAAAACTACAAGAGACACCAGAGAGGTGACATGGAATACAGGGAGGAATTAAGAAATTAAATGGAGAAGAGTGAAGATGGAAAACAGGAAAGAAAGAGAAGAGGGGTTTAAAAGACAGGCACTGTAAAATACAGTAAAACAGAGATCACATTGGACAGAGGAATAGAAATGAGAAAAGTGGGTTGAGGTTCGGAGAGAGAGAAGTAAAAGATCAAGTTTGAGAGATGGAGAGAGTAAAGGGAGAGCGAGGAGAAAAAGGGAGTAGGGAGCAGGAGAGGGAGATTATTAGAGTTGGCCAGGTAGAGCCAGTGAAGCTGATCATTGAGGTGAATTGATGTGATTTCATGCTTTGTTTGCAAGATCATTCTGACCAAAGTGCAATGAAGACTTTCCCGCCACATCACATCTTACTGGTATGGGGACTTTATCATATTTCTAACCTCAGAATCCAGCTAGATTGAATCCACAATCTCAGGGGGCAGCCCCCATTCAGCCTCACACAGGAGCAGAGAAATTGCCCCTAAAGCCCTGAGATTGGCTATTTGTGACAGGGGCCTGAATATGAGGATACAAGCGCCCCAAACGATAGAGCACTTGTAAATGCACAGGCGTAAGTGAACGTGATGTGCCGTGTTTAAGTGTCCCGGGGCGGCCGGGCTGGTGTGAAATCTCCATGCTCTGGAAACAATATTGATTGATCCGTGTCTGTTGTTCACTTTACCAGGATTATCCGCACCAAAGTCCAGCAGCAATTCCACCCGTCCCCTGACGGATCTGTTACACCGCTCTCCACGCCTGGCCACACCATAGGTAAGCGTGAATAAGGCTACACACAGATTACATCACAGTCAAATAAGCAGAAACCAGCTGCTGAAACAGGAGGAAAACACCTAAACATGAACACTTACATGCATTTTTACATACACATGCACCTGAATAAACACTCTTACTTTACCAACACACTAACTCAGCTTTTTCCATCAGTGCCCAGCACCGCCTCGCCCCCTGTGACCAGCGCCTCCAACGATCCTGTAGGATCCTACTCCATCAACGGCATTCTGGGTATCCCTCGCTCCAATGGCGAGAAGAGGAAACGAGACGATGGTAAGGGAGACACAAGATCCCTTTGTTTTCCATCCTTTTGCAGTAATTCTCTCCATCACTCGTCTCCTACTTTTTTCTCTGTGTGTGAAGAAGATGGCATTTATGACAGCGCTGCAGCCAAGTGTGTTTCTGTGTGCTGTCTCCAGTGACTTGTTATGTTGTATATCAGGCAGGGCGAGTGTTGAGAGAGAGTTGCGATTTAATCAGCTTTTTGATGCCCTGCGTTTACCATACGCCTACAGAGCTGCATCTCAATTTTAAACCATGTTCTGACGTACTGTAGATATCCCACATAGCTGTCATACAACTCTAATCCCCCTTGGCAAGGCATCAGGGCTGCTGCTCCTCTGTAACTTAACAAAAGGCAGAAAGAGAAGCTCTGTTGTGAACCTTGATAATATCAGTTACATAGCAGTCATTTAATATGCTGCACTGTTTAGATGCATAGATGCATTTTTTACAGAATTGTATTTTATTCTGAACAGCATAAAAACAATCAATAATGAAATATATTGGTAAGACTGCATAAGCTACTACACTACCAGGGAAAGAAAATAGACCTAGATATGCTCAAAGATTAAATGGAAGCCTATAGGGTCCAAGACAAAATTTCACATTCCTAGGCAAGGCAATAGAGTGGACACACTGCCTGGGGGCTAATAGATTATCGGTTTTGCAAACAATTGGCTTTTTTTAATGCCTCTGAATTAACATGTCCCCGGTGGAGGCCTTAACAGGTGTAGGAACAGACCGGTGGAGGCAGGGAGGGGGCTGTGTGTGTGTGTGTGTGTGTGTGTGTGCATGTGTGTGACTATGTGGTACTGCTTTGATGTGGCTGATGGGATGAAATGAAAAATGATCTCAAAGAGCACTCATCAAAACAGGCCACTTCCTTCTTTTATGTTTCTGTCTCTTTAGTTCTCTGGAGTGGCAACCACTTGGATGGAAGAAAAATAGGACATTGTAAGTTGAAGTTAGACAACCTTCTCTTTTGCTTTGGTCAATCAGATCACACTACTTTTTTCTCAATTACTGTTTTTGCTCTTCCAGGGTTATGTGTTTCTGGGGACGGGGTGCGGGGGGACGGGGGGGGGGGAGAGAAATTAAAATGAACTAAGCTAAAGTGACTGTGGAAAATCATGTTTTCCATTTAATGGTTTGCAGTTAAATATACAGTAATGTACAGGTTAACTTATTTAGAACCTTACAATATACATTTTTAATAATTCTGAACCTGGCATTTCCAGAGATCCACTGCAGCCTTTGTGATTAGTTATTTATGTTAGTTTTCAATAGCTGACATTTTCTTTAATTATTTCCGCATTGTTGTTATTTTACAAAAAAAGGTACTAGTTGTCCATCTAGCAAAAAGTCACCTGTTGAAATGTTAACATAACTCAGTAAATACATACATGTGTAAATAGATAACTACTTGAATAAACACATTTAAAGAAGGGGAGATCTATTAGATTTTAAGCTAGATTGTGTTAACCTGAACATGAAAAAAAGCATTACACAGTCCTTGTACCACTGGTGTTTTGATGCTGGCGACGTGTGATCCCGGTGTGGCTGAAGTCAGTATTTGCCCTTTGAGGAAGAAAAAGGTCCCCATTACTGGAGGGCTGTAGAGATAATGTAGTGTGACATGCGTTATGTACACTGGGTCCCCGTAAGACGAGCTTCAGGGACATAGGTGCCATAAGAGCCATTAATCTGTCCTTGTCATGTGTTATTGCAAATTAAAAGTAGCATGTTACACTGGACGGCTTCGAGTGAAGATGGGAGGAGGTGAAAGAGAGATAGAGGAGCAGAGGAGTGAGAGAAAAAAACGTGCTTTTACAAACTGAGGAGGGAAGAAGAAGGTCCTGGCAGCCTCATTGAGAGTTGAGCAAGAATTAGTATTAGGATTTGCGCATGCATATTACACACCTATGCATGTAAATGTGTGTTACGTGTGTCTGTTTGTAACTCCGTGGCTTCAGATGCTGCTCACACAGTGAGCATGGTGACATTTAAGAGAATTTGCAATTCTGCAGAGAAAAGCTATTAATTCACAAATTAACATCACCCCTCCTCTCCCTCCCTCTGTTTTGGATGTGCAAGCTATCGAAAAGACAAAAGAAATAGCCTTAAGGGGGGAAAAGAGAGAGTCTCAGCCCTATCTGTGGAGAGATTGGTTTGCATGTCTGCAAGCAGCGATACCAATTATGCCAGTTCTGGGAGAATGCGTGTCAGTGCGCCCCCTCCTTGCCCCCCCCTTCCTCCCACCACCATCACCACCACCCCAGCCTGACTCTATCCATAGCCAGATTTATTTGTGTATCTCATTACAGGAAATGGAATGTTGTTCCTGCCAAATGCATTAATAGTGAAGTGGGGAAATTAGCCTGTTGTACAGCATGCTCTCACTTAGTCATTTAAATCTATGGTAGAAGTAAAAGCCAAGAAAAGACAGAGAGGATTGGTTGACAACTGCTGTCAAATTTGTATTACAATGCTAAAGTTTGGGCTTTCCAGTCATTTGTCAAAGATGATTTTGAACACAATTTTATTTTTTGAGACATACATGCACCAATTTTTTAAGGAGATTTAGTTTTTTGTTAGAGCTGCAGCTTTATGTAAATTTAGGGTTTTACTAGTCTAGCACACAATGACAGGTTAGTCCTGACCTTGCTGCTTTATGCAGGCAGGTTGATGTGACCTAACTGTATGTTTCTCACAGTGCTGGTTATCCACGTCCTGGATGGAACCAAGCGAAGCTCTGGGGAGGACAGGCAGGGAGCTACAGTGATAAATTAGATGAAGAAAGCAAAGGTCATAACTTGTGATTGTAGCGTGGGTGTGGGATGAGTGTAGAAGGAGCTGATGAAAGTGTGAGCGTGGAGAAAAAAATATGGCCCTGCAGGTTGTTCATTCTTGACATAAAAAAAACGATTGACCAGCAGCCGGAATCATATCCACCTTGTTCAATAGCTTGCGGAAAAAACTGAATACAGTCACTGTTTTGATTTGTTCAAATAATATTTGTACCCTTTGGACATTGTCCGGTGGGTATCTTTTAACACGTACAATCCATTTGTGGAGTTTAAATCAGTTTGTTTATGGATTTGAACCCCAGCTCACACTGGTTGGCTAGTCAAGCCAGTCCATGACAATGAGTCAATAGAGGATGCAATGCATCCAGAGCGAGACAAATAAATGGAATCATGAGCACCATGATGGCCCTGATGGGATGTGTGTGAGAGAGAAAAGCCCAGGTTTGAGAGGGGCCACGGAGCGTAACATAGAGACAAGAAGCTGTTAGGGCCCCGACAGTAGAGGAGGAAACAAAAGGGTCTACATTGCATTTCTCCCCCTCATTCTTCTCTCTCTCTGTCATTCTTTCTCTTCAACATTTCATCTCTCCTCTTATCGTCCCCCTCTTCTTTCCCGAGTCTTGCAGGTTTGCAACCTGCAACTTGGCTGCATGAGCGTGAAACCCAATGTACAGTTGTAAACAATATACAACGAGATCAGTCACAACAAAATATAAGGAGAGGGAATTCACTCAATGAAGAGGAATCATGTCAGAGAAAAGTCAATTACGTGCAGCGATGCCGAGAATTAATGGAGCGATACATTACTCAGCTTGAGGAGGGAGAAAAGGCAAGAGAAAAGAGGGAATACGTTAATTGCATTTCCACAAATACTCGCCACACAGGGTGGCAACGCTAAACGGCAGACTGGACCAGAGGAGGGTAGAGATGAAAGCAGATGAGGACAAAGAAAAACAAGAGATGGGAGTGAAGTCAGGCTAAAAAATAAATAAATCTTTTCTATCAAGTAATTTTTGTCAAGGGTAATACACCATAATTTAAACTTATTTCCAATGCGAACCAAATGGTTTCACATTCCTAGTTTGTGGTGCAGCAATCTGCTTTACACTTTTCTTTGCTTACAGTTAAAAACCAACTTTCTCTCCCACATGATCTACAGCCACCCTCTTGATTATGTTATAAACTCATAAACTGTAAAATAGATTTACTTATTTATTATAAATGTTCTGCTTTGCTCCAGATCTAAGACTTTAAATGAAAGTAAATAAAATAACTAGAGTGCTTCAAAAATACTATCGATGCAGCCACAGTGATGGCAGTGAGGGTAAATATGAAATAAGCATCACTATGCCTGCTGACAGTCAGTACACTGGTTGGTGGTGCTAAATCGAATTAATAAAGCTCTTAAACATGCCACAACATAACAGGATCTTAACAGCCATGGCAGTGTTGCTGCCTCTCTCCCTCTTTCTCCCCCACCCCACCTCTCTCCTTTCCGCTTCAGAGGTTTCATAAATATAGCTAGCTTACAGGGAAGGAGTGTTCACCCTCTGGGTATAGCAGTTTGTTTGTGCTCTTTTTTTTATCAAGCATAACTGCATTTTTTAAAACATCAACAAATTATACCACAATTTGTGATAGCATCATCTAACCTATCAGCAGAGGACTCACAGCCTCTGATCTAGGAAACCCAGTGTCATTGATTTACGGAGAGAGCCAGGCAGTGTGCAGGAATTCATTTGCCTTTCAAACAAGCACCTACCTCTACTCTCCGCTGAGTTATCTTATCAGAGAGACAAGCGAGATGAAAGAAGGACATAAAGTGCCACCATGCCACCGCAGGACGTTAACATCCCCCTTAGAGACAAAGCAAAACACAACGGCTTTTGATACCATTGTGGTCTGTCTCACAGTAGCTACTGCCATTGGTTAACGCTTTCTGTGTGTCTGTGTGTGTATGTGCACAAATGGCTGAAATGAGTGTGAACATTAGTTAGAAAACAATTTGGTTTCACAGAATTTTTAAACCAGTAGAGTTGCAATTTTTGGGACATTAAGTTGGTACAAAGTCCACTTAAAATGTTTGAATAAATCATTGTGAAAGATGAAACTTTTAGACATAAGGTCAAACACCGTTCGTCTGTTCAACGTGATAAAATTTACCAGAAAGCACATTGCTTTGGGGCAGACGTGTGAACGTCACTGTTGGAGAGTCTTGTTTTTATCTCGGTTTGTCTCTTAACACTTTGGTGTTAAAATGAAGAGATGCAGTCAGCTGGTGATGAGGGAGTGATAAGAGAATACCTGCTGAGACACCCAAAGGGGTTGAAGAAACACTGAGAAAATGAAGCCAGTCAATGAGACACACACACACACACGCACACACACACACACACACACACACACACACACACACACACACACACACACACACGCAGTCTGACAGTCGGGCTTCACACTCCACTTGACACGCTGACTGTCAAAGGATGAATCTGATTTACCGCAGCTATCCTGTGATATATGTCAAACATGAACCTCTAACGGCAATTTATAAAAATAAATTATTTTGTATTATTTCTTTTTAAAGGCCAAATCAGTAATTCTTTGACCGCATACATTTGAAATATATATACATACATAACTGCAAATTGTGAAACCATGATTACATTTAGGCCTGTTTTACTCCCATTTCTAAACAATGACTGGTGTAAACAAACTTCACAGTTTTGCTAATATAGATTTAGTTTATTGTAAGTCCTTGTGTTAAAATGTTTGTCAATCAATTAGTGGGTTCCAAAATTGAGTTTTTAATTTTGTTAGCGATGCTTTCAGTTACGCTAAGATCACACAAAGGTCACCAAAAAGTGTGCTAAAATGGGAATCTATGTTGTTTTGCAGCCAGTTCACAAGGCCTGATTAAGTGTGTGAGCGTTGCTGAGTATAAGCATGCTCCTCCACAGTGAATGACAAACACTATTGATCAAGCATGCCTCTTTTCTCACACCAGCTGATACAAGGTAATGAATTACTCCATTTTCTTCTGTACCACAAACAACAGTTGAGTTTCTTACAGCATACTAATGATGCAACCCCAACCTTTCACCCAAGCGAGCTGTTTGAAAATGCCGCATGTGCTAAAATATTTCGTTAACTGATGGTAGGAAAAACTGATTCCTTCATTAATGTTACACAAAGCTAAAGCCAGTATATTTTAGCAGAGTAACACACATCCACACACTCTCCCATCCACACGTACACACACTCATACCCAATCGCAGTCCTCTATTCCATTCTCTCCATGGATCTATTTCTTGGTGCGAGTTGGGTTCATCCTCTGGCCTCAGCCATTGAAAAAAGGTCAAGCAGGCGAGCAGAATGGCAATAACGCCCCTGAAATGGTACCATCAGTGGAACATGATTGATCAATTGAATTCCATAGCACAGAAAAATGTGGGATTAAGTAGAGTATTATACGCACAATGAGTTGAGGCATGATGTTCATTCCAAGTTCATTTCGCCTCCCTCCTCTGCTGGCGGATCAGGCAATCAATAGCGGCCTTGCATATCATATATCACCGCTGGCTCACCCAGGAGAGAACATAATCTGCTGCAAATTTAGAATGACAGATTTGTATGCGAGCTAAAGCCCTCATCCGCTGTTGGTGGCGGGGTTTAAGGAGGAAGGGAGGGTGGCAGGAGGGAGGCAGGCAGTGGAGTGGAGGTTCCAGGGATGCTGGCTGGAGGTTTTAGCTGCAGATTTTTTTCAGGACTTGATGAGTGAGCAGAGGGAGAGCTGCATCGGTAGCGGCGGGCTCCCTGGCCAAGTTGATAGGGTCAGAGATCAGGGGAACGACGGAAGCATAGGCTCATTTGTTTATATAGAGTGCGACCGAGTAAGGAAATGCATACGCTTGCCCTCGATGCCCCGTCCTCATTCGGCCCTGAGCACCGTCCCCACTCCATTCTATTTTCCCAAAGACAGGCAATATGTGGGGGTTGGAGTGAGAGAAAGAGAGACAGAGAGAGGGAAGGGTAATATGTTCAGGAGGAAAATAGTACAGTTAAATAATGGCCCTCCATTTCCTGCTGGCAGAATGAAAGGCTCTGTATGTAATCGTCAGCCCTACTTTCTCCTCCTGAAATACACGCTCTCCTTTACAAGTATATATTTGCACTGAAGGTAATCCATCAATTACCATAGACCTATCATGATGACTGTGCTGATGGTGGCCACGAGGGGAGGTGGGGGGAGGCAGAGAGCTGCCTGACTGAGTGTATGTGTGTTGAGAGGTAAATAGGGAGACAGTGAAGAACAGAGAAGGAGATAAAACGCAGACATGCTGGTGGGTCTCCCTGAATTTACTGCTTCTCTTCATGCTATCACTCTCACACCCGGTGACATCAAACAAACAAAAAATCTCCTTATGCTTATGTCACATTGCTAACCTGCTAGAATAGGTAAATCAGGTAAAAAAGACTGGAGCTATTCCCTGATGCAGCATGTTGTCCCCCCCTCCCCTTCCCTTCTTCCTCTCCCTTTCTTTAGATGGCTCAGATGGCTCAGGCCCGGGCAGCGACTCTCAGGGCAGTGTGGAGAGTTTAAGGAAGCACCTGCGAGCAGACGCCTTCACCCAGCAGCAGCTGGAGGCCCTGGACCGTGTGTTTGAACGTCCTTCTTACCCTGATGTCTTCCCCACTTCAGAACACATCAAACCTGAACAGGTTGGCCATACAGATTTCTTTCTACACATTGAAATTCACAGCTCTCTGTGACATCCTGTTTTTTTCTTCTCTTTAAGTTGTAGTAAGATAATTTACATTGATTTTTTTTGCATTTAAGAGAGAATAAACTGGTACACATACTGACAAAAGTGACAAAAAGCTCTAAACAACTTCTTGCTCAAAGCAACCTACAAGCCTTCAGTCTATTACAGAAAATAACCTTTATTTACATCCATTAGACTGTTAAACAACGAGAGACTATTAATTGTTCCATTGGAACTCTATGTGGGTGCCCATGCAGCCTTAGCAGTGCCCTAATTGAGTTCATTTTCATCTTTGCACGATCGCGAAGAATTACAGCGGCGATAAATCAGAGGGACAGCCCCTCAGCCTGCTATATAGCCCCTAATGCAGCTAATTACCAAAGTGATTTCTACGGCAAGATCAATACCAAAACGAATTGGAAATGACTTGCAATCACAAAGAGTGGAGGAGAAGGTATTAAAAAGGCGAGAGAAAGGTGGAGGAGGGGGGAGAAAAACGGCATCAGAATGGTCCAGAAAAATCAGTTTTAATTTAATGTAATATTAATCAGGCTGCTTTCCACTCTTTCTGTGCACCTCCTTTTTCTCCCTGTTTCCAACACCCCCTCCTTTTCTTAAACTGGTGAAAAGGTGGGATATTAGGCTATTAGGGGCTTGTCTGGTGTCTGCGTCAGGGCATTAAAAAGCCATTTTGAAGAGGCCAGGCTGAATAGGCCTCATCCCTCCCACACTTCTGGCAGCCATGTGGTCAGGTCATTCAGGCCTCACTGTGCTTGCCACTCGCCCTCCGCCCAGCCCTGCCCTGCCCACAGCCCATCTGCATGACAAAATGGCCCTTGTGCCGCTGAGGCCCAGCAGAATAGAGAGGAACATCCAGCCTAGTGCCAGGGAACAGTTGTAAGCAGACAATTAGAGTTTATCTGGGATAGAGACAGACAAGACTGGGGTCACCAGCTTGGCCCTGTGGGACCCCTGTCCCATTGAGACAAACAGATGTACACACGCACCCCGACACAAACACTTGCAGAAACAAAGATGTGCACACACACTTATCCTTTTCAAGAAGAAGCGATGACGGTCAGGAGTGTCATCTCATTATCAAATAGGATTCATATCACAGTTGCTAGCAGAATCTTAACTTAATTAATTAATGTGAATAAAGACTTGTTCTTGGTTTATCCTTAAATGAAGTTTCTGGTGCAGTGCAGCAGAGTGGAGCAAAAATTGTAAAACTGAAAGATGGCTGCAGGTGTACAGTATTTGTTTATCACATTTGAAAAGATATTCAATGAAAACCTCTAAAATAAAGTTAAAGATACAAATAAAAGTATAAAAAGGCGTAAAAAACAATACACACTATTTTATAACCCAGTTTTATGTGTTCATCCTAGAGGCGAAACAACATTTTGAGGTTGTACTCCCTTTTAAAAAACAACACCACATGTCTCTCCTGTAACAAAGCCCTGAATGTCTCCTCCCTTGACTGGTCACAGGGATGACTGCAGTGGAGCACAAAGAGCCAGCTGACACCCCGTCCTTTCACTCCTCTCCCAATCCCTCTCTCATCCCTCTCTCCCTTTCTTCCTTCCCCTCAGACAAGCCCTAATGCATGCATACATCATAGGTCTTGTTAAAGCATGGGGTTGGGACACGTTGGCAAAGCCGGGGGGGGGGGGGGGGGGGGGGGGGGGGGGGGGGGGGGGGGGGGGGGGGGCACAGAACATACAGGAAATATTCAGAAGAAGAAGAAAACACAGTAAGCGGATCACAGACAGCTTCCTCAGTACACTAGGGGTTACCTTCAGACATATTTCATATTTAACTGGAAAAGCTGCTCTGAATGTCGCACACAAAGTGGGCTTGCATGCAGTGCATGAGCGATATTACCCAGATCATGGCACAATCTGGTGAAATGTGAAATTATTTCATGTAAAATTGTGTGAATTGCTCTCTTGGATTGCCACCTTCACTCACACATGCATTCCGCCACTGACATATTTTTGCATGTGTTATTCGTCTACAGGCGAATGAGTACTCACTCCCATCCCTGAACGCCGGCCTGGATGATGTGAAGCCGAGCCTTTCCACCAGCACCAGCTCCGACCTCGCCTCCAGTGTCTCCCAGAGCTACTCTGTCGTGACAGGTACAATCTGACTCACGCTACGTTGATCCCTAAAAGAATACACACAGCCGCAGCAGGTCGAAAACATCTGCAGCAAGGTGGCCAACTCACTACTGAGAACACAGATATAGTGTTTCTATCTCTGCCGCAACATCTTTCCATATTGTTTTATGGCCTCTTCCTATCTGTACTCTAAAAGTTTTTTAGTTTAGTAACACCAAGCATATTGTATCCAATTTTCCAAATTCCCATATCGGTGAATCTGTTTTCCAAACTGTACCTTATTGTCATCCTCCTGATATAAAGCGAATCAGTCCAAACAATCAATCCCATAATCACCAGAAGTCACATATATGCACTACACATATGTGCACACTATAGCAGCTCTTAAAGATTGGAGCAGCTGACAAAGACAACTATACTACACCTGAACTTACTGAAAATGTCCTGTGCTGTCATTTTACACCCAGATTACACTTTATGACACTCATGATACTAACTGATAATACTGGTAATCATGAGTCAGTTGTTTGTGCCTTCACTTCTAAGCTGTTTTTCTAGTGGATTAAATTATTAAAATGTAGAACTCCACGGATTTAAATTACCTTTTTAAAATGTTCTTTGGTCAACTTTGACTGAGCGTTGTAAAGAATCATCTGGATATCGTGTCATCATCGAGTAATCAAGATTTTTACTGTCGCTTCCTGATGGAGGGCACATTTTCCAGCGATATTAAATTCTTATCACCAAATGAAAAAGCTCACTTCAGCCATTTTTTGAGGCACTGTGTATTTATTTCAGAGGGACAGAGCGAGGTGATATATCATCTGAGCCCATTAAATCCTATAGCCCTTTCACACGCTGTGCCTAACTGGCTATTGTGTTAGCCCAGATTGGCCCGCTAACAGATTGACTGGGAGCATTTCTCATAAGAGACAGCTGCTGTTCTCGCCACGACACAACGTTGTCATCAAAGCTATGATAGCCTGTTGATTGACAGCGGCTGGAATAGCACCGTCGCTGCCTGGCTGCCTCATGCTGTGGAGAGAGAGACCTAGTTACAGATGAGACATTGAAAGAAACACTGATATTACAGGTTTTTTCCAACTGCTGCTGTTTTCAATAGTAACTGGCAGGTGCAGTGTATTGAATATCTCGATATATTTACTATCTGTATCATGTTACCCACACTCACCCACCCTGTATTGCACTATGGCTTCTTTTGCTCTGCTGTCGAGGTTGATGGCCGCCTGGTTAATTGAAATGTTGTTTCAATGTGGCTGCTGAGGCTCTTTCCCAGGAGAGGTTAGGTTTACTGATGGCCACACTGACTCCAGAGTAATATGCCAGTCTTTTAATAAAACACCCATAATTATGCTGTGGGCATCAAAGTCAATGAGTCCAGTGTGTGTGTGTGTGTGTGTGTGTGTGTGTGTGTGTGTGTGTGTGTGTGTGTGTGTGTGTGTGTGTGTGTGTGTAAGAGAGAGAGAGAGTAAGTAAAGAGGAGGCCAGCATGATTGAAAACTGCAGTGGCCCTTCTCAAATGATCCCTACAGTCCAGCACGGACTCAGACACAGAGCTATTGGAAAAGAAAGACCCCTTTTTTATTACTGAACATGTGGGAGGTAGATTTTCCCCAGAAAGTTGGGCCTCAAGAGAAGAAAGGTGTGTTTTTGTCTTTTATGCTGGGCTCCTCCTATGAAAGCGGTCTCGCTCTGGGGAACACACTCATAGCAGGTGGCCTTTAAGCCACCTGGGGGCCAGGGGGCCTCCTAAAGATGTGAGGGCCACAGATTGCACAATGAGCAAAACTAAGAAAACTTTTCTTTTAGTGGACTATGACAACAACATATTTCAGCACAATCATTGTGTGTCTGATTATTTTGAGCAATTAAAGTCAGAAGTAATATCCAGAAAGCTTTTATTATTTAATTTTAATGACTATGCAAAGTAATGCATGAAGCATTTGATTGGGTGTAGGTTGTTACTGCATAATATTATTTTTTCTGCCATTAGCAAACCCTGTAAATCGGAATGTATGCCAAGGCTGAAAAATGCTAAATTACCTTCCACACTTAGGCTGGGATCCAATTATCAATAAATTATGCTCTCATACTGGATGGAGCTACAAGATTATATTCATTCTTTAAATGCTTTCTGCTCCCAATTAAAATTCACACAGTTATTGATCTTGTTGATTTTTATGTCCTGAAATTTGCATAATCTATTAAAGATGAATGATTAATGAAGTGCTCAGTTTCGTGTTCCAAGGGCGCGAGCAAAAGCAATGTCGCCCATCTTTTGTGTCCTCTGTTTACCCTGATGTGTGAAAAAGACGACTACCTAGGAAGGAGGTTGGCGCCAAATCAAAGAGATTTAGGGCACTGAAACGCACCACTGGAATTTAGTAAGGGACACCAATTATTTACAAATTATCTCTTCTGCACATTGACTATTTTTATTGACGTATTTTCTCTTAAGAAAACCATAATAAATGAAGCTGCTTGCTTATTTGGAAATTAGATTAAATGTCATACATTTACTTTTTACCATGTTTACAGTAGTATTGTGCATATCTGACTGGTTATGTCCAGTGAAAGAACACAGTGAAATTTTCACTGCATCCATGCATGGAACAAAATGTCATGATTGATCCCTGGTCTCTGGCTTTGGTCCAGAAAGTTTGTGTCTGCACATTTTTCTATTGATACCTGAACAGAGTAAACAACATGAAGGATCCTGCAGTTTTGGTGCCTCTTAACTTTAGTTATCCTAATCCTGAGACTTTATACGGGGGATGAATGCTTGTATAATGTTGTAGCTACTTAGTAGTTAAATAGAGTTATGCCAAATGGGAGTACAGCAGTCTTTGTGAAGGCTGGGCTCCATAATCACTCTCACTAGCGCATGTGGGGTGGATGGGGTGTAAATGTGCACCCCTCTGACCTTCTTTGAGCAGACGCAAGGGTCCTGTGTGTTTCCATCTCTCTTTATAGCTATCTACCTTCTCTCCTATGTATCTCTCTTTCTCCTGTGAACAAATAGGTGAAAAAACACAGTTTTATTTCAGATTAATTTCAGCTGAAATGTACACCATACTGAGACGTTTTTAAGACTTGGCTGTATAAGCCTGTCTCTGCTGGGTGGCATACAAAAAGCAGCCACCTAACCTGTGGTGCCTGGTGTGTGGCCTAGTGACAAGCGGCGTGTCTCAGATCAGAAGCGGCGAGCTCGGAAATTAATGTTTATATCACCCCCCACAATAGCACACTAACCTTTGAGCACACATTGGATAATGAATGACTTTAAACCATCTGGATGGGGAATTCAAGCTATTTGGCCCTGCAAATATTCTTTACACACAATTGAAGGAAGCCTTTTACAATCGTTCTTTTGTTCCTTTCTGGTCTGAGTTATATTATATATATGCAGTTATATTATATATATGCAGTAGAATGAAGGCTGTACTTGAAGCGAACATGTATGTGTCCCTGTCAAGGTAAATTTAACATTACATTCTCCTTGGACTACCTACACAAGATAGAAGTTTTCCTGTGATCTTGAACATTCTGTAGGAATAAAAAAGTTCTCTGTAGATTGACTCTCAGCTTTTAAAAACAGTTCTGCCAGCAAATGGTTTGCTCACAAAAGTTCCTCGGTGTACGTGTAAAAATGAAATGCTCAATTGAGAGAAGGCTGTTGTGGTTATATCTGGACACATCACTCTGAGGGACGTTGTAGGTTCTTAACAGTCCATTTCTATGGTTGATGGGATCTCTAGATATGGTATCAGAGGTGGAGCAGAGACAGATGTTGGAGAACTCTATAGCATCTGCACTCTTTCAGAGATGTGTTTGCTGGGGAGAAGAGTCCCTAAGGACCCTAAGTTTATCTTCAATCTCCATCATCAGGGCTTGTGATTTGACAGGCTCCCTTTAGCCAGACTCTGCCTCATCTCCAGGACAATAAGCAACACCATGTCTGATTAGTTTCAAAGTTCAGTGGTCTTGAACGCAGCATTTGTATCGGTTGTTGTTGCGTCGTAACCACTGTCTATTTGACAACGGTTGCTCAGGCGCTGAGAAACCCAAAGCCTACAGTAGTATGTAGGAAGTCTTGGATACAGTGTAAACAGACTTGGCCTGGGCTTCATGTTTGGCACCCTCCGTCTTTTACTAAAGGTGGGCAATGCAGCTTCACACAATCCACTTCTCTTAATTGTGACACAGTGATTCATTTACTTTTTATTAAAGCCAACTCTTGTTTAGTATGTCTTTGTGCAACATCTTTTTTGTCATGGGTTGGGCTCACTTTAATCTTGAACGTGGGTGAAAACTGTTATGCAGCTGATTTGCCGTTTGTAACTTGACTTTTGAAAGCTATTTTTTTTTTTTTTGTTTAACAGTTTTTATTGATTTTCCATAAACAATGTAGCATTTTCTACAGCACATAATGGAC
>NC_048423.1:10656574-10729921 GCF_013103735.1 Etheostoma cragini | reverse complement strand
TTAACCGAATTTAGAAAGGATTTCAACAGAGCTCTCCCGGATTGCGACCTACTCCGTCATCGCTCAAACCGGAAGTCCCGAAAGCTATTTTAACTTTAAAAACTTAAACAGAGTATATCTTGGATATAATTAACTGAAGTACAGAACTGAGTGCCAGCCATTTGCAATCATCCCTATATGTGGACCTTGTTTCCAATAAATTCATAGCGTACTTGTGAAGTGCATGTGACGTCCATCCAATTAAATGCAAAGCCCACTCATTAGAATATGTCTGGTCATTCCAGGGATTGGTGACAACCATCTTTTTAATGATTTGATCACAAGTTAAAAAATGTACATTGTTAAACATTGTGCTGTTCCCTCCGTAACAATGCTATTTGTCTCAATAAGATGAAAGTATTCTGTGTAATTGCAGTACCTCGGTTAAAATTCACATTTACAGCTGTCACTGAGACAAAGAGATTTATAGAACCTGCTTTAGATTTCAATGGAAAAGTAGTCTGTTACGTTCCCTGGCATTAGGTTCATAGGGCTGACAGGGTTGCATCCCCCTTTCATTGAACAGCCCTTATCTTAATGAGGAATCGCAACACACAGTGCTGTTGTAAAGTAACAATGATGGGGGAAGCAGCTAATGAGGCTATCATAGTGTCGGGAAAGAGCCATCTCTCCCTACAGGCCCCAGTGAACAGAACAGTCTCTACGGCAGACGTGGAGAGGCCGAAGACAGAGCTCACATTGATTGCATAGGTTCAAGAGGCAGAGCCGGTGATATGAAAGATGCCAAGACTCATCAGCCAAATTAGATCAAAGTGTAGAGTTTTGACCTGTCTGTGAGTCGATTGTTTGGTTATTTGTGGGAGTGCTTTTGTTGTGAGAAAGCAGCCGTGAGATTACGTTGTTTGTTTTCCCCAAAACCATGGGGAAATTTTTTACGTATTTGAGCTTGATTGATCAGGCGCAATGTGATGTTGCAACATTTCACTGGTGTATGTTTCCACTTTGTTGGATGAATTACTGCTGGGTGCATATGAGATTATTATTGTTATATGCTATGCAAAAAACAAATCAACTGCTTAAGATTGGTTATCTATTGAGAATTCATACAAAATGTCGGGTCTTGAGTTGGTAAAAGATAGGAAATAAATGTATAAAAGCAATTGCACTTCTTGTAGTGTTACTCATCCTTTAGGCTTCCTTTAATTCATACCATAAATCTGTTAAGGATTTGGAGTCCCCTCTCTGTTTGATTTATTGCCCTGTGGTAGTTTTCTGCTGTATGCATGACAAATCTTCAAACTTCCGCGGTGAGACTTTTGATTTGTTTTGCCCTCTGCACTGAAGTTTTCATTTTGGTAATTTGGGCATTTAGAAAGCTATACATTCATCCATCCATACATCTGAGTGACTGAAGTTAATGCATGCTGTATGTGTGGGGTTGCATGTTTACATTACATCTAGTTTTTTTCTTTTTCTTTTCTTTCTACCTGGCAGACTCTCACCCATCATGTCCACCTTCCATGTGTGTAAAGCGAGAGCCCCATGAGGCATCCTTTGCCCCCTTCACCCCCTCCTCTGTTGAAGACTCTACTCTAGCCGACATCTTGTCCCACCAGTCCAGCCTCTCTGTAGATGCCTCTACTTCCAGCTACCCTGCCCATGCCCACAGTCACTGCTACAGCCAGTATGCCAGCCAGCCTTTTATAGCAGGTACAACTTTATCCATAACGCCCTGTAGCCAGATCAAACTCCAATCAAGCCACTCTTTTTAGTCGATTTACCACTGTGTTCATTTTTAATAACTTTTAAAACCACCCCAAATTAAAGCGTCTGACTCTCACGTTGCAAAACCATCAATCCCATCATGCTTTGTGGCCCTTCTGTCATGCACACAGAAGCACTAACTGTTTGCTGCTCATTAACAGTGACTGCTCTCTCCCCCTCTCCACCCTGCATTTCTCCAGCTCTGACCCCTTGCTCGTCTCTCGGGTTAACAAAAGGCCTCCAGGTCCCTCCAGCCTTGGGACAGGCCCAAGGTCTGAGGGGCCAGAGGAGGCTTAAAGAGGAGGGTGCTAAAGCAGAGACATAGGGCTGATGCTGATTATGTCCCTGTCCTGTGTGCCCCTTTATCCAGCCAGACCCAATGCTGCCACTGTTAATTACAGGACTGAATGTAGAGCAGACAGAGCTCTCCTTGGCCCGATGTTCCTGTCAGTTTTAAAAGCTGCTTAGGACTTTGGTATATTAATGTTACAGCCCTATCAGTCTCTGATTGGAGCATTTAATAAAAGCAATTTAAGTAACTTTCCTCAATATAACATGGAAATTTCCCTGTGATATGGGCTGTTGACTTGTGCAGGGGTACACCTTTCACCCAATACATGCTCCAACTCCTTGCAACCCCAGACTGGTTAAGCAGTTCAGATAGACACCAATGGATGCAACTCTGCTATGCAACTTCGTGTAACATGCTGCACCATTTTACATGTGTGTGGACATTTTAAGCATTGTGAACTATTTTTCCTCAGAATTTTGCAAAATGAGCTTTCATACTATAAGTAATTAAATGGTGTGAGGCATTGTGACATCTTGCCATTGCATGGTACTCTCAGTGACTATATGCATACACTTCACTTTGGGGCATTTAGTGTGTTTCTTGTTCATGATGTGAATATCATGATTGCAGCACATAGAAAGAAATTATTTTACCTATGAAGTAGAAAAATTATGTTTTTATGCTTTACTAGCAAGTAAAGTTTTAGCATTTTACATTTTACATTCAGTTTCAACTTTTCTGTTTTTAAGCATCCATGTAGCCTAATAAATTTCCTCCTGTGTGCCTGCAGGTCGAGATATGGCCAGTACCACTTTACCTGGCTACCCGCCTCATGTCCCCCCCACAGGACAAGGAAGCTACCCCACCTCCACACTCGCTGGAATGGTTCCTGGTAGGTGGCACTACTCCCTTTTTACGATGCCATTAATTTGACTTTTACAGGTTTTATTTCCAGCAGGTAGTCCCCTTCAGTTGATCTTGTTGAGGCCACTTTAATTTAAACAAGTGGTAATGCTTTTCTGTAATGTATTTAACAGTATGCATGTAACACATAAAAAAAACACATTTGAGATACTGACGAAACTTTAAAGCAATGTTTTTGACTCAAAGGATTGAAACAAGCTTGTTATAGCTTTGTTAGACTGCGGTTAGCTCGTGGTTTGCGTCTGCAGTCGAGGACATTAGATGAACTTGATAGGCGATCACCACAATCAGTAGCCGTGTGATAGGACAGTTCCTCTCAGTTACACTCCAGCTCCCAGCGCTCATTACCCTTGCCGTGTCCACACAGCGCACTCTCACCAGCCTCGTCAATAAACACTGCTTTTGCTCCTCTCCTCGCCTCCCCGGACACCCAGGGCTGCCGACCGTATCTCTTTCCCCTCTACTTAACCTGCAGTTCAGGTTCACAGCAAACAGTTAAGGGTCAAAACACAGAGGCGTGGAGGGCCTGTAAATATTTAAATCACTATCTCTCTCAGGGATGAGCTCGAGTTGCACGACCAACAGTGGGGATGCTATAGCTGCCAGCGTGTGTAGATCTCTCTTCCAAACAACTGAAAACACAATTCCCTTTATTGCTCTGAGACATGTTCCTTTCACACTGACCAATAATCAAAGCAGGCGTGCAGTATTTACAAGTGAGCTCAGTGTGCATGAGGGTAACATTTTAACATGTACATGGAGGAAAAAGCTGATATCCGAAATTAAGAAAATTACTTATGCGTTATTGGTTTATATGCCACTGGAGAGTGCCCATGTATATACTCACTCTCACACAGCTACTTTTTTAATCCAGAGGTTGCAGTTTTTGTCATCTGGTAGTGAAAGATTTAGTGACTGGCACCAAACACTGTTAAAGCAAGGCCATTCTTCAGTAGCTTCATATAAAACCCAGCCTTTATAGTCTTGTAAAAGTAGGAAACCTGTGAACCCACAGTATGGCTCTCTGACATCCCGTCAGCGTCCTGTCCTTTCCACCACGACCTGCCCAGGGAGAAGCGAATAAGAGTTTCAGAGAACCTTATAGGGAGTTTTAAAGGGAAGCATCATTGCTTAAAAGCAGTAGAAAGTACACAAGTCCTAACTTTAAGAAAGAATAGAGGAAATCCTAAAGACTAACAGAGGATTAATAAAACAATCAATTCACCTGAAGGGACTGTGGAGGCAATCTATACAAGCAGCCAGGATGAACTGCAGAAACATTATTTTGACAAGAGACAAGATTGCAAGATTGTAATGTAACCATAATGTGACTTGTGGAAAGGGCAATTTTTTTTTTTTTTACAAAAGCTGTCAGTCATTTCAGTTTGTTAGCTTTTTGCTAATGTATGTTTTTATTGATTTGTTCTCTAGGAGGGGACTTTTCTGGAAACCCTTACTCTCATCCACAATACACCACTTACAACGAAGCATGGCGGTTCAGCAATCCAGCATTACTAAGTAAGCAACTTTCTCTTATGTATTTAAAATGTTTAAACATACTGTAACAACAATAATCATGTTAAACAAAATAATAAAAAATCTCCTGACACCATGTATCTTTGGAGTTTTACACACGTCTTACATGATGTTTGACCTCGTGGTTTCCAACGGCTCGTTCTTCTGTTAACTTTCAGGTTCCCCTTATTATTATAGTGCCGCGTCCCGTGGCTCCGCACCTCCCACTGCTGCCACTGCCTACGACCGCCACTAGTTACTATGGAGACCAGTTCAAACTGCAGGGCCAGGGCTTTGGCCTCCGTATTGTCCCTGTCTAAGAAACACTGAGGTCAAAGGGAAGCAAGGTGGAATCCTAAAGGAAACCCGGGATGTTATGTGATGTGGAGAAAAGGATCGTCGAGTTCGACGCCGGGTGCATCTAGCCCAGCTTCAGCGTCACAGACTTTGGGTCAAAGGGGCCCTCGGGCGTTCAGAACTCCCCCATCATGCCCTCAATCTCTCACAGGCCCGAACATTTCCAGAATGACTTTAAGAGATTATATAAATATATATATATATATATTATATATATATTATAAAAATATAAAATGAAGAAAAACAGTGTGAAGAATACCATGTGGAAAACAATGTTGTGGGGTTTTATTTTTGTTTCTTTGTTGCTGTTGTTGTTATTTTATTCATGGATCCTCACATTGCTTTTATGTGATGAAATGCAGTATTGGTCCAGGGGAGATGACAATGGTCCCATAGCTTGATGATGCAGCGATGTGAACCAGTGTTATAAGGAATCTTTGACACTTAACGAGATTGTGGCTCCAACTGCTTTACTCTGGTGATTTGACTATGTCTTCTGTCCCACGTACACTATCAGAGAAAAACAGCATGTCCTGCGTTTACTGACCCTACATAAACCAATGGCAACATCACAATTCCTGTAGCAAACAATCAGATGTAAAAATTTAAATCATTTTGCAAAGTATTAAAAACATGGTGACCACAAAATGGCCTCGCCACAATTTCAAATACTTTAAATAATTTTTTTCTGTCACTATTTCTAAATGTAAAAAGGTTATCAAAGATTCTTTCAGAGTAATCGTCACAATTCCCTAATTTCCAAGTCATGTCCATGTCCACACATGATCATCCTTTGCTCTTTTTTTGCACTATAACCTCAGCTTAGTTAATTTATTTGGTACATTCGCTTTGGTAAATTCATTTTAATTAACCTAACAATTTTAGGCATACGTTGATACTTTATGTTGGAAAGTGTAGGTGTTAAAGCAGACAGGCAGACAGACAAGCTTTTGTGTAAACATCCTTTTCTGAGTGAAAGTGATGCTTTGGAGTTTCGGAGGAGTTTGTAAGCCATAGCCCTATGGCTACATGGACATATTCTATTCTCCTGGGTTATAATCCATTCAGCTACTTAGTCATACCACTAGATGCCTACACAGTTTAGAAAGCTGTATGCAGTTGGGCTAACCAACTGTAAATTAGCTTCAACAATTGCCTTACAAACCTGTTTTTTTTTACGTAAATTCATGCCTGTTCAAAAAACATTAATTGCCTTTGCAAACACATTTTCACCTCCCTCCTTGATTTATGTTCTACTCTCCATTGGGACTGAAAGGAAATACTGATTCAGTTTGCTTTTTGGAAAAATATTTTGTGAATGTACTTTTAACTACATTTGCCAAAGACTTAGTTTGATATTTAATATTTTATTTACAGTATATGTATGCATAAATAAATCAGTATTATCTTTTAAATAAGTAGTCAACACTGAACATGTATGTCGTAACTTAACAGGCGAACAACATGATGCATATGACTGTAATGAAAAAGTTGAAATTCAATGACTCAATACTCCATCGGTTGCAACAAAATGCTGCTTTGTAGAATGATATGTGAATAACGTGAAGACAATTCTTCTCTGTAAATATTATCACACACACCCTTCCAGGATCACACTAATGTACTGGCTCCCTTTGTAGATATACAGACTGAAAAAACATGCATTACATTTGTGTGTTAATGTAATGTTGTGCTACGAGAAAAAGCACAACTACTGTATAACCTGTGGCTACATATACTGTAGTAGCAGGTTTCAGATGCTAACATCACATAGATTGTCTTTGTCATTTTATTTTGTTTTCATGATAATGTCATGATAATGTTTTATGTCACTATGCAATGAGTTAAATGGCTTTCTGTATCATACTTTGTTGTTGGGCTCAGATTAAGTAATCCCCATGGAGAAAAGCATAAAAGTTAACAAGTTAAAAGACTTCTGGTGTGAAATGGTTTCTTTCTCGTTTCACTTTTGCTCCACCAATCCCCTTAAATAAATGCGATCAAACTGAAGTCCTTGGTAACAATCAAAGATATTGTCCTGTTTGCTGTTAGTAGATGTTGTGATCATTATGTTAATCCAAATTACAGTCATCTGTGCCTCCATGTATAGAAACACATCCACACTTATTACCTGTCACCCATCTCTCCTCCCTCCCTCCACTCTCTCTACCAATACAACACTTTAGGGCACGGCATCCAAGATGAAATTGACTTTAATTCCACACAAGTAAATACATCATCTGGTACAGGGTCAGCTGCTGTTGCTGAGGGCACTGGATAAAAAAGAAACAGACTGTGTCCCTGCTCTTCTGGAGAAGCTATCCTCTACAAATTGCACTTGGGATTTGCCTATTTCTGTCTACGTGTAGCTCGACATATCTGAAAATGAAAAAAATTGGCGCAGAGTGCAAGCCACCGTCATTCAGGCAGTCTTTGCTTTAGGAAGCGGAGCACCTCTGAAGGAATGGGTCTTCTGCTGTTGTAAAGATGATACAGGAGATGTGTCACGGACCTAAAAAGGATTTCTGGTGAAAATCTATACAGAAAGCCTTGTGGCCTCAATCATTGTTCTGTTTCAGTTCTGTTCCAATTATTTTTGTGCACATGAGAAATAAATTCTTTTATATGTCAGTCGTTGACTCGGTGTCCCCTCCTTATTAACCCCATAAGAAAATGATTCAGAGTTCAAGGTTCCCGGAGAGTGTTCCTGCTGCTGTTATACTGATGTTTGGTTTTATGAACAGTCATGACTACAGAAGGCACTCATATGGGTTACAGATCTCAAATATGAGAGACAGGAAAGGTGCAGAACATGTTGTTGTGTAGATCAGTGTATATGTGAAGAAATCATATACATTATGATCACTGTGGAAATTAAGCTACAATAAAAGGAGCACTTGCATTATTTCAACATGTGTGTTTGTGTGTGTGTGTGTGTGTATGTGTGTGTGTGTGTGTGTGTGTGTGTGTGTGGACAGCAGGACCGTTGGGAAGGCAGGAAAGCCTTGCCCCGGCTTCTGACTCCAGTATATTTAATGATGCATTGGTTTCATCCTGCCATACCACACTGCAGATGCCTCACCTCCTCTCTGCACTCTCTACCCTGAAACACACAGTTGTTGTAATTCAATTTCCCTGCTTCCTCTGCCCATTGTTTATTTCATGGATCCCCTGTGAAGCATCAAAAGCTGCTGTTTCTGTCAGCCCCCTAACTGTCCTATGTGTTTGTCATTCAGTGCTTGTTAAAAGATAAAACACACATACACACACACTAACACTCCTTCCTCTCCCAGCTGAGAATTCCCAGTGGTAAAATTATTCCATTTAGATGGGAACTTTTTTGTCACTACCCTGTCTAAATTGGCATATCTGGCTCTCTCGTAGAAACCAATAAACTGTGAACCCGGATGCATCTGTCAGTCAAGCTCATCTTTACTTTAGCAGGCCAGATGACAACAACAGGAGAAGAGACACACACCAGCAGAATGGGGCATGCTTATTGGCTCTCATCAGTTAGGCATTACGAAAAGCACCTGTCATCCTGAGGGCTTCTCAAACTCCACACAGAGAGGCCCTACTACGGGGGCCAATGGGCCTCGTGCAAGATTTACTCAAACACTTCACCCTCATTGTCAACTTGGCTTGGTGATGCCCTACAGCAAGGCCTCTTTGGCAAGATTCATGCCTGTCACTGATAATATATACAGGGAAAAAAGCTTACTGTAAAGCTGGTAGATGAACACAGTCTGAAGCAATTTCTTGCAAAGTTAAAGTTTTATGCAGACATCAACTTATTACACATATATATATATAAATATGTATTTAAATTCAATTATTTTTAAGTTAAGCATCTGAAAAAAGATTCGTGCTCTACTTGAGTATTTCACTTTTATAATATTCAAATCCATCCATTGCATTTATCTGACAGATGTTTTTCATCAAGAATTGTGATTAAAAACAAATTATAGGCCTTAAAACAACTGTAAGCAGGGTCCCTTGCCACAGGTTTTAGATATCTATAAGTTGTTAGCAGTCAAACCAAAGAGACATTCCCCCTTAATTTGCAAATGTTTTCATTTACGTCAATCACTCAAGACACAAAGAGGTCGAATTATCCAATATTATGCAAAAAGAAAAGATAATTAAGATAATTAAGATAATTTGTTTATTAGTCCCCAATGGGGAAATTACTGCACTACACTCTGTGTACACACTTTTTGTTAAAAGATTACAGAAGAAACCCCAAAATTGATAGAAATTTTTGCAGCAGAACTTTGATTGCTCTTCTTTCCCAGATTTGTCTTGTGACCCAACCACTGGACTAAACCAAATAGTATATAAAGCAGTTAAAAAATAGCTGCACCTGGACGAGCCACAACAGTAAAAATGCTGCTAGCATTGATGCATTAATAATAACAATCAACAATGTAATGTATGATTATTTCTCAGCCACAGGGACCTTTTACTTTAACATTTAAGTAAATGTTGGTGATGATTCTTATTTATTTAATTGGGGTATTTGTATTTGTGATGGAGTGTTTCTAAAATGTTGAATTACAATTCTCACCAGTCCTCAACAGGGCATTTCCTCTGAAAAGAATAAACAGTGGCAAAGTACAGTGAAAACACCTAGAAGTCAATACACACAGATTTTTCTTTGTGTTAACATCCACAAGATGACCTGGTATTGTTCAGAGACGAGGAGCGATGGTGGTCTAGCAGTGACATCCTGTCATCTGCCTGCATGGGAGCCTGTCATCAGCCTCATCATGTGGCTGTCATAGTTGATGCTTGTGAGGGGAGAGGCCAACCCTGCTGTGTCAATCAACGAGCCCTCATTAGAAGAGGCTTTAATTAGTGGCTGCACGGGTGCAGTATTGTTCACAATGCCGCCTTCGTTAACTCTGTTAATCCCAAATGGATTTAGGTTGAGATGAGGCAGCACTACAACGGCCCAGAGGTTTAATGTGAAGCTACGTGTGTTAAAAGTGAAAGAGTTTTTTCTTAAGTCAGTTATATAATGAAAGTAAATATGTCTTCAATAGTCTTGAAGTGTCCCTGAAGATGCAACTGTACGTTTAAACATTAAAATAAAGGTTTGTGAAAATGTCATGGGGAACTAAATCGTTATTTCATACTAAGATTATTTCAGCATGGCAGGGGGAGTCAGAGAGTCCAGCCTGGTCTCTGATGTTCCCAATACTGACAGAACGATTATTATGAGGTTATTTTCATTGTTGGCGGGTGAGACCATCCAGGCGACAAGAACATGACTTTGTGATGTTTGTAATGAGTGAGCATTGATTGACTCAACACAGCCTAAAGAGGTTTCCTCCATGTTCAAGCTCAAAGGATGCTTGGGCTCTGTGTGTTTCTGGTACTGTAGCATAGTTCGCAATTAGAATAATGAACAGCTCAAGAGCTGTCTGGAGAAATGCAATTGCTGTGTTTCTCAACCCAGGCCTCATCTGCCAACTATATGCTGTTATACCATTCCCGTCCCAGTTAAATCAGTCAGCAGTGCAAAGCCATTTCCCTTCAGGAGCTAAATTATCGTTTTGAATGGCCATTGTGTGACACATAATGTAATTATGCACTAAATATGCCTAGCTACCTGATTATGTCACTCTCCAAAAGGGCTGAGGAGCTGAGGGGCAAGAGTTGGTGTCTGTGTGTGCAAATCAAGTGGTGGGGAGGGATTTTAAGTTGGGGAGAAACTGTGTGGGGGTGTAACAAAAGGCCAAAATGTGTAAAATGGGGTAGCACTGACCTGCATGCCCCCTTCAATCGCAGAGGGGGTCTTCTGTCTGACAGAGGCACAGCCTGGGGGTGGGGGTCCATTTGTTTGAGTCCTAACTGTTTTGGTAAAACATCACAACATGAGCATCCAGCTTTCTGCAACTCCAGTAGGACAGAGCAAGAAGAAGAAACAAGGCAAAGAGGGGAGAATAAAAGTGGGAGGCCAGAATCACCAACCCCCACCACCTCTGACTGGCTCCCCACACCGCTTCAACCCCCAACACACACACACACACACACACACACGCACACACACATTCTCCGACGCCACGACCCCTCCCCTACCCAACACCCAGTCACTGTCAGACCAAACTCATGATGAATTGCCCTGTCAACAGAATTCATTCAGGGACCAATTAATTCAGCAGAAATGAACTAGAGCCATCAGTCGCTGAAAAACTCAGTGCAAAGAGAGCAAAGTAGCCCCACTTCAGGAAACAAGGAAGCAAGGGAGGGAACGAGGGAGAGAGGGGTGAGTCTAGTGGAGATGAGAGGGCAAGTAAAAGAGAGAGGGCGAAAGAAAAGGAGAGGGAGAGAGAGCGTGGTGGAAGTTAGTCTGACAGAAATTGGTCATTTAATGCTTTAGCGCACTGGAGACAGCCCCTGTCATAGACGAAGGCATGGCAGGGGCTCCCCTGGTATTTTATTTATTAATTATCCTATGCAGCAAGGGGCCTTTAACTGTCTCAGTCCAGCCCCATCAGCCCGACTCCCTGTCATTTTCTCTCCACAAACAGATCCTTTAACACCACGCTCCAGGTTAATGGAGACAAAGCCAATATCCAACCAACCTTGCCATCTCCCTCAAATACAGTATTCATCTGTACCTTATCCAGGTAATTATGTCTCAGACGATCTCCTAAATATGTCGTTGGGATGCTAATAAACCACTTTAGAGCTGGCGTGCAGAACACATCTGACCTTTGGATCTCACTGATTCCTGGTGGCTACGCCTCCCAAGGAGGGCAGCAATTATTTACACCTTATTGGAACTGCATGTCATTTGGAATCAACACAGTTCCAAATAATTTAATGATGGCCGCATGTTATTATTTAGGATATAAGAGAGACAAACTCATGCTTATTTCCTCATAATTGGCTGTTGATATGTAACATGATTAAATGTGAAATCTTTGTTGATAAAAAGAATGCTTTGCAAAGTAGAGCTACCTGTTGTGGAGGATTTCAATCAGAAATAGGTGTTACCTTAAATGCTCAATGTCTGTTTCCTTAGCAGTGTTGACAAAATTCAACAGAACCGTGCTTGCCAGAAGCTGTTTTGTTGGCGATGACAAATTAGTACTGTGAAGGGCGATATCAACACCAGCTAATTAAGGTGTCGTGTGATTTTGGGCTCCAGATCAAGAATCTGCTGATACATCCCACGGGTGATTATGATGTCCATATGGTCAACGTACAGCGTGCTACACAGGGAAACACAATCAGCCCTCTGTGGCGCTGGCTTTGCCAAAAGTTTGATCTTGTCTTTTGTGGCGGTGTTGGGTGGTGTTTATCAAGGCTCTGAATTATTAACGCCATCTTTTCTGTAAGCCCAGGATCCTCTAGTGGAAAACATGGGATGAGGGGCAGCTGGGAGGCTGCCCGCAACTGGCTGTCCATCTTCTCTGACATCAGGAAGTGAAATTCAACGCTGTTTCCACTGTCGTTCATTGATGGGTTTGTGTACCTTGGATGCCCCCTTCTTAGTGTCACCTTAGGAATTATCACACCTTATGCAACACAAAGGTAATTTTAGTAAAGGTGTTGTTGTTATATATGTGTATTGAAATCTTGACAATCATTAAAACTATAAGTATGCCTTAACTGTTACATTAATCGTACAGTTGTTGTGGCCAAGTGATGAGTAATTACTCCAAGGACTCCGGGGGATAATAAACTCAACTGTCTCTCTCTCTCTCTCTCTCTCTCTCTCTCTCTCTCTCTCTCTCTCTCTCTCTTTCTTTCTCTCATTCCTCTCAATTCAGTCCTTTACTGTAGTGCTAAGCACAGTGAAAATACACCTAATAGACAACACTGGCATACAAGCCAAGTGAACCTGACAAATGGAACAGAAACGCTAACAGAGAAGAAAGAGGTGCTTAGGCCAACTGTCAAAGGTAAAGTGCTTTCCTGATTTCTGTTTATTCACCATTCTTGAAACTTGACTTGTTTTCCTGCAGCTTACTGAAGAGACTCTGTCTGTGAGTCAGCTGGCTGTCAGCGTGTTTCTTCGGCAAACACGTTCATGTAGCATCACATTTCTAAGGTGAAAAAGTGCACAATTTACAGGTTTTGAGAGCACGATAGCACGGTCAACTAAATTAACTGAAAAGGATATCATGTTTAGAATTAGAAGTGTGGAAGGACAGGAGTGAGACCTAAAGAAAGGCACTGCATATGAACAGAGAGGAGATGTGCTGTAGAATATAATTAATTAAATGAGACTAATTAGGAACATGAGAGCAGGTGCCAGGCTATGCGCTGACAGGGAAGACAGCGAGACAACATGCCAGTACAAAAAAAAGAAAAGCACAGCCAGCCACACACCCACACACACACACACACACACACGTGTGCAAGTGCACAACAAAACACACATTCAGATATGCACACAAACACACAGCTGCAGTTATGAGGGTGTATTGTGACAGGCACGGGGACAAAACAACTTTCTGCGTTTTGTCATGTGAAACCCCGCAGGAATACTCCTGACAGGAAGCAGAGACCCAGGCACCGTGGGGGTCTCTTGCCTTTGTCTAGCACACATTCTCTTTATTATTTTGTTCTGCAATGGTGGAAAGAAGTTTGCACTAGCCAAAGATTTCTCTCCCCTAATTATTTCAGAACTTGCTCTTGACTGCAAGTAGTGTAAATTCACAGACTCTTTTAAAGCTCCTCATTGCTGCTGCAACAGGGTACGTTCAAAAAGATTAATTTAAATATAATATGGTAGACAGTTATTGAAAGAAAATCAACATTTCGTGTAGTGATAAATACTTCCAAGTTGAATACATTGAAAACGTTTGTATGGTTATTTTGCTAATCAAACTGAATGGGGACAAAAGACACAGAAGGCATTTTTAAAAGGTCTTTGTATTTATCACTGCACAGATCAAGACGTTATTTTACATTAACGTGAGCAAACACTGTGAACAGTGTAAGCGAAAAACATCCTCAATCATTTATTAATTTTTAGCCGGGGTCTTAAACCAAGTGCAAAAGCTATAGATGTGGCAGTAATCATATTGTTACATGCCAAAACAATTAAGTTGTACTATCGTTATGAATCTACTGTTTATACAAAATGATACAATAATTTGTGTTTTATCCAACTGGGGATACAACAAAGTAGAGCTGAAACAATTATATGTTTGACAGAATATTAATTAGAAGATATTTCAATGAAGAAAAGCCAGCTAATAATGCCAAATATCTGCTTGTGCCAGCTTTTTGAATGTGTTTCTTTGAATTTAATATAATTGTAAATCAAATCTCTTTGGATTTGGAACTTTTGGTTGGACTAAAGAAGACATCACCTTGGAATCACAATCAGAAGTTGTAATCAGGATTTTTTTTCTCTAGTTTGGAGATTTCATAGACTACATGATTAATCAATCAAATGCAAAAGATGATCTGTACAATAATTAATAATGAACGGAACATGTATTTGCAGACCAAAGTAAAGTGCTAGTTAGAAAGATTACATACTGTAGGACCAGCATTTAGGGTTGTTCATTTTCCTCACCACCATCTTTGTTCTGAGAGAAGAAGTAAAAACACCAACACTATGCACGGATGAAAAGAGTTCTCACTGCCGGGTCGGTGGTAAAGTACTTCTTTGCACAGTGCCACAAATAAAAATGTCACCTGTCCCTGCCAACTAGAAAAACATTTCAGAATGCTGCTTGGAATTCCTAGAACACAACTTATTGTCAGGTTTAAGTGGGAGCCCCTGCACTGCACAGCAAAACAAAGTTTTCACAATTTACCCAAGTACAGATTACAAACATGATACTGGATTAGGGGGATTTAAAAACTGAATTTCTTCGAGACGTTCAACTGGAAAGCAATGATTTCTAAAGCTTAACAAAAGAAGAATTCTTCTCAAAATCAGTTGTTTTAGCTTGGGTGAGATAAGGGAGGGGCATTTCAACAGGAAGAACACAATGAAACCTCAGACCTTTCTGCCATCAATCACAGCCAAACATCAAGGATCTATACCTAACTTTCTCTATAGAAAACACAGAAAACAACAGCATTTAGAAGGCTGCGTGGTCCTGCAACCAAGACTCTGCGAAGCGGACAGCTCAATATCTAGCCTTAGCGCGGCTTGTCAATGCAACACCAAACTCAAGACAGAGAGAGATGGGGAGTTGGTGAGGGGAAGGTTTTTTTAATTATCTGTGGTTGGGTCGGACTGTGCATCATCATTAGAGAGACTAAATAGCAGTGGTCACTGACTCAGGTAGTGGTAAACGGCACAATTAACAAGCTGAGGAGGGAGAACTGTATTCAATTTGAAAGCCTTCTCTCCTAATCCATCTCCAGTGATCAGCAATGCTGCTGAGCTACGCCCTTTTACATTCAATTACATTAATCAGGTTATTACCCAGCAAAAAGTCAACATTTTAATCAAGAACTGGCAAAGTAGGGCAGGACATTATACCTAGACAGGGCTAAGTGACAGTCAGAAGAGGGGAGAGATGACGTTCTACTGAAGATCATCTTTTACTTGTGGAAAATGGCACAGCACAGAGAGAGTTGAATGCATATATTTTGTCATTAATCTGATTTAGAAATGTTCCATGCTTGTCAGCATTCACCAGAATGTACAGTATCTGCTGTTATTTCTACATTTGCACATGTCCATGTAAAATATGGTTCAACTACTGTCTTTGTTGAACTTAAAATTTTAAAATTTTAGATTTTTTTGTGTCTAATAACTGCTTTGTACATACTACTCAAGATTTGTAGGTAACGTTTATGTTAGTAATTTATTTAACTTGTCTCCTAAGTAAGAAAGTTCCTCAAGCACCACTTCCTTTTAAAAATAGAAATTCAAAGCGCCATTTGTTTATTTCTGTATTAATGTGACTAATGCATATACATCCCACCTTTTTTGAACATGTACAGCACATATTAAGAATCAAGGCACTTTTTCTTATGTTTTTTACGCCTCTTGCCTGCAAATCCTCTGGATATAATCCTTGCAGAGGTGTTGTTTGCATAATATATGAAAGAAACAGTGAAATAAATGTAACACAGCTGCAGGGTTCACATCCCAATAACTATCCTGATAGTCTCAAAATCCTTTGACGCGCTTTTTGTGGATACTCTGGAAAGACATTCTCTAACACAAGCTATTATTCATATATGGATGGAAACAACTTGTCTATATGTATGCAGAGCAATCCACTGTGGTCAGGTAAGGGATTATTTCATTCACTGCGAAAAATAAGAAGCCAATTTATATGAATATCTGCTTACTTCACAACCAGTTCAAGTAGACTTTGCTGACTGATTGCTGACTGCACACCCAAAGTGAATCTAATTTAGTAGAACCTCTGGCTAAGCAATAGTTTCTTGCCCATTTTTTCCCACTAACAGGGAAGAAATCAATTCTCGGGCATGTATGACATTCAGGAGATGCTTGTGTTGTTTTTATTTTACTCATTTCCACACTTCTTTTTGCATTTTGGCTTGTTAGGAGTTCTGTGATGGCTGACCCGGGAATTGGGTTCTGATTAATGGAGGGGAATTCTTGTTGTCCACCCCATAATGAAAGAAGACAGAGGTGAGAACAGCTCAATAGGAGAGATAACCACTCTTTGATCCAAACGGTCATGCAGAACCTGTACTCGCTGCATCGTCAGAAAGTGTACTGTCAAGCGCCTCGCTTTTGTGACTCCCTCCTCATAAACTTTGAAAGGGAAAAACATGCTTTGAGATCGTTTGTTTTACAAATTATAATATAAAACTAAACCTATTTGAGTTGAAGTCTGTCTTTTGGTAATAATAGACTTGCAAATGATAGCAAACTGTCTGCCCTTTGAGCGTATTGTTTCCAGATCACAGCCTGCAGACTTTTGCAATGTAATAATTGACTTCTTACACCCAGTTACACACAAACAGCCGCCCAGCGATACGGCATCTTCACACATATTCAAAATATAAAACTGTCTAAGTGACATTTTCTGAATCCCCACTAACAAGACCCATCTCAACTAAAGATGTCTTGTTAAATTGAGACCTTGTTCCCCAGTGGACTTAAATGTAAAACATATCTCTACCCTTGACAAGCAATGTTAATCCATTTAGTGTAACGAACTAACAAGTCCCTAATTAAAATATGCCTTTTAATGATACATACTGACATCCCGGAAAACACTGTCACGCTCCCCTCTTTTAATATAGGAATATGCTAATTGCTTCAGTAACACTGGTGTTCAAATCCCGAAGGCTACCACCACATCCTCAGGGAGTTTGTGTGTTGGGGTTTTAAAACCTCCATTCAAACAAAAGGGGTCCACAGCCTACTGTTTCTTATAGAATGTTTCCAGTAGAAAATGTTAAGGAGCTTTAAGGACTGACACTGTTGATTTCCATTCATTGACAGACATTCAATTCACCAGTCAGGAGCTTCACTCTACATCTTCAGGCCAGCACTTCACCTAAAGGTGCTGGAGGGCAGATAGAGAGCATCAGGCTTCCACCCCATCCCATGGCAGCTCATTTAAAACAAATCAGGCTGATTGCTGAGTTGCTGCGCTCACAAGGCCCAGGTGATAAAGCAATTAAAGCCCTCTAATTCTGTGGTTCGGAAAGGGCCAGTAGGTAATTAATTATATGTAATGAAATCCTTTTGTTACCTCTTCTCCACGTTTGATTTTTGTTTCCTGATGTGTGAGGCTGTTCGGTTGATGGGCAGTAAGGGACAGGTTTGTGTGGGTGGAGTCTGCAGCCCTCAGTGGCAGTCATCCTGGATGAGAGTGGGGCTTTAGTTAATAGGCTCTCTCTGGACAGATGAGGTCTATTTGGAGGTTAATTTAAAAATAAATAGAGGACATAGAGAGAGAAAAAGAGATGGGGATACAGAAAGGGTTGAGCACAGACCACAAGCAAAATATGATATTACTATTTAGTTCTCTCTGAAGCAATGCTGCTAATTACTCATGTGATAATTAAATTAAATTAAATGCCAAAGATCCAGAGGAACCATTTCAGCAGATTCTCACAAATGACCAAAAGAAAACAAGTTTGCCTGGTCCAGACTAAGCACAACTGAATCCTTTCACTTCCCATCCATCAGGCCATTTCTTAAACATTGAGGCATTGTTCAGATGCATAGACTGCAGCCCCTGCCTCCCAATTTCCATTTCTTTCCCCCCTGCAGAAAGGCTGAATCTGATCCGGACCCATTGGTGTGTGGATAATGAAGGGGTTACCAGGAGCTGGGAGAGGCCCAGTAATTCCCCGCACCGGGGGAGTGGGTTTTTGGGTGGGGTTTGGATGAGTACCCTTGCTCCGTGATGCATGCACTCATGTGAGCTTGTGACAGCCTTTACCCAAATCCAAGGCCAGACATAGAGGCTGCATGTATTATATAGAGATACAGTACAGAACCCAGCTTCAAACATTTTATTGCAGCAGAAATGCTTTTTTTTTCTCCACACAAATGGAGCTCATGCTGTATTTGATCTTCTGCATGTATTTGAAAGAATTGTACTAGAAAACCATTGCATTGATTTCAGTTACAGTGCAGGATGATTTGTGTCTACTTAATGACTGAAACAACTGAAACCAACATAAAAAATTCCTGTTAAAGAAGTGTTACAAATAAAAAATAAAATAAAAAAACATTTGCAGTCTTTTAAATGTCGTTCTCATCCTCTTTTTTTCAGCAGAAGTGGGAGTAACCCAGCTTGATTTAAGGTCACAAAAATTAGCATATTATGTGGTTAAAAGGGGTTAGCCAAAGTGTGGGCGTCTCCCTAAGGGGGGTCACCTTAAACATCAGTGTTACAGCACCAAGAGACCCCCATGTTCTCCAGGGTTAAGTATCTCCACTTCATTATGATAAAGATGTGAACAATTACCTAACCTACCAAACGCTGTCAATAGATATTCAGTCCTGGCTCCATCCAGCCTGACTCGCCCTCTCTCAGGACCCCGTACGAGCCTCCATCCATCATCTGAATACTCCAGGCCCAAATCATTGCCGATCATTATAGTAACAGCGAGAGTCCTTATGATTGGCCGCGATTGTTAGATCACAGGGATCAGAGGGGTGATCCATCACACTGGGTGGCGTGCTAACACCTCTGTGTGATGGGGTTCACCTCAGAGGTCAGGGCCAGGTCAGCCAGAAGAGAATCCCTCCACAGAGAATACCTCCAACAGTCCCAGCTACTTACCAAAGGCTCCCCATTTGACTGTAGCCATAAGTAAGAGTACATTGATTTTTCAAAAGAAGTTCTGATATTAATACAACACGCAAATCCTGAGAGAAACTGCAAAACTGTTCTCTCTGCTTCAGATGAGCCACTGACCCCATCAGACTTGTTTTCTCAAAATTGGTGCAACACAACACAGTAACCTGAGGCTATGTGTTGTCATCCAAATGAGATAAGTTTATTTTCCCTAGACCAGCATTTGTTCCATCAGCCTGTAGGGTCACAGACCACACTAGGAAGCAGCGGGGAGTCCTTCTCAGCACCTGCAGCTCTAGAGAGGTGGCCCGCTAGCGAGGAAAGACTTTGGCCGCTGCCCAAATATCTGCCTGCACCTTCTGTGCAGACGCACCAGCCTTAGGAAACCAGGAGGCAGCAATATTGTGAAACAAATGTCCTCTAATCTCAGCCTGCTGGTCTGGGGTCCTGTGTGGGGCCTCCTTGTTGTCCCATTCAAACATTTTGCCTTTTTGCTTTTAATGTCTGACCCTAGATGGTGGTCACAGGACTGGGACTGTCTTTACCGATCAGCAGTAATGGAGTGCTAATAATCTATACTACATGTGCCTACATATGTATATGTATAGTTTATATCAGCAAGGAATGTAGAATTGTTGACTTAAATTATATTTTACCAAATAATTAGGACAACTTTATGCCAAATTATTTAACAGCAGTAAAACATTACAGATGTTAGAAAGCAAAGGATTATCGTTTCATCGAAAATGTGAATCCTTTCAGGCAGGTTGCTGACTTTTATACTACATTCTGTAATTAATCAGTCAAATTTCTAGGGTAAGAAAGTTCATTTTTGTGAATAAATGTAGAATTGCTGTCTTTTGCACACATTTTAAAGAAGGCATTTAGAGATTTCTTTCTTTTAAGCATATGATTTGCTTATCATATGGAGTCATGACGTTCACTGCTCTTGCAATGTTAACTGTTGTTAGAAGGACAGGAAGGCCCCTCCCCATGCACATATTTATTCTTAAAGATTTGTTTGCATCCTCAGTTGAAAAAAAACATAAATGATGTTGGCTTTGGAAATAAATTATGCTATAGAATTCATATTTCCAAACAAAGAATGTTTCAATCAAGGATGTTCCTTCAAACAGAGCAACTTACAGTCTATTCAATCAGTGAACAAGACTTGTGCCTTTTGTAGCCTGGCACACAAGAAGTTGCCCTGTGAAGTGTGTTATTGGAAAATAATATTTGAAATTATTTTCCTGATCACTGGTTTCTTCCATCTTGGAATTCTTCCAACTTCAGTGAAAAGTTCTGCAATTTGAGCAAAACAAACAGAAATGCAGTCAAGTACAGTGACTGAAATTTATTTGTACTGTTCCAAAAACTGACTTTCCATTTTTGATAATCAGTTCTCATAGTTAACAATTAGGCCGTAAAGTGAAGTAAAGAAAAAATGTTTTTGCTTCAGATCCAGCAATTATGCTGTTCTGTGTTCAATTTTTAGATTAGTTGCTTCTGGACGAGAATTTAAAGAGAAGGAGAAAATGTGGAATTGATCAAAAGGCCAGAAGAAGACCAAAGATCAATCACTATTAACTGATAGAGTATGTATGTGTGTGTGTGTGTGTGTGTGTGTGTTCACTTCAAATGAGCAGCCGACTGGGGGTGGAGTTTGTATCTATGGCAACGGTCTGGTCTCCAGCTGTCATGGTGAAGAAGAAGATGGGTGCTATGAGCAAGGAGACCACTTAACCTCAGCTGCTCCCCAGTTTAGGGGAGTCAAGATGCTGCTGAAACCCTTACAGAACCTCACTTAATATGTAGACAATAACCCCCCCCCGACAAAAGATGACATCAAACCAGCCCCTGAAAAAAAGACTGAGAGAGAGAGAGCTTTACATCGGCTCCTAGGAGTGAGTTCACAATCAGAAGCTCAAATACAGCAGATGGAGTGTTTAGGGGTACAAGAGAGGGGCAATTGGTAAAAGCTAATTAGATTGGTTTAACTGGAGAATCGCTTTATTCGTTAACTGTCGACTTCTGATAGAGGGATGCCATTTTGCAGCAGATTTTTTACTCTGCTGTAACCATCTGATAGAATTACATCATACACAAAATCAATAGAAAACGTATTGGTGGCAAGTAGTATGTTATCTTTAAAAATAATGGACTTTATCCAGATGCAACCATGGTATTCAGAAATTACACTTCTATATTATGTTTTGAGTGATATGTAAGAAGGTCAATATTACTTTTTATGTTTTTGTTAACATAATGCACAATGTTATTAATGCATGCATCTGCCAAGTTCACAAATAAATGTATCTGCAAAACTTTCAGCGACAACTTATTAGTCTATGATGACATGTTTTATTTGTTTTTCCATTTGGTCATGTTTATGTACTCAAAACACTTGGTTAAACAGGGAAAGGTCATGGTCTTTGTTCAATTTATGAAAAGTTAAAAGGGACTTGAAGGATGAGACAGAACCTGTTTGCTTATTAACGTTTAACCATGTTATTTTTTTAAAGTTAACCAATTTGCTTTAGTTGTCTTAACCTAACCACACGCAGGATTTAGGAACCCAGGTTTCCACCATCCTGAGCTTCATATACCCAGTAAATACATCTGTGCCACCACAGACACCAGTATACTATTCACTAAAGTCAAACACGCATAAAAGTCTTTTGCATAACAATACAGTTTGAGAATCAGTGAATGACTTGTTCTAGCTAAGGTAGCAGAAGATTGAAAAAAATAAATAAAGTTGTAAAAATTAAATGCTTTCTATGTTCTAGTTTGAGTCATAAAAGCACTTTATGTTGTACATTTTTTGTCAAAGGGGACTTGGTAAATGTAGTACCACAGAGCAAATTAAAGATACTATAGGACAGAGTCAGTGAATACATTGGGTCATAATATTTAGGGCTGCAACAATTATTGTCATTATCGATTAATTTGATGAATGTTTCTTGATTAATCGTTTAGTCTTTGAAATGTCAGAAATTAGCAGATCACAATTTACCAATACCCAAGGTCTCCCAATTAATTGTTTTGTCCAATCAAACATCTGAACACAAAACATGTTAAATATACAAAGCATATAACTCAAAGCCAAAACTCACATTTGAGAACCTGGAACCAGTTAGGTATATTTGCTGATTAACAAAATAGCTTCTAATCAATTTTCTCCATCTTTCTCTTTCAGCTCAAACAATGTTACAATTAGTTGCTTCGTGTGTTATTCAGAGACACAAAAATAGTAGTACTGGTCATAGCAATGAGAAAACTTGAAACCCCTGTGTACTTCTGAGTTGAGGGTTGAGTCCTAATGTATTCCCTCTACCAAAGCTGTGGAGCTTTTGAGCAATTTTAAAAGTGTAAGTAAAACCAAAAGACCGTAAGATCCCCCTTTATCCCAACTGCTGTTCAAAAAGTGAATCATTTAGGGTTCATCAGCTGACAATGTTGGACTGACGGACTTGAGGTTGGAGGGAGGGAGGGAGGTAGGTGGGTTATGGAGAGAGGGAGGGAGGGCTCGGGTTTGACAGAGGGTTGTCGCGGCTGTGACACGTATTGCCGGTGACAGAGGTCAGGGGGTCAGACAGGAAGGTCTGTTGTTATGAAGGGGAAGGGCTGCATTGTTCAGCCCCCGTTCCCTCCCTTACTGCGCAGCGATGGCCTAATCAGGCTTTGTCGCTGCCACCGAACATAGACAGCACAAGCTCCTTCTGTGTTTTCTCCTTTATCTACCATTGTCTCTTTGTCTGCTCCTGTCTCTCTCTCTTTCTTTCTCTCATCCTAATCTTTCCCCTACAACCAATCTTTCTTTCTTTCTTTCTGTCTCCCCTTTTTTCTTATTTTTCTATCTTTCTAAGTCTATCCCTCTGGCGTACACATACCTCCTTCTGGTTTTCTGTATGTGCATGTATTGTGTAATGTGGTGTGTGTGCGTGCGTGCGTGAGTGCATGTGTGCATCCGTGCATGTGTGCGTGCGTACGTGCATTTGTGTGTGTGTTTTTGCCTCAGGCCTTCCCATGGGAGGCTTCACAGGCTTTAGAGGCCAAATGAGGTGTAAGTCTATTAAAAAGGCACAGCCAATGTGTAGATTCCCAACATGGCATGTCATTCAGGTGCAGTTAATTTCCACTTGATCAACAGTAGATGTGATGCAGAAGTGAGCCCAGGGAGACAGACAGGTCAGCATCAACACATCTCCCATCTTCGTGCCTCTCAGCAGCCTAAATGGAACCTTTAAGGCCTTTTCAATGCTAGAGCTGTTGCTGAGGTTAATGTTACAAAAACTATGTGACTGATCACGTGCAGAGGTCTGATCTAATTCCAAACACTGTCACAAGTTTCCACATAAATTCAGAGAATGACGGATTGGTACCGCATCTCTCTGCAGTTCATTTACAATGGAGATTTTGTTGAAAACCATCCAATGGAAAGAGGACAAAACAAGCCTGTTTGTAGGCTGCTGTTAGCGTATATGTGTCACAAAATCCCATGAAAGGACAGAGAGATTAAACAGGCCTGTTTATTCATATGAAGATGACAAATGTAGTAAGCTGGAGGAAAACGAAAGGCTCAGAGGACACACTCTTCATTATAAGAGTGCCTGTGGGTCATCGTGTTTTTATCCAAATCAGGTCCCAGCCCGTTTTCCAAACCACACCACCAGGGTCGCATAGGTTTCTGCTTACCCTACTTCAGGTGGTCAGGGAGTGTTTTGAATACATGTGCCATTTGTCTGCAAGAACATAAACAAAGCACAGATGGCACGGAATTTACTATAAATTGCACTATTTTAATTAGACATTAATTATAATCAGCAACTGCTGTATGTCTAAGCAGTGTGTGCATTGGAAGCAAAGTGACACAATGGCAGCATAACCAAAGTCTGTCAAGGATAATTACAGGTGATTCTGAGTGTAGCTTGCACTGCTAAAAAATTTAATTTGCTATTGATTTAATACTTAAATGGTCTACGTCCAGTCCCATCATTATAACATGGACGCAGGGCTGCCAATACACAAAGACCACTGACTCCTCTCAGGGTGACTCCAGAAGGCTGTAAGGAAGTTTTTATATACTCAGCTACAACTGAATTCCGAGATTCTCACTTTGCTAAGTCACGCCGACCCTACTTTAATCACAATACAATATGATATGAAACAGAATGGTTTTGTCCACAGTGTGGAAGCCTACCTTCATTTTCCCTTTAAAAAGCTTAGAATCTTTTCCAAATGCTGAGAAATCAAAGCAAAACAAACATGTTTACCATGCAAACCAACGCAACACACAAATACAAATACATTGTGTAGAAATGCAAGAGGACTGGATAGGACTGGAACACATGCCTAAAAATATAAATTTCACTGTACTTCCGTTTACATATTAGCTTTAATTATTACTTGGCCAAAAAGTACTTCTTGCAAATATTTCTATTAGGACGGATGCACATATGCAAAGTGTATTCAACTTTGAAAAGAATTACCTCTGGTAATGATTTAATTTGTTTTATAGCCATGGAACTTTCAATGTTATCATTTTTACATTTACTCCAATGCCGGCGTTGCTCTTAATCAGGCTATAATGTTTACTTAGAAAATCAGATGAGAAAGCTGGTTATTCATAACTCTGTATTCATGTGCTGCTATGCTGCATTTACCTCTTAGCTTCTCTGATTTAGCACCTGATCACTGATAATTAAAGACAGGAGCTAATGTATGCCCTGGCAGTTCGCCTGGTTGAGCATGCACCCCATGTGCAAAGGCTCAGTCCCTACCGCAGCGGCCGCCGTTTCAACTCCGACCTGTGTCACTTTGCTGCATGTCATTCCCCCTCTCTCTCCCCACTACTGTCTTAAGCTGTCCTGTCAAATAAATGCCCTAAAATGCCCAACAATGTCAAAATAATGATATAAAAAAAGACAATGATGTAATACAATGTATACTCTACATTGCCAATGTCAGACTTTCAATTAAATTTTAGTGCGTTGATTATCATTACTTTTTTCCTTATCAATTTCTTTGTTTTGTTTTACTGATTTATTACCACGCAACTTGGATTGAAAAGTTAAGGTTAAGATAGTTCCTCACAGTGAAAGAGTGTCTGATTTCTCCTGTGACGGTTGTTTCTAAATAGGAAGACGATTCAAGCCCTCTTCCCCAAAAACGAAAGCCAGTTCATGAATTTTAAAGCCTCATTTTACATGTCACTAAACAATTTCAATATACATTCAAGCATGCAGTCATGATGAGCTGGGTGTGGGGGTTTACTGACATCACTGTAAATGTAAATTAATTTGGTTGTTATGTTGTCATAAAGGTGGGTGGAAACCAAAACAGACACCTGCCACTGTAGTCTGCATCAGCCTGCTCTACAGTACGTGTGCAGTGGCTGGGAGGGGGGTGCAGGTCAGTAGCCCAGCTCTGACCTCTCCTGGCCCATTTCTCTGACAGACATTTGTCACTCTGCTGAGGGCTGTGTGCCGTAATAGATTATTGACCACCTCAGCAGTCTCATCACTCCACACAGCTCAGATCCCCAATAGAGCCGCCTTTATTGCCACACAGAAACCAGAAGAAAAGACAGAGAGCAACAGTAGGAGGAACACATGTTATGATGAATGAAAAGCTGATATTTTAAAGTGAATATCAGTGTAAAATATTCCGTGCAAGTTAATTATTGTGTCTTTAGGAACACAATATCAAATAATAATAATAAAAATAACAAACAAAAATCTTACCACATACGGTAAAATTAGACTGCTTGTTAGAATTTTCTGGAATGCTGAACACAAGAAGAACAAACAAGTATGAGTGTAAATGGGCTTAAAAGCCAATGGCTGTTCCTTTAAAAGCGGATGGGACATTGGTCTGTGTCTGATGAATGAGGGGAAAAGTAGGTCTTTCCTCCATATTGTGTGTTTTGTGTTTTGGCACATTCCGGAGTCCTTAATTGTATGATAATTCATCTCGGAGCACTAATTTACCCCCTGCCAGTCGCTTTAAATGTTGGACCATTTTGTGAACCAGCACTCAGAATTAGAAATGAGCCGATGGCTCAAATAGGTGTGTCTTCCAGCTAAGGAGCATATGTATACCCATATTCTTGCGTTTTTTCAACATTAGGGCTTTGAGCATATGAATGCACATATGTGAAAAACATTGTTATGATTGACTTTTCATGATTTTCCTCTCTTCCAGCTTCAAAAAAAAAAGTTTAACAACAATCGGATAATGTAAAATAAGGCTTGGCTTTCCACATCCGGCTTATATGCTGCAAGAAAATGTATTTAAAAACAAAAATAGCAGGAAACATTGTGCAGCAAATGAGCTTTTTATCTTCACTTCACACATAATGATTCAAATCCAGTTCAGTGTGATGGTTTTGATGTGGCATGTTGGGTCTGCAATATGTCCCTCTCCAGCAATTCATATAATAACTACCTGCTGTTCGTATTCTTGGTCCCTGTCTGTCATGCGATTGGGGGACATTTAGGCTTATTTCGACATTGCTTATTTAGCCACGGGAGGCCTATTAATTTCAGCAGGCCCTGTCCTCTCCAGGGGCGATAGCTACCCACAGCACGCACGTCCCATTGTTTAGATCCATTTACATCTGTGGTCAATGAATAATGACAGCTCCAACACAGCAAAACACATACTTGCACAGAATTGCACAGAAACACGAATGGACACAAGCTGAACACAGGTTTCCAAAATGTAGGGTTAACAAAAAAGGAAAATAAAACGTTTGGGGTTGCTATGCTTCATCTGTGGAGAATTATGATTAAAAGCTGCATAATGCCAAGCGGAGCTGTTACTCTTCTTTGTGATTCTCCACCCTGTTAGAGATTCTGCCTGGTACGTCTGTTATTTTGGCACCCTCCCAACCGTATTTGACCCATTAAATTAGCCACATTGGTTGATATGTTGCCATGCTAATGTTGAGGGTTTCTCTTCATCGGGTGCACAGACTTCTGGCACCCGGTATTTTACTCTGGCTGTGCAAAAGAGCCTGTGCCACTGCTACCACACATCATAGAATATTAACCCTTTTCTGTTCCCTGGCAAATGCACCAGATGGCACAGCACAATAACAGCTGTCAATTGCAAGGCAGTGCCTCTTTGGTGGATTTTTCCCCCTTGCTCTTTGGGAGTCTGGGAGGATTTTTTAAGACATAATAAGTGAACTGATGTGCTGTTGCAGATCGTAATGAATCAAATGTTACAGTGGAGCAAGAAGCGTGTTTCCTCCCTGGGAAACCAAAGAAGTGTTACAGAGCGAGTGCAACAGTCAGATGCAACACACACACACACACACACACACACACACAGTGATGGAGCTGTGGAAAAGATCTTGCACATTAAAATGTACGGCACCAGGTTGAGGTTTCCCCTCCTTCCACCCAAGCGATCGTAGCAGCCATGAGATGAGGTCCCTGGTGCCCCCTCAGCTGCCACTCCAGTTAAATTAAAACTGAGGCCTCCAAATACATTTCTCATTGTGGGCCTAAAGCGCAGGAAAGTTGTATTTGGCTCAAGTGGCAACTGGGGAATTGTCCCCCTAACCCAGTCCCATTCGCCTTATTTACATGATAAAAGCTGGAGTCAGGAAGAGCCACAGGCACCGGGCTGTGGTGCTTTTTTTTCATTTATTCATTTCTTTACCAACATCACTTCTCCTTCATCAGAGGCAAGTGACGAAAATCATAGTAGCAATTTAAATTTAGTTCAACACACTCCCTGGAAACACAGGACCGGGAATTGCCTCTGTGCCTGCCATGTGTCTCCACCTACATCTCGCCTTTCTGAAAGAGGAGGGTTTTACATACCTCAGGCTGCCCCAGCAGGTTGTGATTTGCCAATAGCAGGGCTTACTATGTCTGGTTTTGAATGCCGCCATGTGGTGCTCTTTCTCAAGAGGACTCAACATGCAACAAGATTAAAAGAGTGTAAAAAAAGTAATATGGATTTTTACCTTAGTCTCCTTTTCAGTTCAATCAACAGACTTTCTCCAGCTGGAGTTATGAAAGACAGACACAAACTGTATAACTGTCAAAGAGGTCATCTATCCCGCTCGTACTGTGCTTTGTAACTCAATTTCCCACCTGGCTTGAGCTAAGGGGCGCCAAACAGAAGTAAATTCCAATAGCAACTCCCAATCGACTGCATGTCCAATCGAGAACTCTGCAGTTTAACCTGAACGGACTTCATCAATCTCAAAGTTGAGGTAAATCAATTTTGAATTGACCTAAGCCCCAGCGCTCTCTCGGGTGACACTGCACTGTCTATACGTGCTGGCTGTCCGCACCTGACTCTGCTAAACGAATCTGACTTAATGACATCACACTGGACCGTATAACTACTGTGCTTGCCACCTATCCTCACTCTCAGGAGAGTCTGTTATGCCACAGGTTTCTGGCCCCGAGGCTGAAAGGAAAGAAGTGCAGTCAGCAGGAGGTAAAATCCATACACATCTCCTGAGATCTCATCACACTCATCAGTGTAAGAACTCATATAATCCTGCTAATGTCTGCGTGCCTGTCAATAGCAACTCTCACTGAGACAAAAGTGTCCTAATTAGAAAATGAAAGTGCAAACACACTTTATCTGTGTGTGTGTGTGTGTGTGTGTGTGTGTGTGTGTGTGTGTGTGTGTGTGTGTGTGTGTGTGAGACAGAGGGAGAGATAAAGAGATGATGAAAACCTGGTTAGGTGAAAAGAACAATGGAACACACACATCATTGAATTTGCATGAGTGGATCGTCTATTTGTAATTTTCATAATTAGCAGTACACCTTCCACATCTACAGACACCCTCTTCATTTCCCCCCTGCCATTTATCCCGAATGGTATCCTCCTCCTTAAAGATTAATTGAAGCTGGGATAAAACAAAATGGTTCCCAGGGGGTGGCCCACTGTTTGTTATTCATGTGGGTCTGAAAACAGCAACAGTAAATCCTCTAAGTTGTTGTTAAGCTGGGGATATTACCATATGTGTGCCATTTCCATAGACTGACAGCTCCCTCTGGATCAACTGGGGACTATTGATCTTGCAGCACTCCATTTCAAGTTAATTGTGCTTGAAATGAGGTCCACACTCCCAGGCATACCTTTGTTTGAAAGGTGGATATTCATTTTTATTTGGCAGGAAGTTGATATCAAAGACACAGGATATATTCTATATTTAGTTTATGTTTATCCTGCAGAAGCAGTTTCTCTTGCAGTGATTGGTCAAACAGTCAAACACATATAAAAGGCTGAAGTACGCCAGCGTTCGGTTTCAGTTCTGTGTTTTTCCCAGTTGTGATTGGACAGATATAATGCTCCTCCTACACTGATGAATTAATATCATCATGCATTATTTGGAGATCAATTCTATTATCCTAATATGCTGTACACTTTGGAATAAGAAACATCTGTGAGGACATATGCATTTGTCTTGAAACATGGGTTAATGTGCATTTGGGAGCCAGTTCAATAAAATTATGTTTTATATGAAGGAGTTTGATGTAGATATTTATTTGTATTTATGTGCCCCTGTGTTATTTTTCTGCTTTGAACTGAGTGCCTGCCACAGAAGAAATCAGTTGTACCTACTCCAACTGTTTCAAGCTGAGAACGCAAATTTTCCCACCAACTAGCCAATGCACAAACAAACACTTGAGCCAGTATTTCATCTACTCATTTGCGGCGATTAGTCAAAGTAAAAGCCTTGAAAGCTACTTATGAAAGAGTTCTTAGGATTTTTCTTCTCCTAGCCTTGTTTACTGTATTGTAGCTTTAATTCCTAATCAGAGAAAATTGTCTGCCCTGCTAACTTGTGCCAGACTCAGATGAACTTTGCTTTTGGAAAACTTAATAAGAACAGTAAAAGTTTCACTGCTCTGTGGCTACTGTACGTACAGTATAATCCTTGTCATGATTCCTGAGCAAATCGGATTAGCATTATGTGACATAGGTGTGTTTTTACAGCTACTTTTGACAGCCCGACAAGAACAGAGTGTGAGAGGTAGACTTCCAGGGAATGAAGCAAAGTACAACCTCATTTAGACAAAAGAGAAAACGGTGAGGTAAGCTCTGTTATGGCCCAAATACTGCCACTCTCACTGATTAAACCCCTCAGTCTCAACTGCATCATAATCCGGCCAGGAACCAATGGAGGTGGATTCTTTAGGAGGTGAAAAAGGTGATTCCAAACAAGTGTCAGTCCCAATCTGAAGCCCATCTTGGAATGTTCTCATTGCTTGTTCCTCCGAGGCAAATAGCACTTTCCAGTGATGAGAAATGATGCAAATTCCATCTTCCCCAGTAATCACTCCCATACCATTGTGATTCTCTGACTGTCGCTGGAACTGTTTGATATCTGTTAGCAATATTATACCACAACAAATAAAAGGTGTGTAATGGAGGGCATTAGAGGGCCCAGTGCATAGAGGCAGGATTTAATTTGCATGGCAGATTAGCCTTCTAGTACCACCGGTGGGGCCACAGCCCTGGGGGCAAAGTCACCCCTTTTCTACTTTCCTCCATCTCTTTTATTCCTTTATTAATAGGATCTAGTCTCTTCAAATCCATTAAGTCAATTGAGCAGGCCCATGTATAATCTGATTTCAAATCCAGCATGAAAATGCTTAACAAGTGGCCCATGCTGCTTTTCCTCTTCAGGCTACTGAAGGGTCCTGCGAGAGGAAGGCGGTGAGAAGGCGACACAGTGAAAAGATGCAAGAAAAAGGAGACTGACCTCCAATGAAAAAGCATCAGTCCATGCAATGCCAGAAATAATTTATGCATGTTACATATCCTTCTAGTATTATGACTCTTGTTTGTCAGGACCAAAGGAGGAAATAACAAAGTGTAGTTACAGAGCCACAAAGGGTGGTGGTGATGGTTGAGAATGGGTCAAGAAAACATCGGACTTAAAACGGTTTGCTTCCCATTTCCTCCCAATAGTCAGTGTTGCTTTTTATTAACAATGACTACAAATGTTCCCTGGCCTTAAACATTGGTTATTGTTGTACCCAAAGCTGTAATTACAAACCAAACCAGGATAATCATAATGCTAACCAAGTTGTTTTTGTAGGCTACCTAAACTTGAACCTCAAACCTGAACCGTAGTATATGGTCCTATGACCAAATATCAGTTTTCTTTTTGCTGCTGGAATTTGCAGCTGTTTTGGTAGGCACAGACAAATGTAATCATCCTGCGGGTATGTCTCTAAGATCAGAAAAGCTTCTGTGTCATTGTAAGTGCAGCTACAAACAACGTATTATGCCATTTAATTTGAATTCTGTTTCAGAATGGTAAAATTGACAAATCTTGTCAAATCATCCACAAAGCTGCACGGTCACAAAAATGTAGTGTGTGTGCATTTACAAAAGGCAAAAAGTGTTGTGTACAAATCTTACATCTTCCAAGCTACCTATTTTCAAATCCCAGTGGAAGAGGGAAAGAAAGAGAGCGACAGAGAGAGTGAGAGAGAGAGAGAGAGAGAGAGAGAGAGAGAGTGTGAGAGAGAGAGAAAGAGAGAGAGAGCGAGAGAGAGTGTGAGAGAGAGAGAGCGCGAGAGAGAGAGAGCACACGGCTGGAGGCTTTTTAGTCTCTGCCCTCTGCGTACTGGCCTGACTGGGGCCAAGTTTCGCCTCAGTGCACCGGCAAGCTTCAGCTTTACACAGGCAGACAAATACACACACACTCACAGCTGGGGTTACCAGTTATTAGACAGCAAGAGGAGAGAGCCAAATATACACTTTCACAAAATCATGCATTCATAAATACATTTACACATCCTGAACTCTTCTCTCTACAACACATGAGGGGTCACGGAAGCAAGCAGCTTGACAGCTTGGAATTCTGCATGAAAGGCACAGCAATATAAATACAGGGGGTTTGTAATGAGCTGCAAGGGTTTTGTGTTTCAAAATATTATCGAATATATGTATTTTATCAAAAGATTGATTTCCAATATACCATGTCTGAGAAACATGTCTTGAAATATCTAATTTAAATAATTTTTTCATCATTTATCCGAGCTGCTTTATGTGACTGTTTTGACTTTAAAACTTTGCCTAAGGTCTACCAAATGCATAATATCCCTCACTATAAGTGCATTACGAATCCTGTGATGTCAACCTTGAATTACATCTGTGCACCCCCCATACCCGCACCCCAATCCACGTCTTATTACCATAGAAGGCAACAGCAGCAGCAACAATGTTTTGCTAACGGTTCATGCATTACTACTCAGGGGATGGCTAGCACCATGCATCCTTGCATCTCAAACACACACACGTTCCCCAGTGTGATTCAGTGGGAGAAAAAAAAAACACAACATTGCTGATCAGAGCTGCTCAGCCTGCCTGCTCTACACTCGGGGCCCCTGACAGAAGCAGTGATGTTTGAGATGCAGGAAGCCCTGGGTTTGTCCATCACTGATTAGTAAAAACTCCAGCACTTCCTGCCCAGCTGCAGCTGAAATGTGCATCTGCAGATCTTGACAACAAGCTTATTTTAACAATAAGACATAAGTAGACACACACAAAGGCACATGTAAACAAAGATGCACAAACACATGTGCGTGAGGTGCGTGCACACACAGACAAATGCTCTGCAGTGCGCAGGAGCTGTTGTTTAATTTGTAAAACACTACTCGGCAAAGCTAGAGCAAAGCAGGCAATTAGAGGCTCTTCTCCTTGCGCACTTGACTACTCCTTTAACCTTTACACAATGATTTATGTCAAAGGATTTGTCACCTTCGCAGTGGGGCCTTCACACACAGCTTTTCAAAACATACAATAGGGGAAAAGGAAGGGGGAAAACTTAAAATCCTCCTGTGAGGATTTGATAACTTATATAACTCCCAATTATCAAAACTTCTTGCAGCCTTTTCAGGCCTCCCTTCTGTTTGTAAGACTCGCAAAATATCTACAGTGCCACTGAAGAGTGTATAATGCCTGTGTGCCCACATGACTGGCGAAAACACTCCTGCTCTTTCTGCCCCGCTGAGTCCGGCTGCATAATGGGGGTCTTGAAGGCTCTGGGCTCAGAGCAGGCCTGCCTAACAAAGCCTTGGTGGCTTGCAGCAGACAGGAGAGTGTGTTTGCGAGCCGGATGCCAAAAACTAATTTTCAGGAGGTTTTCTGTGGGATGCAGTGGCAGCAGCATGACAGTGTGAGGTTTAGATTTGTTGGGGAGCGTGGAGGGCTGGGAGTGAGATATGTAGGTCTTTTGTGAAAGTCCACAGAGTTGGTTCAAAAAAAGAGGAAGTTAACTAATTGGTAGTTCAGAATACATTTCAAAAGTTAGGTTTGCCATGTTTTTCTTTTTTTTACTTTTTTGTTTGTTAAAACAATTTTATTGAATTATTTTCAGATTAACTGCACTAACGAATCCACTTTCACCGGTCTGCCAGCTTGTCTCGTATTTGTTTAATTCACTCTGTATCCATCTCTCATGAGTATTTTTATCCTCTATCCCCTCACTATTCCCTTTCCTCTTTGCTCCACAGTAATGTACCTGTTTACCTGTTGGGTGGTCTTGAGCTGGGCTAAACTAAAGCCCCAGTCCCTGCAATCGAAGTGTAGAGTAGCTGCTAATCCGATTTCAGGAAACAGCCAAGCCCCCACCTCCCTACCCCCCCTTGCCTTTCACCATCCCGGCTTACTCCTTCTCTTCAGAGAGGGAAGGAAATAACTGAAAAAGGAGTGACAGTGAAGGAGTTGGCGGGAGGAATAGTTAAACAGGAAGTTTGATTATTATTTTTCAGCAGATATACCAATGTGATTCAGGACTACATATCCAGGCCTCTTATATGTATCTGGCCCTTTAATAAGGTGCGACACGGAGGACATAGTACCTGCTCACTGACTGGTCTCTCCTCTGAGTCCACTCTGCCCTCTCTGGTACGTTACTGAGACCAAACATAAAGCAGTGTTTCATGGTGCTGGGGCTTATCTGGGCTCTGAAAATATGTGAGACATGCCAGGAAACAAAGGAGCGTCTCTGCGCCAACTAGCAGGGTGAGCATATCCCTTTCACAGGCCACACATCTCCCTGGCTTTACTCATTTGACGGGCTCACGGTGGTTTTCAGTGGACAAAGTCTGCACCTGGAAACAGGCTGACCAACACGGCACATGGACCACCATTGTTGGGGGAGAGGCAGCAAGGAGACTCAGTATCAGTCTCATAGGTAGTTTTATACATGTCATGTGTAAATATGTCATGTATTTATTTGGTTAATACTTTCAGACCCAACATGTACCCACTGCAGATGTGATATTTAGCACACTAACTATACATGGCTGAAAATCAGTGCTAAAGACTAAATTCTAGGAAGAAAAAAGTAAGTTTTGGCTTAATGAGGAGACTGTTCACATTTGTAAGCATCTTTAAAAGTTAATTTGCTCACAAGTTATTACTTTTTTGTATCGACTTTTTCCACAAAAATAAACATGCTTGAATCCTGAACACAAGTTAAATAAACAAACAATGAAAGGAACACTCCTAAGATTTTACTTAAGTAAAAGTGTAAACATGTTTGCAGTAAAATGTAAGTTAATGTACATATTTAAGAACAAAGAATGGCCCCATTTGGATCTTTAAATTATAAATGTATTGACCTGCAAGAAGCCTTTGAGGGTGTAAAGCATCTTACTTACTATGCCTAGCCTAAGATATGTTTTGTAGATAAAAACATATTCTACAAAGTAGTACCTATAAACGCAGATGGCAAAATAATAAGTGAAATGTAATGCAGTAGTAAGTAAAATACACACAGAGGTATTTATATATACCTTTTCTTACTTTCTACTGCTGCCCAACATGTATGACATGCAAGATGATTGTGCAAATGCTTTCATCTGCATGACCCATATACACAGATATGAGGAAGGAATTGGGCCGGAGTAATGGTATATGTTAAGGCTGGAGTCAGACTCTGCTTACCCTGAGGAAAGCATGGCCTCAACTGGCCAAACATGAGCAGTACAACCCACAGCACATCCCAGCTTCCCTTCTGTTTGTACATACACTGTCAAGGCAGTATGAAAGCTTGCAAATTATAATAACAAAAATACTTTTGATGCATTTTTTTTCTCAAAACTGAAGCAATGGAAAAGGGATATCAGTGTGATTTACATGTTGCACTGGGAAGCTGCATAATAGCAGACAAAGCAATGACATAAATCTGATGTAATGCGTTTGAAATGATCACACACACACACACACACACACACACACATTGGTGTTAGGACAGAATTGTGTGTAACATGAGTGGATCGGTGTCACTGTGTCACAGCTGATCCCTTGTGTACTGTCAGACAGCAGAGACCCTCAGGGCCCTCCTTTACTGCTGAGAATACAACAGTTCATACGGCATCTGTCATACCCACTGAAACACAAGCATATATGTGTGTGTGTGTGTGTGTGTGTGTGTGTGTAATGGTATGCATTTTGTTGTGCACTTCTGATCATGCCTGCTGACTCATCATCCAAACTCTAACACTCACCCTACACACTTTTTTTCTGCTTTTCCTAACCTGCCAGTCACCTGCCATTGTGGCTACCTACCTGATTAGTCCCATTCTCCAGAGTTCCTCCTGTGTTTATTTGTCCCATCTTTAACGACAGGTCATTCTGGTTTCAGCCACAGATGACCTTGTTCTAGCACTCCTGCCACAGTAGGATTGCTCCATAAATGGTAAGTAAAGACTGAGTGTCTGGGGGTTAAAAGCCTCCACTGTCACAAACAAAGGGTAAGTTAACAGTCACCTGGTTGTGATTGTAGTAGGGCTTCTGTTCTTTCTGGTAGGACTGTTTTTACTCAAGTTCCTTTTAGGGGATTGTTTTTTTTTTTAACTGCCTGATTTAGAAAGTTAACCAGGGTTCTAAAATTAAAAATGTGCTTGCCCTTCATGGGCTATGGTTAGAATTGAGCATTATAGAGGTAAAAGAGACATATTTTACTGTGTTGATTGTTTGTTTTGTGTAGTAGGGTGGTGTTGTGTGTTCTTGTCAAACATTTGTTGTCTCAAATGATTGTGTTAGTGCCATGGACCTCTTTGGTTCAAACTGAAATATCTCACCAACAATTGGATGGATTGCCATGAACTTTTGCTCAAACATTTATGTTATTAAAAAATGTGGATCAGTGTTTTCCAAAGCCCATGATGACGTTGCCAAATGTCTTGTTTTGTCCACAACTCAAAGATATTCAGTGTCCTGGCGCAGAGGAGGGAAAAAGCTAGAAAATATTCACATTATCAAGGTCCAAGAAAGAATCTTTACTTTTTTCATAAAAAATAACTCAAATCGATTAATCAATTATAAAAATAGTTGGCGATTACTTAATAGTTTACTTAATTAATTAGTAGTCGACAACTAATCAACTCATTGATTCATCTTTGCAGATCTAGTCCCCAGACGGTGAATCCTACTGATTTGGTGATCCTCTCTTTTTCTCTAGCACCAGCAGGTTTACATTTGGAGCTTTTGCTGAATACATGGACAACTATTGGGGGAATTTCCACATATTTGGTACATTTAGTATATTCATGTTCAGGACAAGCTGTAATAATTCCCTCAACTTTTCATGCAGCGCCATCATCAGGTTTATAAGTATACTGCAAAACGTATTTCATGACATTACCATCAGCATCAGCTATAACTTCTGTTTAGTGCTAATTAGCAAATGTTCCAAATGTACCAAAACTAAACTAAGATAGTGAACATAGTAAACATTAGATCTGCAAAAAATCAGCATCTTATTCATTGTAAGCTTTTAGCATGCTCACAGACATTGACATTTATCTCAAAGCACTGTGCCTGAGTACAGCCTCTAGACTTTTAGTCTTGTCAAAAAAATCTGATGTCATGTTACTTCAGTACTCAACTCTTCTATAATTTTAAAGGTACTATGGCAAAACACACAACATGGTTTAGAGCCTTTTAAACTCAATAAACAATCACTAAAAAGGCTAACCACTTATTTGTTTAACCACTGTGTCTTCATCAGGGAGACTGAGAAAAGTGCTGATCTAACACTCCTATAGTTGCTGTGAGGAGAAGCCTCTTGAGAAGGCACCTAGGAGCTCGGCCCACTCCCTGGGTAGACACAGACAGAATGCTTCAGATTAACTGGTTTCCTTAATGTCGCCTCTCTGGCGAAGTTTCTTTTAGAGGGCTGAAAGGCAAACAGGCCCCAGTGAAAGACTCACTCCCCATTAGTGGAGGTAAATGGCTCTTCTGTGTGCAACCGGTTAAAGCAGGACGAGATAAAGGGCCTCTCCACACACTTCTTCAGCCAGATTAGAGAGGTGACTCTTTTCTCGAGGATGTAAATGTTTATATGTGCACATGGGGTGCACTCTACCGTAGGAACCTCAGCAGTGTCACTGTTACGTTTATCATCAGATGTTTCCAAAACTCTGGTCGTCAGCAATGAAGAAGCTCATATTAATGCATTTCATTCTACTATTTAAAGTTTACATTTAAGCTACGCCTTAAGCTTAAATGTTGTAATAACCACTGAAAATATGCAATGAAATTTTTATTGACCTTGAGACGCAATAACAACTATTTAAAGTAATTCTAGGAAAACTGACTATTTGAACATAAGAACACAGTAAAGGCTTGAGAGTAAAGTTCATAATTTAATTTTACAATTTTTAAAGAATAAATAACAGGGTTTCTTATGTTATATGTATCATAAGTTTATGAATAAAAAAGATTTCCATACGTTTTGCTTGAGTTGCCAAACTAGAATATTAAATTTTTTCCATGCCACTTCTTCAACTCTAACTCTTCCTTACTACTTGAGAAAGTGTAAAAAAACTGAACCTAATCGCAGGCTCATTGCTTCCTTGCCAGCTACCAGCCCCTGATTGCATTTTAGTTGAGAAGTAAATACTACATGCTCAGTTACCAGGTGAAATCAAGCAGGCAGATGTGTCTGCAGCCTCAGTAGACACTCGCTGGACCCTGCTTCTCTCTACCTGTCCCACAGAGGTTCTTGCCAAGTCAGCTGCTGCTGATCCATGTTGCTGAGTAGGTATGTGTGTGTGTGTGTGTGTGTGTGTGTGTGTGTGTGTGTTTGTGTTTGTGTTTGTGAAAGAAAGAGAGAGAGAGAGAGAGAGAGAGAGAGAGAGAGAGAAAGAGAGGGAGAAACAAAACTAGATGAAAAATAAGTTGACTTTTTAAGAAATACACATGGAATATAGATCTAAGCCAACACATTTTTTAGATTTAATACACCTCCTTTTTAATGAATGAAATAATAACTCAAAGTAATACCGATTACTTCCGATTTCTACTCCCACTCCGCAGAATGCATCAGGCCTGTTTGTTATGGGGAGTGTACAAAGGAAGAGAGCAGTAAAGGTATGTTTGCCAGAGAAGGGGTGAGGATACAATAGTCCTCCTTCCAAGGGTCTGTAACCAAAGACTCTAAAAAAGTCACAGCCTGCAAATAAAGAGCCACTGCACAGCTCGCATTACAACAAGGATAGCATAATACAACTCAGCTCTTGTTTGAAGTACACCACCAAATGTTCAAGAGCAACAAACACAGCACAATGCACATTATCTAATATTAATGATCCAGTAATACCCTATATTATTCTTATTTGTATAACAGCTAACAATGAATTTATATTATTGATGCTACCGTCTAGTGTTGGATACTTTCATGTTTATTAGCACTAGCAGACAGTGTTTTGGTGTGGTACATGTACTAAAAGCGGGTTCATTGAATAAGGATGACAGTGACCCCATATGCTGTCAGATCTGAATCATTCTATTAACCTTTACACACAGACTTCAACAGTCAGATTGCATATTGTCATTTGGTACACTAACAATGCTTCCGGCTTGTTGACATTTACATTTTTAACATTTTTGAAAGAAGTAAAATATCAGAGACTGACTAAATGGATGGTTAATTTCTTTTGCAACAACCTGCCAGGGCATTTTACAGAAATGGGTCACTATACTAATGCCAAAATGCTAAATGGAGTAGCATTTAATGTTGAACTTAATTAAAAACTTACAAAAAAGTGTATTATTGAAATACATGTGTATCATTTAACCTGCAGTAAATTAATCTGTTTTTCCTTTAAGGGTATACATGACATTGTACTGTAGCAAACACAACTGAGTTAACCAAAACTTAAGTACTAATGCAAAAAGACTTGTTTGAGGTAAAACAATAAAATGTAACAATGGTGAGATTTACTTTAAATGACAACTTTCCCTAATAAACACTTGTCTGTATTGTGTCAATAGTTGCATCCAGCCGAAGTCTGAAGGAGCCTCTCTTTGCAAATTTCCGGGCCTCCCCATTGCTTAAGGTTGTGACCCCTCTTTTTATTTTTCCCGGGGCTGTTGGGTTAATGAAGTAACAACAAACTAGGCCTGCGGCTAATTTGGAGTGGCACTTCCTGGCCCCTCCTGTCTCCACGAAGACGTATTTCATTTTCTCTTATCTCTACCTCGGTCATGTGGCTTTCCGCATGGACGCCCATGTCTCCCTCAGTTGCACAGCTAATGGAAACTTTGTTAATGTCATTAATCTGCAGACTAGGACATGAACCAAACACGTTTAACCTTTCTGGGCAGGCCTCTGCCACCAAAGCTGTAGTGACTGGTCACACACTCTGAACTTGTGGCTCAGTGTGATGTGTAACAGTATGAGATTCTCTTGTCCAAATCAATTTAAGCCCAGGTAAAGCCGTGTGGGACTAACATCCAACATAGCAAAGATTTATAAAAAATAATCTTCACAACATGTTTTAAATTGGTCTGCTGAAATCAAAGTTTCACCAGGAAAAATGCTTGATGACGTTTTCTGAGAAGATTCCTGCATCTCCCAGTTTACACTGCACATCCATCATTTCTAATCAGCCTCACTTGACTGAACGGGTGTTTATAGATGACAGCACTCTCACTTCCACCATGCACATTTAAACAATGGTAATGTCAAAAGACTGCTTACCGACTTATCAGGTGGCTGTGATTCATACCTCATTCAAATCCCTTATTCACACATTCCACCAGCTCCATGAATGGACATTCAGCCCTACATGTCATATACTTTCATTCATAAAGAAGACAACAATAAGAGTGGGGGAGAGGTTGCAAAAAAAAGAATCTCTCTGGTAGGATGGGTAACCCAGGAGACATTTTCTTTTGTGTGGCTTATGGGGCCAAATGCCAGCAGGCTTACCTCCACACTGTCTGTCTGTGTGTGTCCCCCTTTCCTTTGCTCCCAGTAATTAGGAGGATCTTAATGGAGAGGGGGTTTATTAGTGTCTGAGGAAGGTTTTAAACTTCATTTTAATTAAGGGGGATTCAGCAGACAGCTTGTGTGGCGATGTCACCCATTTTATAAAAATCCTTGTTTGGGCAAAACAGGAAAATAGAAGTGGGTTCTTTAAAAGGAAAGGGAAAAAGTCTTTCCAGAGGAAGGCCGTCTAGACCTGCGGTCAGACACAGAATAGACAGTGTGACCCTAGCTGAGCATTAAGATGACGGCCATTATCTGCCAAGAAATTCCACGTGTGCATACTGGAAGCCCCCTCCAAACAAACCATCCACCCCTCTGAAATTGTTAAAAGATAACCTCACTACTTAAATTTGGGGGGGGGGATTAATTTATTCTCAGCATATCCTATGGCCATTCATGCAGGATATAAAATCCTAGATTATTTCCTGCTTGGTTAAACCGCATCCGGCCAGTCCCTCTCACAAAGCCATTCTAATGTTGCCATTAGTTATGCTCCTCTGGTGGCCAAAAGATTGATCCCAGACACTTGGAATCCAATAAATGTGTACATGAATGGCAGAGGGAGATAACGCCTTTAGCAGAGATAGCGCGAGGGGCCGATCCGTGCTGAAACACGATAGGAAAAAGATGATTAAGCATATACTATTTGAAAATAACCGTTGCCTTGTCCTTTTTCTGTTTATGCTATGTTTGTTATATTGTTGACATCTAATGTATCAGGTATGTTGTAAATTTGAAAGAATTTAAAAGGAAGTTTTATTAAAATGCAGTTTGATAACAAAAAAGAAATAAATTAGAAAGAAGCCTCTCTGTAAAAAAAAGGACATTATTGCAGAAATCATGGGGCTATAAAAGTCTTCCACAATACCTGCAGCTGCTGGAAGCCTACAGAGGGGATCTGATAATGGGCCTGAGGGGAAGCGACAACTTGCCCAGGGGCCAGGGATTGTCTGGAAGACAGATAAGAAGACACAGGAACAGGTTATCAGCTGGTTTATGAGGTGTCAATCTGCCTAAACACTCACCTGTTCTGCAGGAATCACAAACAGGCGTCCCATTATTTCATGCAGGGATCTTGCTGTTATGGATCATATAAATAGCCTTTTAGAAATATCTTTTACATGTTTTAAACCAGGTCTCATACACAATGCTTGGTTTCTATTACACATAGGTAATTCTATTTTATAAAAAGAAAAAAGTAGTTTACATAAACACATGTTTTGCTTGTTTTTAATTTCTCTGACACATAATTGACATAACTCTCAGAGTTTGCACGGTAAAGCCATTCTGGTTCTAGCCAGTGTGTAATCAGAGAAAAAGCCTCACGTCTAACATGGACAAAAATGGATGCTGTGCTTCAAAACAAGTGAAAACATCCCACACCAGGCTCTTGGGACTCACAGGAAATACAGCATTTCCAACCCAGAACTGTTGTCTAACAATTTTATAAGAAGACACTGTAGAAGTGAAATGTCTAGATTTGTTTACTTGCCACTTTAAGATATAGATACATTTCCAACTGGATCAGTTGGCTGTCACCATGCCATTACACAAATTCCTTAATTGGCGCCAATCATTCAACAATGCAGTGATTTTCCTGTTGTATTAGGGCCACCAAAACCCTGAAAACATTCAAACATGGAAATGCAATCTGTTTGAAACTTGACTTAACTTGTCTGAAATCTCTCCTTTTAATTTTATACAAAGCAAGGACTTATGAATTGGTTTCATGCTTCGAGCAGAGCAGGGGGACGGAATAAGCTGAAAGAGCAGCTTGACTGAGATAAATGGCAGCTGACCTGAGAGAACAAAGAGGTGATTTGCCTTGTGGCACTACTGGACAGGTACTCTCAAAACACTTCCTGTGTAGGTGGAGAACAGTGGCTCACCCTGGGCCATTCGGAGAGAAAGTCGTAATGAAAAGCTTTTGTGGTAATATATTTCAAGGACCAAGACAGATCCTTTTATATCACTTTCTATGAAAGACACTGTACTTGTGTACAGCATTTACATAAAGATAGACTGCTTCCTTCACTCATAGCTGACAGAAGATAGGACTACAGTGGGTAATATTTTTAGTGCACAGAGAAATTGCATTTTCCACAAAGAATACCCATGAAACAATAAAAAACAATGCCAGTTTCTCTTTTCCAGTGACTTCTTGCATATACATAACTATCACCACATCATGAATAATTAAAGAGTATTTTTGCTATCATCTTTAAGCAGCTTGCCCCTGTACACTAATGTACAGCAAATGTATGCAAACTGAAATGTTCAATTGCAAAATATATATTTTTTTTAAACATCTCAGTCACAACGCTTTTGTAGTTTTCCAATAAATAACAAACATAGTTACATGACATGCCTCAATGTGCGACCACAAAGTTATTAAATCAAAGCGAAATGTTCTTTTCCATGAAGAATAAAAAACAGCAACTGTACAACTGTAGACTGCTCAACTGCATGGGTACATTCACCATATTTTTTTGCTTTCACCCACATAAATGATCAAAACAAATGACAATCTCTGTGCACAGAAGAGACGGAGCCCACAAAAGGGAGTCTGACAGCCATTGCCACAACAGATGTTTTTACAGAGGGGTGTCTTCTCTCCGCTGAGCAGTCTCACACATGAGAGACCCCCAAAAGCTTCAGAGAAACGTCCAGAAAACCAACATGTAAATTTGGAACTGCCTTGTCTCAGACTAGCAGGCCCACACCAATTTTATTTCTTTAGGGGTACAACGAGAAATTGTAATACAAATCAGTGTGGATGATTTGAACAGGCGGAGGAATGAAATTAGAACTTCAATATCAGAAAAAGACAACAGACAGCATTGTTATGTCTTATCATGAAAAGATAAGTCCCTATTGATCCAGGTTGTGGGCAAATGCTGCACTATTGACAGGAAGACAGAATATGTCGGAGGGGCAATATTTCATACATTTGGCCTGCTCACTCCATCAATGTGAGAGGGTGTTTTTCTGGGCTGTATATAATAACACGTGTGCTCTTTATTTCCCTCAGATCAATGGTAATGCGAGGCGGGCCACACAAGATGGATGCCACAGGCAGGTTAACCTATCGACTGCTGAACAGAGACACAGACTAAGACACGGGAGACCAACCATTTACTGACATGTACCTGAGCTAGTTGTGTTTTGAATCGTCCTACTGGGCAGCTGTCGTCTTCCTAAGAAAACCCTTGTAATGTTTTAGAAAAATGCACACATTCTTTTGTGTTAGCGGGTCGAATTTGACCCATGATTTAACTCAGCCCAAAATACTCAAAAAACAATAATTACGATCCAATATTTGGATATTTTACACTTATTATGTATTCATTTGCATGTAAACACTATTTTTAATGTAATTTGGCCTCAAGGACCTTTCACATTAAATTATACCACTCGTTTTTGACTTCAATTTTTTTTTTATTCACTTCTATTTCCAATAACGAAGACAATGGGTAATTATGTGATCTGACTAAAATAGACTGATCATAGAAAAAACTTTCAAAATGATTTGCTTGTGGAATTTACTTAATATTATTAATTATTAGTGACCTCTGTGGTGTCACGTGTCCAAATTGACCCGTATAGATTTAGGTTAGGAAAAACGTAAGTCTTTGAACAAGAATCCAATGAAGAGGAGGGTCCAAAGGACACAGGTGCTCAAAAAGAGGCCTTTAACTGCAAAACTGTGATTCAAATATCTAACATCTTTGTTTACTTCCATATATGTATGCATCAACTGTACATCCATTCACTGCATATATAAAGACCTATTTGTTTCTTCATTAAAAATATAATTGTTTGATTAGACTTGAGACAATTTTTTGCGTGCGTCCTGGTCTACACGTCCTGTCTAGCCCTGCACTCTTGGAAGTTGAAGTGGACTGGGGAAATGGCAATGGGCTGCCTGGCGACCACTTCCTGGAGACAGTACAGGAGGCAGACAGGAGGGAAGGCTAGCCCACACAGGTGGCCCGGATCTGGATCAGATCAGCCACACCCCCGGACAACCAGCCAGCAAATCTCATGCCCATGCTCCATGCCTCAAGTAACTAACCTGCAGCTCTTTATTTTATTTATTTTTTTTTTTTTTTTAAGTGTACGGGTAAAATTTAATTAAAAAAATATGCCAACTTTGACTTCACAAGTGTTGCTAATACTGTATTTGTGTGAGAATCTACACAATAACGCTTTGAATCACACAACCTTCAAGACCAAGCAGAGAGAGGTAACATAATTAGATTTGATTAAAGATGGGTTATGATTGTAAAGCCTTATATTGTAAAAGTTTCAATTAATTAAACTGTACTGTGCTTGAATTCACTCTGTAAATGCACCTTTTGTAATGCCTTGGAACAGATATGTTAAGTGTTTAAATTGTTTAACAAATTCTCTCTCCAAATAAAGTGCTGATCACATCTCTGCCGCACAGGTGATTCAACTGAAAATATCAGATAATTCTGTGCCTTTCTATTGTGGATGCAATGATACATATTCACTAAGAAAATACAATACAATCTAAATATGAAGTCACTGTGGCTGAACTGCAAATCGAACATTAATACATTAATAGCATAATAGTGTTCCGACAGACAGCTCCCAGCATTATTGTCTAAAGTTGGGTAAAGGGTAATTAATTTGGCAGTAAATCATTCAGTGTTTTGGTAACTCTGACTTTTTTTTTTTTGCTCAGACATCCCCCCCAGTCCCCATTGTCTGTGTGAAAATGGAAATCTGTGCCACCAGTACAATATCCACATTATGTGCCCTGCCTCGACATTGTTGCATGACATGCATGATTGTACCCCGGCATACAAGAACGGAGATGTGTAAACATACCATTAGCACATATTAAGGTTTGCCCTCCACTTTGATTAATAGCAGAAGAAATGCAGTCATTTCTATAGTAGTTTCCCTTTATATGTGTTTATTGGAATATTAATATTTTACATATACTATTTTAAAGTCACATTGAAAACATTTTACTAAACAACTGCAAATATATTTAATTATCTAGTTTACTGTCACGGAGATCAGACACACAAAACAATCACAAGGATACGGTTCTGTCACATCTAGGACCGGGTATCACCAATGATTTCTTGAATCGACTTGATTCTGATTCACAAGATCCTGATATAATTACATTTCCGATTCAATATCAATTACATCAGGGACATTTTAGTCACTACTAATTTTGCTGTAAATTGTACAAGCAAGAAGAAAGCCTCAATTATTTTAAATAATGCACCAGGTTAATGTTTACATTAGGAAATAACCGCCAAAAAGTTTGTTTAAAGAACTTTTTATTAAACATGATTAAGATGACAGTCATTGAAAATATTAAAAGATTGATTTCAGGGTTTTAATAATTGATATCAGAAAACTGAAACCTTATTATTTTAACCCAGCCCTAGTGGCACCGTTTTAACTCAACCACACTACTTTACTTGTTTGCGTGTCCCTCAATGACAATTTTTATTAAGAACACTGCTTGAGGCTAAAGGTGCAACAGCTTTCTTTTTCATTTTATCATTATTATTTAGGGTATAATATGTATATGCATTGATTCAAAGTATTATCTGTGTGTGTGTGTGTGTGTGTGTGTGTGTGTGTGTGTGTGTGTGTTCACATGTGATTATACAGTGAATACACAACTGAATGTCTGTATGTTTCTCAGGATGTTTGTTTGATATTAGCAGCAAATCTCTTTTGTTGTTTTGTTGCTACTGGAAGGTATCACAAGCAAACCATCTTGTGGATGAGTTTCTGCTGTCACTTATAACTCAATGCTGCCACCTTGTGTTGGGACACCTTTTACTTTACAACCAAGAAAAAAAAGAAACCAGTTTCAGCTTTAGTAGGTCTATTAGCATGAGTTAATATTTACCACTGATTTTGCATTGGAAAGGATGGAAAACATGATTATATACAGAATCCAGGGTAGCTTTTAGATCATTCATTGTTGTTTGCAAGCGGCTCAGCTGTTTACTCACATGGAGAAAACTGAGATGCTCTCCTTCGTTGTAGATTTTACACGCTCTCCTCTGATGCCTCAGCCCCACCTGTCTAGCCATGAGCTCAGAGTTGAAACAGAGTTCAGCCAAGTTGAGAATAGTTCGTGCTTGTTTTATCAGCAGCTTGTACCATATTCCCCCCCATGAAATACTACAGCCGACAAGAGATATTGCCAAGGGAGCAGGGAAACAATTGAACGGACATTAATAATTTACAGGTACATATCTGCTATAATACCAACACAGGCGGAGGAAACTGAGAGCAGGAGCTGATGACATCATTGATGTTGCCTCAGATAACACCTTGATCATCAACTATGTATGGATCTGGCAAAAGATAAGATAATGTCCAAGTGAGAGTAGACGACTACTTACTGGCCTAATATACACACACTGAGTCAAGAATGTGGGTCACAGAAAGCTTCACAATTGTTGAGAAAGTCGGAACCAAACCTGATAGCTATATGTTTAATTGTAAAAGCCTCAGTTTAATTTTTGACGACAGCTGGAATACATGACAAATATTTGAATGTTTAACAGAAGGGTTTTGTAGTTAGACACCACATATTACATTTATTAATATGTGTTTCTGATGCAGCTTTCGTTGATTGTGAAAAGTGTTATGGAATCCCATATCAATGCAGAGGTCCCTTCTTATCATCCATATTTTTATTTCACCTTGTTTCGAGCCATGCTTCACTTTTTTGATTTACCAAAACACAGGGAAAAGGTAAATATTTTTCAGATATTTCCAAAAATATTTGTTGCATTAAAACCTCACACATATTGTTGTAGTTTCACTAACATATGTTGGTGTATGTTCCCCAAAGAAATGCAGGTGATGTATGTTGTAAACAATGTTGTGACATATGAAATATTGTAGACAACTTCTATGATGTGGACAAACGTTAACCATAATAGCTGCATTTTTAATATGTGTTAGTTAATTACGGATTAAACACAAAATAAGGGAATTTGGCGATGGGATAAATGTTTTTCAAGTGGATGCTTACAGCCTTGCTAGTTTTCAGATTTGTTTCCATGTAGTCTGGCTTAACGGAAGAACATTTCCAGGATAATGGCCAAACACCGGATGTCCCCCACCTTCTGCTCTCTGTGTGTTGCCATTCTCAAACTCTGTTTGCCTTTGGGGACAACAACAACAAACTTTCATCTAGCGAGCTACAAGCTGAAAACGTTCAATTTTAAAGAAAGTATGGGTCGTGCAACAAGGCAGACCTGCTTGGTTCAGTTGGGGAATGATTGTAAAGATTTTCAAGGAATATGTTTACAGCATTTAGTTTCTAACTGGTCTGTTTTGGGACCGATTGGTGGGGATTGCAGTGGATGAAGTACACGGCGATACAGCAAATTAAGTTTAACCATGTTTCCAGCTAATTTAAATAGCTCACACATTTATTTTCCAGGGTGCAAATGACCACAAAAACAAGTTCCATTCTGACTATTTTGCACCGAGGCACTGTCGCTGTGTCCAGAGTTAAGTGCAGCCCAAGAGGACTGTGATTGGGATAATAAAATCCAAACAACCCAGAGCTTTTATTTCTCCTATCCCAGAATGTATGTGTGTAGTCAGACCTACACAGCGCTGTGGAGATAGGTCTGGCAATGCAAAACTACAATCCATGTAATGTAGGGGTGCAATTATTTCCTTAGGTGATACATCTGCCAACTACTTTCAAAATGAATCAAGTTTTTTTGGTCTACAAAATTATGAAAAAACTCCCATCACAATTTCTCATGGCCCGAGGTTACGTTTTCAAATGTCTTGTCTTTGTCCAAAACCCTAAAATATTAATTTCTGGACAATTACTCGAATGAATAATCGATTTTCCAAATAGTTGCTCATTAGCAACTACAAAAAAGTCCCACAGAAGTATATTAAGAAATCGTGTAGGAATCATGCAAGTGTTGTGCAGTACAGTGAATTGAATGAACTGTTCTGCAGGGCATATATTATGTTGACAGATTTGTCCAGTAATCAATTAATTGACTTATTATTTAAGCTCTAAAATGTTTAAGTGTCTAATCATTGTAATGGAGAGATGCATGTTTGAAGATTTTTGCTTCTGTTTTCATTTAACATCATACATCTCTCCTTTCTTAGTTCCACAAAGCCTTACCAAATCCATGTTAGCCTAAACAAAGAAAGTTCCACACGCGTAGCATAGGCCTACAAAAAAATAAAAGCTACACCGATTTAACCAGGCTGTTTACAATTAGAGGAAGTGACGTGATAATGTTTTGATTCGTGCGGGCCATTGCAGTGACCAGCATCCCCCTTATAGCTAACTACATCTAGGGAAAACGTTGAGCTTCATGTCCCCATAATTTCTGTCACAGTAAGTTTTACTCCATTAAAGGTCTCTCCGATATAACGCTAAATAATAAAGGTTGATTTGGCATTAAGCGTAACCGTTAGCTTGCAATTGTTGTTAGCTAAAAAATACACACTTAGCTTGCGCTAGTTCGTAAACAACCCAGCTAGCTAATGTTACCGTTATTTCTTAGAGGGTAAGAAGATGAACAATGATACTGTTGAAAATATTTGACAAGGCATAGAATAATTTGCTGTGTATGGTGGATAATAACACTGCTGTCCTGCAGAGGTTTAGCTAGCTAATGATAGCTTAACCGTGGCGATAGTGATGATGGTATTCAAGGAACCATAAATCGTTAGTGGCTTTACAAGTGACTTTTTAGTAATTAATTTTATCAAACAACTAGCTACGGAAATGTCCAAGTAGCTGCACTGCTAATGCTTGGAACAAAACAAACTCTAGCAACGTTATCATTTAGCACTTGAGTGTGATGCATAACTAATCATTATTTGATATTTGTTACATGTTATGCAAGGTACTCGACATCAATTAACTTACGTTGTTTAGTGGAGACGGCGATATAATGCGTTGCATCATGGTTACCGTTAACATGACTGCCCACCATTGTTGAAATTAAAATAATTAACTAGTTAGCTAGCTTCTAAGAAGTCCATGTAAGGTTCACGTTAACTACAGGTCGGTCGTAAAAGTCAGTACTGACCACCACTAGCGTCCTACCGATGCTGCAGCGGCAGGAACGACCAAGCTTTTGTAAGAAATGCCTTTGGAACATTTTCATGTTGGTCTGAGTTGATGCCTGATGGTGGTGTATCATATTTGGTACGTGGGGGACAACTGTTTGGTCATCTGCTGTACCCCAACTCCAGCACTTTTACTTTGTATTCCTCTGCGCAGTAGGAGAACGCAATGGACCTCCACAAAATCATCCACAGTGCGCTGCACGAATTTATTCAGGTTTACATTCCTGATGCAGATCTCAGGTAACAACTGTACAGCGTTTTTGTATCCTCACAAAAAGTGTTGTTCCGTCAGATTTACAGTAACCTCTTTTTTACCACACAATGCAGCACACTGGATGATGTTCTTCTCTCTTACATCACTGGTGTCCTGGAGGATCTTGGCTCCCAGCAGAGTGTTGAGGAGAACTTTGATGTGGAGGTCTTCGCAGAGATGCTAGAAGCTTACATACCTGGTTTCGCGGAAATTGACAGGTAAACAGACACTTTCCCCTCTATTCTGACCACGGCCAGGCAACTACATTACTTAGGCATTTGTTGTTATTACAATTTTGTTTTTCATTTTGCAGTGTCAAAGTCTGTGAAATGATGTTCAATCTGGCTTCCAAACTAGCTACTGCTAGGACATCAGGTAGTGCTTCAATAATAATATTATTACTATAACATGCAGTACTGTAGCATCCTTACCCTTTCCAAATGGTGTCTGCATTTTAATATTGCTACTAAAAGAATGACAAAAAAACAAACTTTAATGTGCAGTTGCACTCATTTAAGATGGAGATCATCAGCTTCACATTTATACTACAGTGTGCTGATGTTGATTTGTGTCCTTTTAGCTGATGAAGCAAACCTCGAGCCTAAGGCAAGGGCAGAAGAGATTTCATTGAAACTCACCGACCTGCCCAGTGAACCGCCACCAGGAGAAACGCAGTGCCTTAAAACAAAAACAGAGGGCGCCACTGCCAAGGTTATAATTTCAGCACATTCTTTTTTCTAGATGCATTTTACTATGATTTAACTTGTGCTCATTGTTTCCTACCATTGATATTTTTTCATCCACCTAAATTAGAGCTAATATATATAATATGTACATGTTCAGCTACCAGTGTCTGAGTGGGAGTCCCAGGAGCAGCATCTGCTGGAGATGTTTCCCAAGTGTAGTCTGTCCGAGGCTCGCAGCGCCCTGTCTATTGCCAAAGGGGACATGGAGGAAGCTGTGCGCCTTATCATAGAGGGTGATGTCCATCTCAGCCCTACTCCTCTTAATGTGAGTCTCAGCTACACACATAAACACACTGTTTCTTGCCAGCCACTGCCTACTTTGTGTATGTTAGCAGTCTGATTTGATGGTGTCCTGTTGCCACAGGTAAACCATGGGAAGAGCATTTCTTCACTGGTAGACCAGAAACTTAAAGAGAGCATCCTTGAGAAGTGAGTAAGATTGCTATTATCTTGTGTAGAGCAGGCGTCCGTTTCAGGAAGGATGTTTAACAAACTCTGAGTTACCATAGTAACTGATTCTGAGGTGAAGTTACCTCTCTTTGTTAAATGGGCTGGTGTTACCCCTCTCTCTCAGGTTTGATTAACCTCCCTTTCTAAAACAGAAAAGCCAGAGATTCCCTCATCCCAGGGTTTACAAACTCAGTTTTCACTAAAGCTGCTTTCTGGAACGGACCCCAGAACTGGCCTCACTTCTTTGTTTCTATGTTTATGACCACGTTTCATCTCCATAGGTACATGCTGGTGGACAGGGAGGATGATAAGAAAACACACCGGCCTGTCCCCCCCAAGGATGTAAGTTATACTTAATATTCACACACACACACAAACACACACACATACACACACACACACACACACACACACACACACACACACACACACACACTATATATTTATTTATGTATTTATTTATTTTGTAAAACAGGCTCCAAAGAAGCTAGTTCGGTACCACAGTAACCAGGTGGTAACCACAAAAGGAGAGCGATATCACCTTGTGAAGAAAGACGAGGCGGAGGACATGAAGAAGACATACGTCAACCTCAAGCCTGCACGAAAGTACAGATTCCATTAATGACGTGCACACCACAGTGTAAGAGAAGCTAACAACAAGTTTGTTTATTTCTTTTTTTATTCATTTGGCCGGAATTTGTTAGATTCTTCTCAAGTAAAGGAACATATTTGTTTTATGTCATATGTTGTCATATGTTGTTGTTTCAGTGGCTTATTTTAAAATATTGTTACCTTTTTATATGCCTTGGTTACAACATTTGACAGTTTGGTGTGATATTTTGGTGATGTTGTAACTTGTGTTCTGGTTTGTGTAGCAGCCTAACCTATCTACGTTTTGTCATCTCAGCAGGTCTGATGTTGCATTGACCATAGTGATTTTTTTTTTTTTTAACCTTTTAATTTTTTTTTTTGTATTTTCTTTAACTTACAATAGAAAATATGGATTCCTAACTGTGACTTAAAGTTGTATGATGAATCTACTGTCATTTCTGTAAATAAGTTCTCGTGGTGCTGTAGTTTCTTCTAGACGTTACAAGTGAACTGCTTTTGTATGTACATATCAAATCATTGATGCCAATTTTATTTAAAGTTCTAGTTTTACATCATACAGGAAGACAGTGCTGTTTGGCCAAGCCTTGTGATTTGGACAATTTGTTGTGCTACAAAAACGTTTTTGACTAAAAACTTATTTTTGAGACATTGATCTTTGTGAACATTTGTACAGCAGGTAGCCACAGCTGTCTTCACGCAGGGTTTGATATAGGTTCCTGCAAATAAAGGAAGTGTATGTGATAATATGCACAGTTTTACACTTTATAAAATTATTTTTTTGCTGTTTTTATAATTTTTAAAATGGAAAACAAATCCTTAAAAATTTAAATTCTTTTTTTAATATAATGACATGGGCTCAAAGTCAGCCAAAAGTGAAATTTGTCAGTCTGTTGCTACAACCTGAGAGAAATTGTACATAAGCCCTTATAAAACAACGGGTAAAGCTTAAATATAATTTTTTGCTCAACTTTAATGGGAAACACTATATAAAAGTCAATACATTCATTTGCAATACATTTTCTAGGACAACAAATTCTAGTCTCGAGAGGTTACAGCACTGTCATTTCTGTCTAAATGGAGGACTGTGGTTGCCCCCTAAATGTTAAGCGAAACATGCTGCGTGAGGACTTGATTTTAAAGGTCATTCCAACAGCATTATCTTTATTTTTGATATAGATGTACATATCTGCAAATTCTCCAATCATGTATTTATTGTGATGAGGGCCGCTGTTTGCTTTCAGGGTCAGTTTACATGTTACTGAAGTGGTCCTCCATCGCAGCTCCTTTCATCTCGTGTCTTGTGAATTTTGCTTCACTTGAGATTGTTGGTTGTAGAAACCTTGATTATGATTGGATTCTTATTACTCTTATTTTTACTAATATATACTTTTATTTATCCGCATCCATTTCAAGCGACTACTGTATAAGCAATTGTTTTGAATTGGTGGTAGTTTTTTCTTAAGTGTAAGTATAACACAATCATGTTTTGAAAAGATGTTACTGATTATCAGCAGCAATGTTGTCTTAAATTACTACATGCAGCTATTTAGTCAGTTTTAACCCTGTGCTTTAAGAAACGGCTGACGCACAATTTGTAGTAAATAAATACACATTTTTGTAGATCATTCACATCATATTCTTTGATATGTTCACTCGTTACTCAAGATACTAGTTGAAAAGTACCAAATATTTTTTTCATCACATTATCATTACATTATTCAGAACTCGGCAGTGTAGAACTATGCAAATTTTAATCAGAGGAACAAGGAGAGCACATAAAAGAAAAAAAGAAAAGATAACGGGCATCCGTCAATAAAAAAATGCCTTGATCTGTATGAACCATGTCAATCCTACCTTTAATTCTATGCCAGAGTGAAAACATTTGACCATAAAATAAAAACATTTAAAAGTCGAGCTGTTGCAACATTTTGTGCCATGCCGCTGTTAAACAAGGCACATACAGGCACCCTGAACGTATATTCCTGGTAAACTTAGATCTTGGATATTCCTTTCTTAATAAAGAAACCCATCTACTGCTTTGTATGTTGGTTTGGCACATACAGCACAACGTTAAATTATATTTACTTATATAAATTATAAGTATAGGAGAGCACTTTAAATTTGCAAAGAAACTTGCAATTGTGCTGCATGTGAGTAAAAAATAATTGTATGTCTGAGGATTTCTGACCAAAGTACATGTTTCCAACTGAAATTGAACTTCTGACATTTCGTCCCAGATCTGTTGAGTTCAACATAGCACGCTGCATATTTGTGTTGCAGCAGTATAGTGCATGGACCAGTAAACTTTACACCTTCTCCACTAGATGGTACATTGGGCTGCGCTGCAATGGCTGATACATGAGCTACATCGCAGCAGATGGTCCTGCTAGTTTAGTCCATTGATAACATTATTCCATAAATCTATAATTTAAGCAGTTCAAGTTAACCACTTTTACAGTTTTAACCATCATATTCTTTAGAAAACATTACTGGTAATTAATCTGAAACGTTTCCCCAAGAACAGTGACTTACTGTATTTTATTTTATTTACGTTAACTGTATCTGCAACTAAAATTGCAGTAAGTCATTTATTTTCCGTGCCCCTCATCTATTACTGGTACGCAGAATAGCACAATCGATAAAGTCAAACAACTCAAACAAGCAAGAGCACGTATAAACACAAAGCAGCATCGCTCAGGTAAACAATTTAGCTGCAAGCAGTCACATACTCCTTCAGCTGAATATATATGAGCCCCCTTTTTTCCCACCTACACATATTTTATCACAGTTTAAAAATCACTGTACTTATGTTTTAATACCCGGCCTATGCTGTCTTTTTTCCACAAAAAATTCTTGCTGATCACTCCCCAAAACCATGTAGGTAGGTGAGATAATGCATACTATGTGGATATATTTTTATAAAACCCTTAAAAGACATGTCAACTTTAGAGGTATGAACCAAATCAGATGTATATATTATGTATTAGTGATAAAGATACAATTTGATCACTCCACACTAAGGAATCAATCCATAACTGTGTTAGAACATTTATATAAGAAAGTATCTAACTGTTGTGTACTGTAAATGTAATACCCTTTGACTCATCCATTAGTGGTCAAAATTTTGAGGTTGTTCCACAGGTACCAATCTTAGACAACTTCTACTCACTGGGTGAGCACACGCACCCAAAAACCCACTGGCTTGAATTAAGAATGTTGAGAGAACACTGATTTACATTAAATATATATAGACTTAATCCAAATGAGGCCTTCTTTTCAAAAACTAAATATAAAAAAAAAACTTCTTCAAGTAGGTGGAAATCCAGTGAGTTAGTCTTCTGCGATTGATGCATTTTCAATGACCCTGGCACTCAACTGAAGCAGAATGGTTTTCAGGTGGCTGCTTATTGCCGTGCAGTGATACGTAGCTTAAAAAAGCCAGAATGCGCATTACGCATGCAGCAGTCTCAATTTCACGTGGCAAACAAAATGCACCGCAGTCCAGGTAAGAGTGGTGCTCTAACTGAGATCCTGGTCATACCGCCCCTTAATCATTGTTTTCAGTAAAGGTCCAACCTACAGAAAAAACAAAATGACTCTTGGTTAGAATAAGCAGCTCACACAGTGTCAGACATAATACATTGTTTTACTCACTGTCCCGGACTGCATGCACACACACACACATATACATATATATTTCCTTTGTACTAAATCAGGTACGCCATAAATATTCAGAGTAATTAGGTTGCTGGAAGGGTCAGCATGCCCCAGGGATTTCATATAACAAGTGACCTAAATGTGGATCTGATTTAATATTCTAGAAAGTGACAGTGTGACATTCAAATGCAACTTATGTAACTGCTGATAGGAAAGAGTTTTGGTTGTAAAGAGGGTATAAAAGCAAGTGCTTTTACCTCATGTGGGTCTCCAAGTGCTTCTCCCAGCATTTTCTCAATATTTCTCATGATGGCCACCTTCTGGTGAGCTCGCAGGGGGTACTCTATCCTCTTGGGTGTGGAGGCACCCTAACCAAGTGAGTCAAATAGGTAAGTGATCACAAAGAAAAATGTAATGGCAAAGACAACAGAAATCTTAAAGGAATGGCTGGGAAGACTAAAGTGTGCATACTTTGTACCAGAAGTTTACAGTGATTGTCACTCCACCGTTCAACAGTGATTCAATGTGATGCCACCTGAGGAAATATAAATATATGAATAACTTAATTCATCAAACTCTGGGTGTCAAAGAGCAACTTTCTGCAGTCGTTACCAGTTAAGAGTAGTTTATAAAAAATAACACCAATGTCCAGCACTCACTGTGGATTCATTCAACACGTTGGCTTTATTATTTAAAAAATACAACATTATACTACGATATACTGTACCATAGTTACTTTTAATAGCACAAATGTCTACCAATTACTACTTATACAATCAACAAGATACATTTGAAACTCAATGCTGCTAAAAAAGAATTGGATGACTAATTTGGATGTTGTGAAGTTAAATTGAAGAATGTTGTACTGAAATGCACAAGGCATGACCACACATCAGCTGACAGTGCATCCAAGAAACTCAAAGCCTTGGGGCCTCATTTATCAACTGTGCGTACGTACAGCTGTGTGTGCGTATGTAATGCGTAAGAAAATCGCCACGCAAAATGTGGAATTTACCAACTTTTACTTACAATTAGGAATGTGTGATAATATAAGCACAGGTCTGGCCATGCTACAGAACAGAACCTAGTGATAGAATAGTGATACTACTATAAAAAAAAGCATTTAAGAGTGTCACAGTATACATAACGCAATCAACATCCACATATGTCCTGTGTTTCCTTTTATTAGAAACACTCGATTAGTAATTAATATAAAACAGCTGTGACAATGTTTGAAATATGGGGCAATGGCTTATCTTGCGTTATGGGAAGACTTGGCAAACAATGTGCTCAAAGATCACGCTGATCTGCTTTGCGAGGACACAGTGGCTTCTAGGTAGGTACAGCTTCCCCAAACATGTAGAGCTGAATTTGGGTCATGATATTTGTGACCTTCTCCCATGCAGCATTGGTTCTTTTGTTTGTAATCCCTCCTGCACTGAGTGAAACAAACAATATTTGTTGGTTGGACTCAACCTCGTCTACCAGCACCTCCATTTCTTTGTTCGTAAGTTCCTATTCTTTGCTCTCTTTGCCAGAGTGAGGGAAAAAACACATTTACGTAGTTGATAAAGGGATGTGTTGCCATATACGGTTAATTGGAGGCCTAATTGTGGATGAGCATGGTTGTAAAGAATATGTGGGATTTATCAAGATTGATTACTTACTGGTGTGCGTACGATTGGCTTGTGTACGGTTGATAAATTGCGATTTATTTTTGTACCTAAGCACATACTAAATTTCATTCGTGAAACTGAATTTAGAACATTTACTACGCACTGTTGATAAATGAGGCCCCTGGAGATAATCATCTGATTTAGTGTTGGAGTTCATTTCTCTACATAATGTCTCTAAAAAGGCCATACAGAAGTACTTCTTACCAATACATCGGGATGTAGAGCACATCTCCTGGGCCCACAACAGCCTCATAGCCAACAACATTTTTAAAATTGGGAAACATCTTATAATCAGGATGATCAAAATCAACCTATAAATAAAACAAATATGGATGTATTACAAAGCATGTACATACTGAACCTGCATGTGTCTAACTTTATTAACTGTAATACACATTTTTATTCCTTCCTACTTCTTAAATTTGTTTCCAAATGAGTCTTGCTTTGATGTGCCAGTTTTAACTAAATGTATGTCTTTATTCAAAGTAATCTTAAAACAGTAACACTTTTTAAAGTTAAGACATTGTTGTATAATGTCTTTGAGGGGATTTTTTTCTTTCTGAGAGAAATACTGTGAATTATCTCTAACATTATAGATTACGGCAACAGAACTTAATCACAAATGTGTTATACATTTTTATTATTATACCATAGGTGATTATCAACGTATATGTGGCTTACTTGGCTCTGCCTGTCACAGGGGTGGTGCACAGGGTATGGATAGAGACACTCAAACTGGTCTGGAGGGAAGAGGATGCATCTCTTATGGCCTTTGATCTGTGCAAAGAAGTTCTGCTGCTCGTCGTAATGTGCTGGTGTCACATTGCCTGTGGTAAAAGAATATTAACCGATAATGTGTTGTGTGAAAAACATTGAGGACAACATCATACAGCAGAAACTGTGAAACTGGATTCCGTTTGCAGCGGATAACTACCGGTACTGAAAGAGCCCTTACCCTCCATGCCTATGAGCAGCAGGTTGGATGTCAGCTGTCCCCAGTTTCTCTTGGCTTGCTGCTTGTTGATCCAGTTCCAGTTGAAACCAAGGAAGTCAACAACAATCTTCTTCCCTACCGTGTCATTCAGGGTCTGCTGCAAATATACCCTTGAAATGCATTAGAAAAGACAAATGCAAAATGTATGAGCCACCTGTCCTTGTACTCTCTGACACCTGAAACAAGTGGAAACCCAGCTCCATGCATATGCTATTAATATGTCTGCAGGATATAAGCTTGTTCACAAGGTGCTTATATTTCAGCAGGCTACCTCTCTTTTAATACACAAAGAACAATATGACATTGAAGGAAGTGGACGGTAAAAAGGACATTAAAATTGAAATAGATAAGAGCCACCGTGAGCGTCAGAGAGGCATTATTATCAAACCTACGCAACTTCTAGGCAAGACTGCTTGAATGCATTCAATAGCATTGACACACTACTATTTGCCAGGCGTCCATTTGTTCAGGTCCTATCCCCTGACCAATCGCCTATCTTAACCTTAACCACTCAAAGTCAATACCTAACCCTAACTAATCAAGCTGCTTTGTAGGGCAGGATTGGCCTAGAAGTTACATGGGATCCATAATAACGCGTCAGTGATTCAAACAGCGATTTCACTTTAGTAAGTTGTGTGTGTGTTAGTGCGTGTGTGTGTGTCACAGTAGTAGTAATAATAATAATAATAATAATAATAATAATGATAATAATACTAATAATAATAATAATAGGTTTCACCTTGATTCTTTTCCAGACACTAGCTTCAAACGGAGGATTTTGTTTAGATTGAGCATCAGACCAGGCTGGATTATTATTAACAGATTATATTCCTGTTCCAACTCAAATATCATTATAAATATATCTTACCTCTCCTCTCCATTTTTTTCCTCCATTATATGCATTTTATCCACAAATTCAGAGAATTTCATTTCCATTCGTTGTGACTTGGGGACAAAGTTTTCAAAATTAGCCATTTTCTTCTCATCATAGTAGAGGAATTTGTGATTTTCTGCAGTGTAAACAGAAAAGTCCCCATTTCCAATGTTCTCCTGCAGATATGCAATGTCCCATTTGAGAGCTGGATACACAAGGTTTGTGTCTGTTAAAACCACTGGTTCCTGAAAACAGATTAAGAAATGTCAATACATGTCAATAATATAACAAAACATTTTTTGTAACATACACACATTATGCTACTTTATTTAATACATATTTTGATATTTCTTTATTTCAAGAGAATTAGGCAATACACTTAGAAAAAATAAGCAAATTTCTTAATAGAATAATGGTCTATGGAATTTATAATTCTACTTAAACATCTATTAATGTTAATTGGGTTCAAAAATAGCCTAAAATATAATGTAGGCCAAAACAAATGTTATATTATTTTAAATTAAAAGACGTTATAAACATTACTGAATGCGTATCATCTTGATTGTGTAAGGTCTTCTTTTGATACCACTGGTATTTACATTTGTCTTCATTATTAGCCTTTTATGCAAAAAATAACATGAATCCCAAGACACGCCGTGCAATTTGTCAACAGTGCAGTTTATGGCATTAGATACACTGAGCTCCGAGAGCTACGTGACTAACTGAACGTAGACCGATGGCGCGCGCTCTTTCTCTCTCGCGCTCTCTCTCTCTCTCTCTCCCTCGCTCTATCTCTCTCTCTGAAGAGCGAGGTGAGTCTGCGCTTCCAAAGAGTTAAAATAATGTTGTGTTGGTTGGAAACTAGGATTCGTGTTTATCTAATACAGCGAAAGTGTGGACGAGACATATCAACGCTCGCACGCGCGCGCCTGTGATTGGCCGTTGGTTGAGTTCTAGAACTAAAAGCTTTAAGTAAAACATGAAGAGGTCACTCTGCCATACGTAGCTTTTCTATTTATGGTAAACCATTAATGTGATGTATATTCATTCATTCATCCATCTGTTGAAAGTGACTTCAATTTCCTCATGCCAAACAAATAATATTCACTTTCAGTTTTTTTTCAGCAAACCATGCTCACTGTGGTGAATACAGGGCTACATGAGGCATTCGCATGGGGTTTTGTCTTTCACTTTTATTTTCAGCAAAAATTATTAAATTAGGCACTATAACAAACAATTATTATTCTACCTCTGATTTTGTTGCCCATCACAACCAGTTTTGTCTGCATATTCCAGTACCACATGGTTCAATTCATTTTTCACTTAATCAGAAAATGCACCACCTGTAAAGCTATCAATTGATTTATTGTTGTATCACCTGTAGGGATGTACGATTCAGAAAATGTCACAATTCGATACCAACTTTTAGGCTCATGATTCGATTCAATATTGATTTTCGATCAATATATATTGATATTGAAAACTATTCTCAATTCAAAAACGATTAATTGTATGCATAAAGTTACTTTTACCATGTATGTATGTATATTCATATCTATATTATTCATGTGGATTTGTTTGGTATTTGTTATTTTAATATCCTGTTATGATGTATGTGTATGTTGTGTGAGATGTCTCTAAGCTACTGGTACCTTGAATTTCCCCGTGGGGATCAATGAAGTATATGTCTACCTATTATGTGTTTGCAGTAGACATAAAATAAAAATAAAATTTGCACACCCCTAATCACCAGTCAAACAGCCCCATGAAGGTTCTTCTTTTTGCATGAATCTTTCTGTTGCCATCATGTTATATCTAAGTTTCTTGTGGCACCCCTAAAACTATCCCAGGACAAACAAATGTGTCAGAGCTCTCCTTCAGGTCTTAAGCCCAGAGAAAACTAAAACTAGCATGGGTATCAGTAGCTACAAAAACATTCGAGACAAAGGTGAGCTTTAAGTAAGAATTCATTTGTAAATATGTTTTGGAACCTTAAATGGTGGGGTGAATTGTCACTTCCTTAAAAATAGATATGATAACTACTGACAACACATTATCATGCACTTCTACGTGCATGCTCAATCATTGCCCTATTTATGAGATGTCTGAAAAGGCTACAAAGTGTCAATATTGAACAGGTATACAACCCTGCAGGGAATTGCTCCAGCTGACATTGACACTGAATAAAAACAATGTGAAGCAGGATGAGGTTTTCCTCCACAAGTGTAAAAAAATAAAAAATAAAAGCCATGCCGCTGACGCCTGCTCATCAGGTTTATGAAAGACAAAGAAGCTTGTCCACTGCTTCAAAAGACAAATGCCAATAAGAAATGTAAATATGTCACCCATGCAGTGGGTTAGTAATGCCTCAATCCCAGTAACTGTACAGTAGGACCAACATTTCAGTTAAAGTAGTATAAACCTACAGTTGTTTCATTAAAATGCTGAAAGGGAGAAATCCACAATAAATTACATACAGTACAACAACTGCTGCTGCCTGCTCTTTATAGTTAGTTTATGTTGCATTTCTGAGTAAGCCACAATATCTGCCGGTGTTCCCATCCAGATGTCAAAGCAAACTACCTGATGGGACATAGCTGATTGGATTACCCTTAAACATTATTCCCAGTGGGTTTTGCAGTTTCATGCTGTCATTCCCAAAACTACAATGACAGCAAGCAAAGTCCTACTTATACAAAACATTTACAATTAGGGTACTATATTGTACATATTATCAGATGTAAAAATATATATAAAAAATAAAAAGATTCAAATTACAAATTTAGTTAGTTGCCCTATATAATTAGGCAACATGTTTTATTAGCCTACATCTCCCTCGGGGTGACTTAACGTTACGATTAAATCCTTTATTCAAAACCAGGCTAAGAAATAAATCTTCACAACATGATTTACAGTTCACTTTCACTGCCTCTCTATACATTAATAAGATGATGAACACTAATGACTGTTTTTGACCAGTAAAGTGTCATCGAAACAGGGTTTGTGGTGCAGGTCTAGTTAGCTAGGTTCTTGCTATGAAAAGGTCTGAGATTTCTTTGGACGGGGTATGGGTTGTTTACGTTAAAGTTTCAGCAACAAACGGTTTACCTCGTTGCTTATTAACATCTCTGCTCTGGGGTCCGTATGAGACAGTCTCGGAATGGGCTTGGTTGGGAAAGAATATTTTCGGAGCTGAGACTCATCCCAGTCCCAGTTCGGGACGCCAGTAACAGCAGCGCCGCCTTCGTTTGCCGACGTATCAGCCTCCACAACGGTCGCCGCTGCCATGGTCGCCGACAAGAGATGAAACAACCAAACACTGGCTTTTCTTCCGGACACTCCGTGCTAGGCTAAATAGTCACCCGCGGGACTATGGACGTTATCATATAAGATTCCCCATTCACAGTGATATACCTTCCTGCATGAGCCCGTCTCCTGGTCGGCTCTGTTCCGTGTGGAGGTTGTGTTTACAGCCAGAAAACAAACGACACAAGGGGAAGAGGAAGAGAAGGGAAACATGTCGATAGTTGTATGCCCAGAATATCGCACAGCGACACCTAGTTCATTGGGTGACTAGAATTCTCATGCTATGATAAATAGCCTTAACCACTAGATGGCGCTATTGCACTTATTCTCATTCTTCTTTCTCGCAGTTTTTCAGAAAAATCATGGTCATATAGGCTACCATCATAACTGATATTTTTAAAGTCAAAACATGTACAGTCTTTAAATCTAAGTTAGTCTGTTAGTATATTTTCTCAATTAAAAATAAATCTATAGGCCAATGTGTACTTTACTCGGGCACTTCATTTCAGAGGGAAATATTGTACTTTTTATCCCACTACATTTATCTTACATCAACAGTGTTTGTAGATTTTTTTATGCTAAATATATGATCATCTTTTAAAATATGAGGTATTGTTAGAGAGAAGAATGCCCAGCAGTAGTCTATATTATGTACAGTAGTTGAAATCGGCTCCAACGGCTCCAATTAGCAACATTAAAATGCAGCTGGCATGTCTGCATCAATGATACCAATACAATATAACACCCATAACAGTATAATACACATACCACTCTGAAACTGGCCATTCTACATAACAGGTACTTCTACTTTTGATACTTTAATTAGCTAATAATGCTTTTTTTTTATTTTATAACGTAACATTTTGAATGTGGAATTTTACTTGTACCAGAGTATTTAACACAGTGGCATAGGTATTAGTTGTTTTACTTAAGTATTGATAAAGGAAGTATGGGAAGTACTCTAAACTTAAGTAACAGTTTCCATGCCACTTTGGTCCCTGGTTGATCTCAAAGCACTGCAGTTCTATCACTGCCTTTGGATGACAAGACATCCCTTGTTTGTTTACATTTAGAAATCAGAGTAATTGGCAGGAGAAAACACTAAGTGCTTGTTTCAAAGTCAGAATGACTGAAAAGATAAAACCATCTACAGCTCTAGGGAACATTAAATTGCACTATGAATGAGCACAAGCTGCATGCAGGCGTTGAAATTATATATAAAATGAATCACTCAATTACTGTACATATCTTGCACTTCACTTAAGTATTTTGATCCTTTTTTTCTATTACATTTTTTGCAAATGCAAAACATTGGGCCGGATAACAACACGAAGAAAAGTACACTACACACAGAAGAAGGCACAGCGCACCTTTTCCACAATCCTTCCTTGCGATCAAATGTTTCACTCCAAGACAAAGAGAGGAAATACCAGAAGGAGGGAGACACAACGAAAAGACAACAGCAATACCAATGCCTGTAGCTCACAAACAAGACACACAGAAACAGACACATACAAACACACACAAAAACAATCAGGAGGCATTGAAACAGAGTCTGCACAAGACAATAAGGGACCAAAAACACACCAACAGAAGTGAAAAGGCCGTAGCACAAATGTATTGCATGGACTTCAAGGATCCAGCAATGCTGAGTCAAGTGTCCAAAGTCCTTCCCGGGGCTCCACCTATGTGAGTCGTGGAGAGCTCCATATAAACGACATCCAGAAAGGTAAGGGTTTGAGTATGAATGGACAAGTCATGAGGTGGTTTCCAACGGGTTGCAATCATTCTCTTGGCCGCTGTAAGTCCAGCAAAACAGCACGTTTTGAGTTTTTGAGAGCTGGAGTTCTGACAGATCATTCAGAATGAACGCATTGACAGTAACAGCTACAGTATCATTAATCAGGACATATATTTCAAATGTAATAATGTTCCAGAACTGACCAACAGAAGAGCAGTCCCAGATCATGTGAATATACAGTATGTTCCTTAAGCTTTTAGTGGGCAGAAAGTGCATAAAGGACTGTTAATTACCTTCAAGTGATGCATTTTGGAGGGGGTGAGAGATGTCTTTTGAATGAAATTTTAGTGAGTCTGCTATTGGTCTGGATTGCGTGATGCTTCTGAAATGTTAGACCATACATCATTCCAGTCAAGATTGTTTCTCAGGCCTGGGCAATCATGTACACAGATCTTCTCAAAAGGAAGGGCAGAGATGTCACCAAGAACTGATAATGCCTTGATACCATACTACAGACTTTTGGCTGCATAGCAAATAACTTGCGGATATGATGGGTGGGCGGAGCCCACTGCCAGGGGACACAGTATGCCTTGAGTGCTGAAAGAGAAACGTGGTTTATTGACTGCTTTTTGTAAGTCAGAAAAAGACAATAAGCCAACCTCAGTAAAAATTTCTTTTAGACAATGAACCCCCCTCTGTTCCCATTGTGGGGCTGTAATCGGCCTCTCACCATTTGGGAGCGCTGTATTGTTGAATAAAGGAGAAAATGTGGGCCAGTTACAAGCTACATGGCAGTATGTTTCAGCCAATCTCCAAGTTTTGATAAGATGATAGACAATGTGGCCAAAGTGCAGCTGGCACTGTTTGTTGGAGAAATTGGCAAAAAAGAACGTCATGTAGTGAACAAGGTTTTGTCAATGCACTTTCTAAGGTACGCCAGCAAACAGATATGTCTGGGTTAAACCAGGTAAGGAGAGGTCTTGACACGAAGGACCAAGCATAATGTTTAAAGTTGGGATCTGAGAGGTCACCATCCTTTTTCCTCCTCTGAAGAGTAGACATCTTAAGCTGTGGCCGTTTGCCTTTGCCAATAACCAGAAGGAGGGGCGAGAGCATAGAGTTCAAAAAATCAATCCTGGGTAAAACATTAATTTTAACCGCAGAGATACGGGCTTGAATCAAGATGGGGAGACCCATCCTTTTTTTTTATAGGTTTCAAAACGTTGATTACAGCAACAGAATAGTTGTGCTTACCAATGTGGTTTAAGCGAGGGTAAACATCAATGCCTAAATATTTAAACTGCTTAACAATGGGGACGCTATTGTGGGCAGAGTCATTTAAATGAAGCAGTGCAAACTTTGACCAGTTAATTTTAAAGCCTGATAATCGTCCATACTCTTCTCATAACGATAGAAAGTGAGGAAGAGACTGAGATGGGTTTTCTAACATCGTCAACAAAACGTGAGAGGTGATGCTATGTATTACAAATGCATATTGGTGACACCATAATTTATTGGTGAATAGCTTGAGCGAGAGGCTGTAGAGAGAAGACAGACAGTGCAGGACTCAAGGAGCAGTCTTGACATGAAGATCTGGAAACAAACAAGAGGAGGTGCGTCCCGTTAAGACTCAGGCTGAGGGGTTAGAATACACAAGTATTCCCATCTTATGCTACTTTTTACGTCTACTTTACATTTGTTTAAGGATATTCTGTATGTTCACTAGATTTCACTGTGAAAGTGACAATTTACTTTTGAAGCATTGTCTTACATTAAACCTTAAATTACAAAGTTCCCCCATGCCCAACTACAACATTAAAGTACAACAATATAATAGTACAACACTGTGAGGGGTCATTCTGCATAAATACTTTACTTTTGATGCTGTATTTTGTTAATAATACACACATGATTTTACTTTTCCCACCAGTGCTTTTTTGAATGATGCACTGTACAATAGGTAGCAAAAATGCAGAGTAATGTAATTTAAAAAAAAAAGGTTTTCATCAGACAGGATGATAAGTTTTACCCACTTTCTTTGTCTCTCCCTCTCTCTATGGCAAGGTATGGTAATGAAATAACCGAGCAAACACTTTTGAAATCCAAAAACAATATTTAACTAGGTCATCATTGCCTCAGCATCACTGTATTGATCACTGGGTGATCACTCCTCAAGAGATAGCAGTGCACGCTGTACCTTGCACACTGGACTGATCAGCTGATGGAGCCTAGCCCCGTTTCATCAAAGCACTACTGTTGAAATCATGCACTTCTTATCACTCAGATCATGGTCACTCTGGGTTTTTAACCTTAGTGTGACAGCTTTTTAAAGCCACAGACAGGCAGAATCGGATCTCCTGGCATTTTTGCAAAACCTGATACATCTTGTATGTTTTCTCTTGATTCAGGCTTTATCAGCAGATTTCCACTGCAGGGACTGGTTTGGGGCTCCCTGGTGGGTTCCCATGCTCTGTTTCCTGTGCAGATCAGTGAGCTGAGCTGAGCTGATCCCCCTGATGCTCCCCTCTCCCCATTCTTTGCAGATAGAGCCAGGAGATTGACCACAATGGTGAGCCTCAAGAAGCTTGCATCTCAATCCAGCTGATAGCAACAAACACATACTGCACTGCAGCAGATGTGCTACTGTCAAAACAAAGACTCTCTCGAGGTGCTACTGTTACAATGTTGCAAAGAAACAGTGAACACCATCTGATGTTTCTGGATTTTTGGTTTAGGAGCAAATAGTGGACGTCCCACTCATCTGTGTTGGATTTCTCTCACATTCCTACTGACCCTCGCCCCTCTAGGTGTTGTAGGTCCAGAACCCCTAACCCATAAATCCTATTAGTCAAGGATTCTCTGAAGCAGTATAAGTCGTTTTCCCGTCTTTCATTAATTGCATTATCACTTGCTACCTGAGATAAATCCTGTGTTATTTATGTCACAGTGGTATGTTGCAGAGCCACTAAAGTAATTTAAACATAAAAACTTAATTCCACGCTAACCAACACTCAAAATTAGATGATTGTTTGTTATACTGCCAGTACTGTATGTAGAAACACATGCACACATTTCTAACATTAATCTCTGGTGTTCCCACAGAAGTTTAAATTGATTATTCAAGCTTTGTGAGAAAGCATCTGCTTTAAACCCCACTCTTCCTCTGTGGTGTCACCGCCACCTCGGGCTCATGTGTTATGCCAAATTGGACATGACAGGTCCAGCTCGAGAGACGGAAGTTTAGATCCCATGGTCGGAGGTCGTGTCACTCTCTGGGAAGTTATGTGTCATGATTGACATAATGTGCTGTTTCACATGATCTGTGTTTTATTTAGTTTTTAGTTCACCTCCCTTCCCTTTTACACATTTGTGTGGTTGTTTGTTTGAGAGAATACAATTGACAGAGACTGCTGATAATAAAGACATGTTACATGTTTTTGCATGTCCGCAATTCAGGTTTTTGCATCAAGTTGTTCATGTGAATCTCACAGCCTACCTTCAGGAGTCCATTATGACCCACCCGTGATTAAAGACATAAAGAAAAGTAGTAGCAGGTTAAAGGGTAAGTGGCAATTCTGTGCAATATAAGCATCCACTCTTTAAAGCTGAAAGGTTTTGCTTCTTTTAGTTGAACCTGCAGTCCAGCACCTGATATTAGGTCTCCAGGTTAAGCACAGTATTATCTTAATATACTGCCTACTAGACCAATGCCCTCTCTCTCATCTCTGCTGCTGATGCACAACTGATCTTGACTAAAGAAGGGCAAACAGTGTTTCAGGTGTGTCTAACTGCTGTCTTACTCTAAAACAGCCAAACGTGTTTTTCTCTCTGACTTTCCCACACATTAACTGACTGCTGTGTCACCAGGCGTTTCTTTGTGTGATATATTTTTAACACATGGGTATAAGTCTGCAATTTTCTGCTGATAGTGAGCCAACACGCGACAGTATAACTGACACACTAAAGCCAAGAAAAAGTCTAAAGAAGAATCAATACACTCTGAATGCTGAGTTTAAAGTGGCTTTGTTAAAATAAAATGTCTTGTCTATAAGTTTGCATTACCTTTAAAATCCTGTGAAATAACATGCTTGATGTGCCCCTGTTGTACTCCCTGTCACAGTAAATTTCAGAACTTCCCCAGAGCCGCAGGGCAAAAGCTTGGTATTCTGTTTTTTCTTTTTGCTGAGAGGGTTCTGCTGCATGCTAGGCAGAGCAATCCAGGCAACCCACAGGGGTCATCAGAAGAGGGAGGAGTTTTGATTATGATCATTATTTGGTAAATAAGATGTCAACAAGGTGTTTCCTTGACACTTTATTGAGTAAAAGGAGGAAGGTGCAAAAATGAACGCCCCCTTCTCAATGGGACCTCTAATCTCTTCTTTCATGTCCCATCTCGTCTGAAGGGTTTCGGTTTTGGCTGCCATGTGCTAGTCTGCCTGGGCCTGGCACTTCTTACTTGCAGGTGGGGTGAGTATCCTGGCAAGCATGTGTTTATAAAACCCACTTGTTTGGGCACAATACTTGAACTAACTTCTTTTGAGAGAACAGTGTGAATCTGTGCAAAGCCTTTTCCCAAAGTCCTTTAGAAGGCGACAGCCCATTGAGAGTAGTGAAGAAGGGATTACCTTCCTCGACAGTGGTGCATTTCCGAGAGAGCTGATTAGCTCTGCATTCATTGTTAAATCGAGCAAAGGAAGGCCCTAGAGGAGTGAAAGGATCCAAATAGGTGGGCCCAGAAATAAAACAGCCGCAGGAAGCCCTGCACAGGCTACCCAAAGTTTTCCCAACATTTCTTTCCCCCACTCCTAAAGAGGTGCAGCGTGAAAAAGGAGATTAGCATACAAAATTAGAGGCGGGTTGATTTTTTAAGGGCAACTTGCCTCATGCCCTCCACCCCCACGGCCTTACTCTGTCTGGACAAAGTTAATTAAACTAGTATTAAACAGTAAAGAAACTTCCAAGCGCTTGGGAGTTAGGGGGCTCTTTGAGGATTACCATGATGAGGGAGAGAATGGGGAGGTATTTGTTGAGGCGAAATTGAGAAAGGCGTGATGGAACGAAGAGTACGCTGGAAAGTTCTTGTTGGTTTGCCCCAGAGTATCCTAACCCCAATGTGAACAATGTGAAGAGGAAGGTTGTGTTTACTGCAAACCCTCAGGCACCACTGCCACAAGGAATAAAGAAGGATGAACACTTTCTTCAGGCTCAATGATATATAAGGTTGAAGTGTTTATTATTCTTTCAATACAAAGCAACTAACAATAAAGAACTAAACGAGGCTGTGCAATAAATTAACAATGTACAGTACAAAGTGCTTCATTTTTTATATACAATTAAATACATCAATAGGGCAGCATAGTCAGGGCAAGCCAGATGATGGGAAAGCAGACTGTCCCCAAAAATGTGAAAATATTTCCAAATAAATCAAAGCTTGGCAGTGATGGTTAAAATATATATGAAGATTACCGCTGTAGGCTGACAGTCTTAAGTATTCATGGGAACAAAACCAACGGGTTCTCAGAAGTTGTGATTTAAAAAGCTAATTCTGCTGTGTCTTAGCAATCAGATCATCCATCACTCAAAAACTAATAATTTGTAAAATACTGTTTTCCAAAGATTTTTGTGTATGTATGAAAATAAATAAATCAGGGAATTTTGAAGCTGGAGAAATACTCCTGAAATGCCCAGTGACTTTTCAAAGTGTTGTAAAAAGTATAAAAATATATTTTAAATACATTTATACCAAAAATTCTACAAAGTTGTAAACTTCTCTATCATGTGACTTTGTGCACATTCCACTTTCTTCAACATCTTTAATAGAAAATAGACAATGAAGATGTTCTGAACATGTGTTTTTGCTAAGCTTTTATCCATAAGACTATCTGAACATGTACAGAGAGTTTGGGTGTTGTTGTACAAATATGATGACAGCAGGGGAGAAGTGATGAAGATGCTCAGTGCTTCTTCCTCAGTCTGAGGTTCTTCCGGCGGCTACTGGCACTCTCATTCCTTACCCTCTGACCTCCTTTCTTGACACAAAAGTACTTGGTCACTGTCTTCCTGCACTGCTCACACTTCACCGCGCAGCACCAGTGGAATTTACAATTACAGCTCGACACCATCTCAGCTTTGCGCTCCTCCACAGCCAGCCCACACTCTTCGCAAAGCCTCTTGCAGCTCCGTTTCTCCCATTTGCTCAAGTTCTTGCCCTTCTTGAGGCACTCACGGCCCTCTGTGCCCGGCAAGCCCAGAGTGCGGTTTTCCAGGCAGTAATCGGGGGAGTCTTCAAGGTGAACCAGCTCCTTACGAGAGATGGAGCTAAAGGTCTCAGCGATGGCCCCCCGGCTGGCCGCGCTGTTACCCGCACCTCGGAGAAGATCCACCTTCAGAGCCCTATGGTACTTTTCCTTTAAGTAGTTGCCCACCTCCCTGAACTCTGGCAGCTGCAGCCAACAGGTCTGAGTGGTGCAGCTTCCGGACACCCCGTGGCACTTACATGTCCTCTGCATGGTCCCCTTCACAGCCTGGAGACACACAAAGAAACTTTGTGAAATGTATTCATAGTGTGATAAATAATGTTATTTTCAGTACTTAAAAAAGTCAGAACTAAGAAATTGATTCTGTGGTTGTGAATATGCATTTGCACTCATATGTATGTGAGTCTCTGGAAGTATACGTGTGTAAAAGACAGGCTGTCCAGTGTCTCTTGACTGATGTGTTGTCAAATTAACTGATTGTATTCTCAAAGTTTAAAAAAGGGAAGGATGTACTGAAAGGAAGAAATGATAGCTTCAAGGTCCATAGCTAAGTTTCTTTGTCCTCCTCTGTGTCCCCTGACTTTACCCGACACAAAACAGCTGTTAGTTGAAAAGGGGACCTTCTCTTTTCGCAAGGAGGAGATGAACTTTCTGTTGAGGTGAGGCTGAATCAAAGTTTCACATTGAGTCCTATTGTCCCCCGAGAAGAAATAGGCGTATTTATTTAGCATGTTCATTATCAACATGTTTTCTAGTGTGAGAAGACCCAATGGAGTGTCCCATTGAGTGGAGAAATGAAAAAGGAGTTTTTTCTCTCTTTCTATCCCAGTTTTTTTTCTGTTACAATGATGCTCCAGGTGCCATGGGGATCCTAGGGCCCAACAGGGGGGAGCAAAGGCATCGTAAACAAAGAGCACTTCAGCTGCACGCCTGTGGTCCCCTCAGACTCCCTCGGGTCCAAACAAAGACCAACATAAATGTGGGATCCTTATTGCAAGAATAAAACTAAACACTTATTTTAAAAAAGCAGCATAATACAGAATGCTGTGCAATGTCTGGCTCCCCAGGATCTCTAATTAAGCTTGCACCAGTGATCCTGAGATTCACAAGTTGGGGTATTGTCATAAGGGGCATTCAGCAGTGGTAAATAGGCCCTTCTGGTACACCGAACACACTGTTATTATTGGGGACGAGTGGCACCTCACTTATGTCCATGTGAAAGGGATGCTTGGGTGGCACACTCAGTGTAATTCTGAGCATGAAAAAAAATATTCAAAAGATGCTTTAGACCGGGCAATCAGTTGGAGGGCCAGGAGAGAATCCTAAAATTTCAAGCAAGCTACTACCCAGTTGAAATACTGTATGGTTCAAATCAAGGCATTAACATCACATACTTCTGCTTCTTCGTATACCAATGGCTCCTCTCTAATTGCCAAGTGGACGTGAGTGAATTAACAGCACCTACTGTACCTTGCGCCCAGCCTCGTTATTGTGGAGATTCATGGCTGCCCGTGCGTCCTGCCCAGTCTCCAACGCATCAACAAACTGTTTGGAGATGGCCTCGCCGAAGCCAACATTGTCACTGCATCCACCCCAGAGCCAACCGTGACCACCTTGAATGACAAAGATTGAATATGTAAAGAACCCGGGTTGTTTGATTAAAAAGTGGGTATTTGTGTACACGTGTATTTCTCTGACCTCGTTGTCCGTTCCTGCTGTCATCACAGCCACAGTTGTCAAAGTCTCCAAGACTGCAGTTCCTGGTCAGAGTGTACATGACTCCGGCGGAGCTGATGGCGTGAACAAACGCTGTCTCCCGATTTGCTGTCAGCAAAAAGACTCATTAACAAAGTTGTCTCATCACACAGATCCCTCGTAGGTTAGGAATCTCATACTATCTATGACAATCTCTTAATAAGTTCAGTTACCTGCATCTCATGTTACATATGTCGTTCTATTTTTATTTTACAAAAAGGCTTGAAAAAAGGGACTTAATTAGTCAACATCCTATATTCTGTTCAAGACCATAAACCAGTCTTAGTGGAATCTACATTTCTAAACTGTGCCTAATTGAGGTGGATTTGGTATTGCCTAGAGAATCACAGCATATTGCTTTCATAAGATGCAAATAGTGGTAGTGGTTCTGAGGTACACTGGGAAGTGGATTAGTGTGTTTGTTTTCCCTCTAACAACCGTGCCCAGTGTAACCATCTAAAAGGGTGATGAATGTTTGGACTAAGCAAACATTGCTATTTCACAAAGAGAAGAAGAAAACTCCCCTCTGATACAGAATCTTGAAACAGAAGCACACCATTTCAAAACACTTTTGAAACATCTTTGGAAACCCATTGGCCACGATTCCCATTGAGAGATGGAACATTCTCTCTCTCAGCCTGGCTGCAGTGCTGAGATGTTTGTGTCCGGGAACTGTGGACTTACCACTGCGCAGGCTGCTGTGTGTGGACAGCTGCAGGGCTCTCTCGGGGCAGTTCCAGCGGTCCCATGCAAACTGATACTTGCACTCCTCTATGCCACTCTGCGCTCCTGCTGCCACACTGCTGGAGTAGATCAGGTACGCCTGAGAGAGAAAGGGCCAATATTAAACCCATAGAATAACTCACAGGCACCCCACACCATGCAGCAATGACAACATGATTCAAGAAGTTGAGATGGTTCTGAAGCATCTGGCATGATTTGATACAAAGATATATCCACCATAAACATTAGCATCATCTTCAGAAAGGATTTACCTGATGCAAAAAATGTTAGAAAATCAAATGTTACGTCTAAAAGAAAACTAGTAATGGTGATGTAAACCAGTCTCAGTCACTTTTACATTTAGTGTCAAAGGTTTACTAGTCAATGTGTCTCACCACTTTTCTTTCTCAAGAATTGCAAAGTGCAAAACATATCAACAAGTCCTTAATGTTTCCATACTCTTGAGATTGAGAGTATGTTCATTGTCAGTTTAATGACAAAAACAATGTGAACTGATTCAAACATTATTCTCCTTTTTTTAACTCAATCAGCCGCAGTGAATACGCCATTGAGCTCTCCTAAACCAGTATGCTCTGTCCTTGTCTCTCTGCGGCTTGTTCACACTGTGTGAACGATAATATAACTAATATGTCTCAAGTGGCCTTTGGGGAGATGGAGTGCCACCTCTTTCACAGGGGCCTGGCTCACTAATGATGACCACCCACTACAGCCATCCCTCACCCCTTAAAACATTCAACCCGCAGATACACAGAAACTCTGAATAAGGTCAAGTGTAAAGAGGT
>NC_048423.1:10605424-10656564 GCF_013103735.1 Etheostoma cragini | reverse complement strand
GGGGGGGGGGGGGGGGGGGGGGCACAAAGGGCCTAGAATATCACTGATGTATCATTAGTGCCATCGTTGCATAGATACAGGTACAAGGGCTTGTACATAATCTCGAGTTCAGATATCACAGTATAACAAAGAAAACATGCTTCTCTCTTTGGGGAAAAGGACAGGGAGAACAGATCAAAAGAAAGTTGGCTTACCTTGGGTCCAGTCATCAAGAAATTATTCACTGACCTGGAAAAGGAGACAGCTTATTCACTCAGGGAAGCTCAGTGTCCTTCACAAATTCCTCTGATAACATCTCTCATTAGTGCATTTTCTAACACCAGTGGGCATCCAAACCTCAGTGAATAATACTGCGGAAATATTTTTTTAAAGTTTCAAGAAATGTAGGAACTCAGGCCAATAACTGGTATTATCAGTTAACTGCTTGGAATTTTGGGTTGCCAGGTTGGGGAAAATCCCATGTAGGCCTATTCTATTTGAAAAATAGTGCAGTTATAAATGTTGGAAATCAATTCATAATGCTTATCGGTTCGCCATTTTCAAATAAGCCAAGCCATCAAGTCTGCCGTTATAAATGTTAATAAGTCATTAATACATGGCTTTAACTCATCAAGTCTGCAATTTTTAGCGTTGATACATTAATGAATGGATCTTGGTCTGCAGCGCTTTACTAGAAGTCAGTAGTCAGATGGTAGAGGTGAGTTTTCACAGCAACCCAAAAATTGTTTATGGCTTACAACTGATCTATAATGCATTAGTAAATGACCTGTTCACCATTAATAAAAGCATTAATTGCAACTTACAAATCCTTTATAGAAGTTGGCTTATTAAAAAGTGGAAGCCTACTGGTGAAATGAATGCATTCAAATCCAGAAAGTCCCTAATTTAGGTTTCCTTAGTTCCAATTGCCAAATTCTTTTAAGTTAAAGCTACATAGTGTTGCTTTTAGTGATGGTATGGGTCATAATATGACTTTTGAATAATACTATATACGGCATTCAAACTATTTCATACTGACAAAAATAAACGCTTGTATTTACTTGCCACAAATGAACTGTTTGGATCTTCAGGACACAAAGCTAATTTACAATTAAAAGTGATGTTTCGCACTAAATTAAACTCACCAGCAGCAGGACGACCTCATGTGAGTCAGGAGAATGAAAATGTAATAGAAAACCTCCAAATGCATGAACATCCTGACAGGTGAGGGGGTGACTCTGATCCAAAGCCTGCAGACAGTCTAACGATGGAGAGGTGACTGAGCTACCAGCACATGAAACTTCACCGGGGCTTCTGAGATTCAAGGAGGGCGCTCTGAAATGGAGCTGCTCTTGGCCCAACAAGAGATTATCTGCTTAATTAAAGATTTTCCCCCTTCTTTCTCTTTTGGCCAATCAGAAGTATTGCACCAAGGAGAGACTGAAATGATCAAAAGGGCACCCTGGGCCTTCAGGGCTGGGCAACGGTAGGTTCCCTGCCTCCATTCAAGAGCAAATGAAGATCTGTTTAATCCTATAGGAAAAGTGTAACACTGATCCCTTGAATTTCTGCTCACAGAATAAGGTTTATTTAAGCTATCTAACACGCATCTGATTGTCAGGGATTAGTGGAAGAGTCCTCTGGATAAAGAATTGTGTTTGTTCTTGAGGAAGTCACTCGTGATTTAACAAAAATGATCCAATCAATGTTTATTTATCACCCTGAAAGACAAGGACTATTACTCACACGGAAGATAACTCAAAAGTAGCCTATTCTCTCAACCATTTGATTTTCATCATTTGCGCTTTGGCCTACGGTCACAGAACTGGATGTCACGATATTTCGTCACTATTTAGGACACCTGCGAATGTTAAATGACAAACGTGTTGTCTAGTTTTCTGTGACTTGAAAGCGTCGCGAATACAGTTGTGGTCACAATGAGGAATCAATCGTCACGTTAATAGTTATCTTACGTTTCGTGATGACAGTGTAACCGTATTCACTTCAGGGAGACTTGGCCTAATGGATGTTTTCATTTGGAGGTAGTTTGTTATTTTCACATTTTCCTGCAATTTCAATCATGACTTTCATTTATTAAGATGGCAAAGATAAATTCTTTTTCAAAAAAGTGGATTGAACGGAGTGACGACCTGGCCATTGATCAGATATGGGACATTAGCATCACTAATCCAGACGGTCCCTACTGCCCTGCATGGAGGGTTATTCCCCAATCACCTTGTCTGACCCGTAGGACCCTTTCCTTAGGCACAGGCTGCCCTTTAGCAATCTTCTTTAGTGCAAATTAGGATTAGAGAAAAAGTGATTTGGAGGGGAAGGGGGAGACTTCTGAGGGATGTTTTTGGATTAAGATTTAAAACGGAATAACAAGTCAAATGAGACAACAGCATGATCCATTCTTTTGTTTTAGCATTTTTAATACAATATAATTCATTTACATAATGCATCACCAAAAACGCACAGTTAAGCCTAGTATAGGCTAGTATAGGAGCAAGATGTTAAAAAACTTCCGTAATTCTTTCTAAATGTGAAACATAGTGGCACTTATAGCTTCTGCACAATCACCCGAGCATATAGAAATGTGAGTTTATTAGGAGATAGCCTAATGGAGATTTAAAACCTCATATAATAAAATATCTTTCAAAAATCCGCGCGCATTAGGCCAACATTATTTTTCCGAATCATTTCATAACTACTAAATTGGGACATCAAATGCCGTGAAAAGCATCAGTATATTAGTTAACAACTCATGCATGTTGCACAAGTCTGCAATGACCGAGCTGAAAGTGCCTGACTGTCCACAGTGAGGTGACTGAGCTCGGACTGGCAGTGGGACAAAACAGCGAGGTGTTACATGCCGTGAAGAGGATGGCCTGACACTCAGCAGCCAATGGACAGAGGGCTGATGTCACTGTTCGGGCAATAGAGATCAGCAGTGGTGGGACCGCTTTCAGTACATTTGGACTGGTGGCTACACACAACTGCATGATTTTCTGCCAAAAACCACCAACTGCAACAAGCACATCGCACTGCTTTTACACAAAGCAGATGGGAGTGTTTGCAGTTTCTTTGACTTGCCATAAAGGCATTCACCAGCAGAGGGAGCACGTTCACAGATGCATCAAATGGTTAAAACATGTTGCTGATAGGGTATTCTCTTTTTTTTCCTCACCCTTCTGAGATAATCAGGCAGTTTCAGTCCGCATGAGTGGACGCATCCAGCTGCTAATCATTGAGCACTGTCTGTATTTACAGAACTCCGTCCTCCAGGAATGTTAAAACAATATCTGCAGCTATTTAAAAAATGTGTGGTGGTGTCATAAGTTAGATGCGTGTGAGACAAGTGAGCCACGCATGAAGAGCGGAGGTAGATGCCCATCAGTATGGGCATGTAGACAGGAGACAAGGCTATCAATTAACAAGTACATGTCCAAAAACAGTAGCAGAAAGACGAAGATAAAATCAGTCAGAGATGCTTAAACCTACTCATGGGGTCAGTATAGAAAAGTACATTGTGTAGACAGACAACTGTCAAAAAAGACATCTAAAGGTTAGTGAAAAAAATGGAAATACCATACGTCACTATATACTTCACTATATGAATGTATGTAAAATAATACCCCATTGAAAACAGCTTCTACGTGATATATTTACATACAAGTGCATGTGCTTTTAAGACATTTCACATATGAAATATATTTGCCTTTTGAAAATATTTTGTCAGAGTGCAGTTTGTCAACATAGGTTTCATTTATTATAACCTACATTTTCCATTTAATAACCAAGCACCACAGTGACTTGTGTTTTGTGCATTATGGCACACACTTTGTGGCTTTAAATAGTTCTTTAAAGTATAGCTTATGTATTAACTTTAATAGTTTATCATCATTCAGTAGTGGTTGTTGTTATGTAGGATCCATAAGTCACTGATAAAGAATGTAACAGAAATCGTATGACCATATTTTTTATTCAGTATACGATTGAGTTTTACAGAATTTCAACAAAAACAGCATGGCATATTTTCACAAGTAGAAAATTTGGTTTAATAACGGTACATACAATGGGCAAAAACATTTTTGAAAAAAAATGCGCCATTTTGTAAGGCATTTAAACTTCGAGCAGTTAACACTGTAAAAAAGTGTTGCTCTGTAAAAGAGAGAGTGGGACAAATATAACTATATTATAATTATGGATATAATAACTTTGGATCTTGTTTTTGAGCAAAGTGTTTGGTTACAGAAAAGGTAAACCATAGGAACTGATTTTATATCTAGGATTCGTTGAATGGTCCCACATTTTCACTACGTTTTACTTTGGTTACAGAAAAGTTAAACCATAGTAACTCATCGTATTTATATATTTGATACGTTGAATGGTCCCACGTTTTCAGTATGAATAAAAAAGGTATTTTAATTTTTGAAGTGTTCCCTCAAAAACAAACAGACAGAACAACTGTGACAGAAAACATAAGCCCCAATTTATTTCCATTGCTTGCACTTTAAATTTTTTTTTAAATCAGGTGTGCAACCCTCATAAGGCATTTGGGCAATAGTTCTGACACGTTTCAATAATATCACACAGCACATTAGGAAAATGCACCTCAACTCATGACTTATGGCCCAGGGAGCGAGAGAAATTATCTCTGAATTTATTTCAAATTAATACAAAATAAATGAAAATAATTATCTTTTCAGATACAGTGAGAAGTCTGGTTCTATTTCAGTCTGAAGCGGCATCACTACTCAAAAAAGGTTCAGACTGAGTTACACCAAAGAGCTAAATCCTTATTTAGAACCCCTCTTATACAGATGGAGACCGTGGGTTTAAAAGTATAACACATCTGAACTGTATTATTCACCCAGAATTGCTCTGGTATGGTAAATGGGGACAGCTCAATAGAGTGTTGACTGTCTTTTTGTTGGCCTTGAACACAGCAGCTAATGGTTTAGTGAAACTACTATCTTACCAAAAATGAAGAAAACCGTAGTTTAAAATTGACAAACAATAATCAAGCCGAAACTCTACTCCCTGTGGAAAGAGACAAAGCACTACCGACAGAAGTTAGAGCAAAAGCTCTCTATGCTGCCTGTAGAGAAACCTCACTGTTAGGGTTTTCAATAAAGCTTCCAAATACTATTAATAAATAGCACATTAACAAAGAAACACAGTAAATTAATCTGTAATTTCTGTTTTTACAGACTGCTCACGTAGACATGTTTAGTTATCTTACTGCTACCAAATTGAGTTAAATTCCAGTTAGCCCGTTTTCTATAATATGGTGAAAAAGCTGTGCTTGCACATGTAGCCAAGTCACGTGGAAGTGGCTAATAGTCGGTGAGGATGCTGCAAAACTAAAGAGACCCACACAATTTATGTAAAGGTTGACAACTCTTTAAAGACAATATTAGACTCAGGAGGAGGTTTAACTTATAAATCAGAAGAATATTCAGATCCACTGAAATGCTGCTATACCTGTTGCTACACTCTGCCTTGGTTTGACACGTCGGTGTCTGTTGCAGAGTTTGTAGCTAGTGTGATTTAGCCACTTTTGTAGATTTTGTCACCCGTTCGCTGAATGCGAGCGGTGATAACTTCCTTCGACACCCTCTTGGGGTCCTTGGCCAAACCCAGGAAGCACATGGTGTCTATAAAGAGAGTGGTGAGATTGAGCTTGATGCCAAACTCACTCGTGGCGTAGTCAAAGGGGAATGTGTGATGGTAGTTGTGAAAGCCTTCCCCTGAAAAGCAAAAAGAAAGACTTGAGTGTTACTTGAATGAAGAGATGCATGCAACAAAATTATATGGGTAATTTCCACTCATTGGAACACATCACAGGATTGTGGCACAGTGACAAACAGATATTGGCAGCATGTGACTGACAATGTGATTCGATGCTAAGCGAATTAGGGACTAAAAAAAAAAAAAAAAAGAAAATCGAAGAGGCCGACTATCATGTATTGTAATTTACAAGCTACTAAGTACCAAGCAGGGCCCGAAATTAATACCCAACCACCTGCCAAATGTGGGTGAATTTTGTAATTGGTGGGTAACAGTGTCAATCTACCTGCCACATTGGCAGGTAGCCAATGAGAATTGAGGGATTCAGACACGTAACTATTAGTTAGCAGGGTATGCGGTTACATACGGACCCGGACCAATCAGGTGCCCGCATCACTGGAAGACATTGATTGACAGCCGGGGCCCCCTATCGCATTCTCATTACTCTAAACATTACTTGTGAGAAGTTAAAATCCAATAAGTACTTTATCAAACTGTATGAATGTGTCCCAGCCCAGGATAGGAAATGATGCCTTTATGCTGGATTATCAATGTGGGCCCCTCTACTACAGCACGTGATGATGGCGCAATGTCCACAAGTAGGCTACCATGAATAGAACAGGATGGGATCATAGAGACAAAGCAATTCCTGTTTTTTTAAATCACCTTTATGCCCGACTGTGGCAGGGGGTGGAAAAAGTTCACTTCAGGCCCTGGTACCAAGCTATTAGATGAGCTAAATTAGTCTTTGTAATTACTATAACACTGTTGGGTTGTCATCGTAACTGCACAAGCATGCCCACAGCCATAGGAGATATGACACCTACAAATCTCATGGGGCATTGCAGTAGAAAACACTTAAACAACAAGCTTAAAATGATGTAGCACACACACAGGTTATAATGCTGGTAACGTTACAGGATGGATAGTCTAGAATGTGTCTGTCAGTCACACCTCTGGTGTCCAGTAGGAAACAAGAGACTCATTTGTGTTGATCATCAGAAAAACTTTCAAAAGTGAACTCAAGTGGAAAATGCTTTACTACTTCATGTACTATGAATGTGTTTACTACAGCTGCTTAAGAACAAGTGGGGAAGGGGAGAACAGACGTCTGATTGATCGTAATTGTTTCCAATGCATTTTTTGATTTGCTCTCACACTTCCTAGCAAATTAGGAAAGTACAACAGAAAAGGCAAACTTGCTTCAAACTTGGTAGATAAAGAAACTGTTGCCGACAACGTTACTTCTTTCAAGACTGCATGGGAAGTTGAAAGCAAAGAAAGCATAAAATAGTGCATTCTTGCGCAATCACTAGTTAGCTTGCGACTTGTTGTTGGGCAGATAACAATGCTCAGCACTGTTTGCAGTATCACACCCCGTGGTGTCAGCCACCACAAATACAGTTTTCTTGACTTGTGGGAAACAACCCGGGAAACAACCCATACAGTAGTGTTCAATTCTAAAGAATGACTAAATATACACAGCTCAAAACCTGACCAAAATAAACATCAGCCGTTAGATTGGCTCACTGTCCCATCTACTGATGCCAGACTGAATCAGCATTCAGAGAGCGGGGTTGACAAGGCAAGCTTTCCACAAGTGATAAATAGATGATTCAAATATCTCTCAGGCAGATAAAGACACTGAATACACAAAATACTTAGGCAGTCATAATACAGTATAGGCACATTACTGAAGGACAACTAATGCATGCATACATACATACATACATACATACATACAATGTGAATATTGTACATGCAGTGTCCTTACCTATGGCACTGAAAGCAACAAGTGGGTTTTCCCTTGGGTTTATGGTCTTGTCATAAGGCCTGTTGCCCCAAAGATGTGCAGCGCTGTTGACCAGCCAGGTGGCATTGAGCATCACAGTGTATCTCAGGAGGCCAGGGACAAAGTATGCCACGGTCAAGGATTCCCCCCAGAAATACCAGGGTACCAACGTGGGCATGAGGAAGCAAAGGAGGATCACAGAGAGCTTGTAGTACCTGAAATTAAAGAGCAAATTGTTTCTCACACAGATCCATTGTCATTTGGCCATAAATCAATCTGAGGCTTGATAAAATAAACATGATTTTGAAATATTGTAAATGGTCTTTTTAGATTAAACTGTCATTTAAGCAATTTTCAAAACAAAAAAACTCTAAATCTAACACATGAGATGCAATATTGCTTTTCCTGCCCATATAAACAATGTTATTACTCAGAGTAAAGGGTCTCATAAAGGCCACATATCTAATCGTACATTGTTAAAGGCACTTATAAAAAAATAAAAAAATAAAAAAATGATTAACCCACTTTGCCTAACAGCAGAAGTGATAATCTGAGACTGTGTCCAGAAGAATAGATAATGATGACACACTTGACACTACGGGTGCAATCTGTGATTTGATCCCTGGTCCAAAAAGCATCTTTTATCAGTAAATCATGGATATGAAGTGTTTTAACTGTCAATATAACCCAGACGACAACATACTATACAGCTTGCACCAAAGGGGAAATTCCTTCTAACAACAACACTAAATAAACCCTGCAAATGCATTTATATTTATCTACCTGCATTAGCAATGTATTCAGTGGCAACATTCAGCACTAATGCAGGAAGTAGCGTTATATTCCTTTGGATACCAAAGGTGTGAAGGTCAAGGAGATGGATGGGCACTTTGACATTTTTTTTAATAAATTGAACAATGATTATGAACTTTTTTATAGTGATTTAATTTCCATTAATTCAGCCACAAATTAGTTGCAACATTAAGATATGTAAAGGTCTAGCCACATGAAAGTGTTAGCTCTTCTGCAGTTTGTATCAACATGCATCAACAAAGAATCATATTTTGCTAATGAAAAATAGCTGCACAGAAGACAAGACTAATATTAAGTTTTGACTACATTTGGACTCTCATTATGGCTGACTAGCATTTGTTTGGCCTGCATCTTTGAGCTCCTTTCAGAGACACATTTGACAAGAACAGCAGCACTGAACCCCAAAACCAATCTGGGTAATGTTTGCTCACCGTCTCTGAAACATGACCACTTTATCTGCCGTCAGGTCCGACAGCTCCAGTTTTTTGCCCTTTTCAACTACATCAGGATGTTTGCGAACCATCAGCCATCCAACGTGGGCGAAGAAGAAACCCCGAGTGGCATTGTGGGGGTCTGCGTCTGTCTCGGAGTACTTGTGGTGGACACGGTGGTCCCTTGCCCACTCATATATGTCATTCTGTTCATAAAGAGAGAGGCAGAGATAGAGAGGATTACATGAGGGACAGATACATATACATGGGAGTTTCAGATCATCAGATTAAGGTCAGAGATAAAACAATAATTGCATATTACTCAGATATTTGACTGAAATCATATGCACTTACTTGGGAAGCATACTATTGCCATTTATTATTGTTAGTAAATGCTAGCAAGTAAATGTGATGAATATTAAGCATTAAGATCCCCTCCATTCCGGTTTATTGATAAATAAAAAATACTGAAGCTCAAACTTTAGTCAAGAAACATTTATCAAAACATGTTGAGTGGAAGGCAACCTAAAGACGAAGTAGCAACTACCAAGGAATAAAGTGAAGACATGGAACATTTTTGGTCCGATTCCCCTCTTAGGATTACTAAAGGTGCAGCTGATATGTACATATGTTCCTGTTTTACCTGAAAGGCCATGGAGTTGGCAAACGCTAGGAAGACTCGCAGGGGAAAAGAGGCCTTATAGGATCTGTGGCTCCATAACCTGTGTGCACCAGCAGTCACACCGAGAGCACTGACAAGGTACAACAACGCAGCTGGAAGAAAGAGAGGTGGATAGGACACATCTTAGGGGAAGCTGTCACCACCACACTGAGATTAATTTTATACACATGAGATCAGAGTCACCGGGACAGCATGTTCTTTCCATTACACCCTGGCCGCTTTGTTCAGAAAAAAAGTTATCCATGTGGGGAGATGGGCAGTGTGAGCACGCAGGTCTGCCCTCACTCTGTTGTTGTTGTTGTAAAACTGCTGAATGTGTTTCTATGTGAGGCCTAGACAAGACTACCCAGGATTTGAGACCCGGGGGCTTCTGACTTGCAAAGAGCATTCTGTTGTGGTGCCACCCAGCTCACAATGGGATGTCTATGGGAATGGTGATTGTGCTTTGTCTTCTCCTGTGAAATAATATGCAGCTCAGCATTGCAAAGAGAGGGGGAAATTATGCAGTGCCAGGGTGGAAACAAAGTTGACACTGTTCAAAAATTCAAATCATACCAAGATAGTCTACATATATAGGGCATACATTGAAATTATTTAGCAAACAATTTATCTAGTAAAACTGAAATAATACTTTCAATTTGGGACATATGCAACAGCCCAACAAGCCCAAATAGTTTACAACCAACGACAGGTTTGAGCTCATAAAAAAGGGCACAAAATAGATTTGGATGGATGTGTCAATCAAAATTGCAAGGCCGGTGACACATTCGCCATTATTCCCATAGGCATGACCCCTCAGGCTGTATGTATTGTAGTTAGCAATGCTCACACAACATCAGCACATTCTGTTCCCCGACGGTGGCCTAAGGGAGAAGGGAAAAAACTGAATGCTGCACATCCAGCCTGCCACAGTATAGTAAATACTTACTAAATGCAAGAGTTGGAACCGATGCGGAGGGCACGAGAGTCAGTCCATAAAGCGCACCCAAATGTAAGAGGCACATCAATATGATATTTCTCCACACCAGCATCCTCGGCGGTTTTGGACCCTCTTTCATTTTATAGCTGTCGTCAAAAACATCCTCCACTGTCGATGTTTCTGCCATAGCACCCCCGTTCTGTTGCTTGTCAGCGTGATGATTCCTGGTTTCCGTTTCGGTCATTTTGATGAAAGGGTCCCGGTTCTGTAAAAGCAGTGCGCAGCAGGATTAAAAAAAAGAGGGATGTTGCTTAGTTAAATGCGCACGGCAGGATGCAGAAACAGAGAAAAAAAAAAAAGTACGGCGGCTGGCTGTGTACATGCAGCAGTCTGCGGTTCTCTCCAGCAGCACCGACATCAAAAAGTGTCTGAAAGTGTGCCATTCCTTTGAGGCATAATCTTAGTAGTATTTACCTATTGGTTTTTGGTATGCCGCTGCCGCTCTACTGGTTCTGATAAACGGTATGTACCGGTGATGTTCCACTGTCAGCAGTTATATCCCTCCACCGCCATACAGATTCGTGTTGGCATATCCCAATTATGATTTTTTTAAATATGCGACTTAAATGGCTCGTCACTCATGTTTCTCTTCTAGAAACCACTTTTCACCGACTGTGTGCCCCTCTTATGAGTGTAATGATTCATTCTGCGATTCTTAGTGATATGCCATTTTGACTACGTCGCTTCTTTTGAATCTGCGTATGTCTTATGAAAACCGCGTGTAGCACATCTTCCACTGCCACACACCGCTAACGTTAGCGGTTTATAAAACGTCTTAACATGGAAAAACGGTGGACGATGCCGCTGTCAACTACAGGTAGCCTACTGTGTAAAACCTGTTGGAAGATTAATGCTTAATGCCATAATACTACACTCGAAGATAACCACTTCCTGTAGTGGGCAACTGTCACCGATTAGCTAGCTAGTTGAACATCAAACTTTTCTCGTGAATGGGATAAGCTGGTAGGGCTAACGTTAGCCGCATGTGGGCGTATTGAACACATAGCTATACCAATGGACGTGCTTTCTTGTAATTTGTTAACTTTAATAAACACATTAAGTTCTTACATTAATTTAAGAAGTGGTATATACTAGTGCCACAACGGTAATATGCCATGCAGGCAGAAGTTAAAGCAGCGTCAGAGTCGTAAACTGTGAACAGCAGCGACATCATTAGTCGAATGTGTTACTAACGTTACTTTATAAAAATGCCCATTCCAATTCATTGTACTGTTTGCCCAGGTTGAGCCTACTCACCTTGTGCTCTCCAGCCGCTTTTCACTATAGAGTAAGATACCAAAGCTTCAGGAGATCCAGGTACTCGTGAGGTGCAGGTTAAAATGAAGATTAATACACGTTAGTTAACACTGGTGCTGCGTTGGTCCCCGGTTTCTGAAGTCCACTTATTCTGTCTGAGGTCGTTTTAAAGCAATTGGTCGATGAGGAAATTGGTGCCACAGGCTCTGAATATCCTATTGGCTGTTTGCTTAACTAATAATAACCACCCTCCGTTTTGTTCCACCATCAAAAAAGTCTTATCATATATGTAATCCAAAGCCCATTTCCCAACTGTTCAAATCAACCTCTCGATCAATATCACTTTTAATCTTTTGGAACGGTGAAAGAAATGTAAATACAGGTCAGCTCATCATGATGTCATACAGCAATGACGGTCTTCAGTCTGACATGTGGCCATCAAAGAATTTGCATTCATATGACTGTGCCCTTTAGCCCAATTGGCATGTCACTCTTTTCCAAACAAGTACAGACAATGTGCAATGCAAATGCAATTTTGTTGTTTTGCAAGCTTCATTTAATTTCATAACATGTCTAGTCTAGGTTGTAAACTGTGGCTAAAATGTCCCTTCAGGGAATTTTTCCAGCAGAATACAGTAAAAAGAATCCTAATTTTCCTCAAATGTTAGCATCAACAATCAAAGATTGTGTGAAAACGTTGCCGCTAGGGTGTGATTATTATATGTATCAGACTTAGTACTTGCTTTTCTCAAGTACATGCTTTTCAATCAACAAAATGTGTTAAGTTAGCCAGAACAAAAGCAGAGAGCAGTAAAATACGTAAATAATGATTATATTAACATATATACCCTTGCACCCTGGCAGTGTTGTCAGGGGGGAGAAAAAAAGGTTATTTCCCAGTCTTTCCCACTCACACTGTCTGTGCATCATCATCCCATCACTTTACTCAAGAGATAAAAGAACATCCCATATAAAAACCAAGGCCACCTTGTATGACCTCATATGAACGGTGGTAACCTCTTACGAAAACTTGATCCACTCATACTGTACTCTGTCATGTTATGACCTTAAGTGAACTGGAATGAATGGGATGTCTTATGGAAGGATGCCCCCAAATAAGTTGTAATACCACCATCTGCTGCACAAATATAGCAACTGCATGGAAGACAGAGAGAGGCACAGCGGCAAGAGTTGGACACATTAATAGAAACAGAATATAATAAAATCAAATGTGACAGAGCTGCCAAAAAATGATCATTTTGTGAATCTTATAAAAGATAACCATGGTGCAATAGACAAAATTACTCAACTCTATGGTCAGTCACCTTCCACCTGTCCACTTTCTGTAGTAAAGCAACATTTGCATATTTTATACACCAAATCAAAAGTTGACAGATTAATTGATCAAAATTACATTTGTGGCCTAGAAACCAAGTCCTTAAAGAAAATCTAATCCAGCAAATATAGAAAAACACGTGGCAGAACCACGGGTGTAAAAAATCCAATATCATTTAGCATAGTACTAGGGGTGGAAATGGTCCTAAAATAATGTCACAATATTATAGCGTATATCTGCCATAATGATATTCTTGATTATATAAAAAATACCAACAATATGTTATTAATAATTTCAAGAACATACAATTGCAACAGAGACATTTTATAGTTTGTCATCTTAAACATTAACAGTTAGCCTTCACATATTCAGTAAATTAAAAAAAACTTAGCTCCCAGTTTGTTTTTAGATTGAAGATTCCGCATTTAATACAAATAGTACAACAAAGTGCACATCTAAACCGTTGCCAAATTAACATGCAATGACATCAACAATTTGGGATCTTGCCATTATCAAGATGGGATATCGCACACCCCTTTCCAGTAGATCCTTATTCAATGCCCCATTAGCTTCCTAAAGCAACTGGAGTTGGCTTCAAGTTGGAAGGGTTGAAGCCCACCATTAAACAAAAAGCATCTGCTACCTCTCAAAAAGTAGCACCACTTCACAATGGGGAGTATGGGGGAACATATCCACAGGCACAGCCAGAGTTGGAGAAAATGCCTCTCCTGTGAGTTTCTTCTGCAGGTCAGGAGCACAACAAAGCTCCCTGAAATTCCGCATAGCCTCCCCATCTGTTTTGCAAGAAACGTAGACCAGCCTGCGGATAGCAGGGTGGTTTCGTAAAGCTCGGACCACTCTGTGGTGCAGGCCAGCTCGAGCAGGGTTAACCACCGCTGTCACAAGGCCTCCACCTGCGGGGCTCAACTTAGACATAAGGCCAGGAAGCACCACCTCTGCCTTCCCAGGGACAAACTCACAGTTCCGTACATTATTGAGAGCTGCGTTGTGTCGAGCATCTTCCACTGCCTGTTCTATGAGCTCTATACCAATAATTCTGTCCACTCTGGGAGATATAGTAATGCCTATGGCTCCTGTTCCACAGCATACATCTAGGAGAGTACCACCAACGTCTGTTCTTCCTCCACCCTCCTCAGGGTTTGGGACACACAGGTGTCTCACTGTGCTATACAGCACCTCAGCAGCTGCCTGGTTCACCTGGAAAAAAGCATCGGCAGAAATGCGGAATTTGAAGCCCAGCACCTGTGAATGACAAAACAGAAATTTAAAAAGAAAATAATGTACTCATTTATGGATGTTGTGTTACTGGCTCCCAATTACAGAAAATTAGAACTTAAAGGGAGTTTGCTGCATCTTCATCATCACCATCACATTGCATTATGGTAACTGTAGGATCCAGTGTTTCTGGAACATGAGCCTTATTTATCTGCAAATACATTTTGGGATATTGCGTATTGTGCCGTTGCTAAATCAAATTTTCCCTTTATCAGACAGTGACAGTGGATAGAAAGGGAAAAGGGGAGAGAAAGTGAGGCGATGACACGCAGCAAGAGGCCGCAAGTCGGATTCAAACCCGGGCCGCTGCAGGACTCAGCCTACATGGGGCGCACGCTCTTGCTGGGACTGGCTAGAGGTCGCGCCAACCCTTTTTTTTTTTTTTTTTTATCCGTCCCATGCTAGTCCCAAACTTTACAGAAGTCTGATGTTGCAAAAACTTGAGTAAAGTAGTGTTATTTTTACTGCTAACAAATGTGTCAGATATTGGGAAAACATTGTCTTCCAGTCTCTTTAAATGTCATTTAATGTCACTATTAAATTAGCAACAGAATAAAAGTATCACAATCTTAAAAACACATTACAGTGTTATTCGCAAATGTAAATTGCTTTTTACATTTTAAGTTTTTTTTAGCCTGGATTTGCATTTAGACAAAATTGTAGCAGCAATTGACATTGTCAACAGACCGTTTGTCTGTCTGTTTCAGTTGGACACAGTATTATAAAGTTACAATGCTGGAATATTATAATGTTTGCTGTATGCCATGTGAAGTCCCTAACAGATTATCTGTAATCTTGCCCCGATGGTGTATATTACCTCCTCGTATATGTGTGGCTGACCATGCAGGAGCTGGTAGGGGGATTCCTCATGAGTGCAGCGAGTCATGGTGCTCTCCTGGAAAAACAGTGAATCAAGCTGACAGAGTGATCCAGGACCCCGCGTGAAATAATCCACTAGGTTAGCCTTATGGACTGCCACCTCTTTTGGGGTGAGTGTCTGTGGATGGAAGTACACTATAGCCATGGTGCGGCCATCTGCGTTGGTCCTCACTGTGACCTCTCTCCAGTGACCCCCAGCGTGGAACAGCAGACAGGACTCCAGGGAAGAGAGGCGGATGAAGTCCTGGTAACATCTGGCTACCAGTTTGTGCTTCTCTGGCATGTTGAGCAGGTGGTCTCCGTTGACGCAGACAATGTTTCCCTTCTTGCCTGTGCCCACGTAAAATCCAACTGTCTTTGGATTTCCATCCACTCCTCTGTTGACGGAAAATGTAGACTTGTTGCGGTAGCCATCCCTAACTGGTGATGGCAAAACAGGCAAGACAGGAAAGCTGAGTTTTCCTCTGACAGGTGAGGGGGATTGTGATTGGAAGTCACCCGACAGATTCCTGGAGAGCTGAGACAGTATTCTTTCCTGATGCTTTTGCTTGAGCTCAAGTTGCTCATCATAACTCAGCCTCCACAAAGGGGTGACCACATCAGCTAGCCTTTCCTCCCAGGACAGATGATCAGTTGAGGGAGGTTTCTGGTGACTTTTTCTCCTCTTTGATGGTGGTTTCCTCTGGTCAGCTAAAATAGTGTCACTAGTAGAAAATAGACAGGCTTGCCTCACAGGATACAGCATCTTGTGTGTGAGAAATATGACTGACCTGCTGCGTGTAGATGCCAAAGCCATTTTGACTTTTAAAGAAGTAGCTAGTGTGGTTTAAGGTGCTGTAGGTGTTAGCTAGTGTCACGAACACGATCAATAAAGCTAATGGGCTTTCCACACAACTCGGAACCTGAATATTTCCGGACCCTTAATATAAAAAGTCCCATAGAAAGCCACTCTAAGTCGGACTTCCTACAGCAGACTGTAAATATGTCTCTCTTAATACATCCATGGTTTCTACTTGTAAACGATTACCGTTGTTTGACATCACACAAAAATGGCAGCAGCCCTGGAAGGCATTTTTGAACGGCAACGTAACGCTAAATTAAACTTGCCTGTATTGAGGTATAATGTAATGTATGTAATATTTAGCTACATTTTCAAGTATAATGTTACCTCATATGTCCATTTTCTTCCTTTTCCCTTTCTATGATTTATAAAGGGGGCTGTGCCTCTGAGAGTTCATGTGTGTAACGTTACACTGGCCAAAGAAACATCAGTTCGTCGTCGTGCTCCTAGAACGCTTGAAGCTCGGAAGTTTAGCTAATGAGAAGTACAAATTTCATTTGGTAATGCGAACGACGACATACACGTTTTAGGCTTTCCAGTGTTCAATAGAAGTTGTACATTTAAACTGGGAAATTATGATGACCTCCGACTAACGCCACCACTTACTTCACGGTTTTAAAATTGGTTTTATCATCGGGTGCATGCATGGTGGTCCATTCAACTGTTATGACGTTTTATTAACGAGCCAGATAACCGCACGTCATCTCCATGCGCCTCTCAAGGCAAGTAAACATTTCCGCTGTGTCGCGATCGCGATGGACTCAAACAAGGACGAAGCGGAGCGGTGCATTAAAATAGCCCTAATTGCGATCAACAACAAGCAGCCCGACAAAGCCAGGAAGTTTCTAGAGAAGGCCCATCGCTTATTTCCGACAGATCAGGTCAAAAGTACGTCGAATTAACATCTATTTCGTCAGTGATTTATTTTTATTTTTTTTATCTCGGATGGTGGGCCATCGATTTGAAACCAAATAAGCTAACGTTAGCATAACCGCCTTAACGTTACACCAGCTGTTCCTAACTAAAACTGGTAGATGTAGTTTTTTTCAGCCCCCACCCGCAATGTCATAGCTGTCATAGCTGGTTACTTAATATCTTTAATAGGTGCTTACTTATTCGCAGTTCTTATTGGCGTCCTTGTTAGCAGTTTCGCTAACCGCTAGCTCACTATGTCAGTGAATTGTCTGGTTATGAACTAGACTCAACTGTCATCCTTGCATAATATGGCTCCACTATCTTTACAGACTTATTGGAGTCGTTAGTGCATAATGGAAAGCCTCCAGATGAGAATGGCAGTCCTGTAAACGGAGACAGACCCACTATGAGGCACCGCAGCCACGGAGAGGAGCCTGATGGGTCCGCCCCGCGAGCCACAGACTCGGCTAAATCCTACACCGCAGATCAGCTGGAGGCTGTCAGAAAGTTAGTGCACATGTGGATCTTTTCTTTTGTTTTAGTAATAACGTTACTACGCAACCAACGACACAGTAGCGTTGAACAACTTAAGAGACACAATATATGTTACTCAGTACCCTGATATTAATCAATAATGTCACATTGTGGTTCTATATTGAAGTACATTTGTTCGATTTAGATGTAGGGAATAAACATATAACTGGACAATATAATTTCTACCAATGTGTAATGGTCAAGCACCTAGAAGCACGGATTGATTTTAAAAACGAGTTGTATTGCACTAAGTGAAATGAGAATATTTCAAATTGGCAAATTAACTGGACAAAGTGATGCTAGATTACACACACTATATTCAGAGTTTTGCTGGGTGACCCTTCACTGTGAGACTGAAGTTGTCTAATGTTTACAGAGAGCAATCAGCATCCTTAGAAATACTGTAAAAATCCCTGGATGGATTTTAATACTCTCAGAATTATCATTTGCCCTGCTGATGCAATAAAAAGTGTTTGTGTCATTACTGTTATCTTAATGAGGTATTTGATGTCACATTAATATTCCAAGTGATGTAATTATGTTTCCATTTTTCCTTTGCAATCTGCTAACTATCTCTGGTGGGTGTTTGTTTTTTTGTTTTTTTGACTGCAGGATTAAGAGCTGTAAAGATTATTACCAAATTTTGGGGGTTGAAAAGACCGCCTCTGAGGAGGATCTTAAAAAGGCTTACAGAAAGCTGGCTCTAAAATTTCACCCTGATAAAAATCACGCACCTGGAGCCACAGAGGCATTTAAAGGTAATTTTAAAAGTAATTTCAAGGGCTGTTCTCTAGGGAACGTCTAAATGTAAGTTTATTAAGTGCAAATCTGTGGGGGCTTTTTGTGTGTGTCTTACAGCTATTGGTAATGCCTATGCCGTGCTGAGTAACACTGAGAAACGAAGGCAGTATGACCAGTATGGAGAGGAGAGATCAAACACAAACAGACACAGACACCATCGTGATTTTGAAGCCGACATCTCACCGGAGGACCTCTTCAACATGTTCTTTGGCGGAGGCTTCCCATCGAGTAAGTAGATGCCAGATGATCAGGTCATTTGTGATGATGATGGACATTGGTGCAGTGCTATGGAGGCCCAGGAGGGTTGTGGTTTTCGTGTTTGGAGTAAACATACACTGTTGGCTCTCCTCCTCCCGAGTCAAACAGAGCTGTCCGACTGGCTGTTCAGCCTTGGGAATCTCCTTCTTTTTTTTTCACTTTGCCTTTGCATTTCATTTGCCACAACCAATAAAAACACAGAAAGATCCCAATGGGAAGCCAGGCTAAGCACAACTTTATCACACAATCTTATCATTAATATTGTACAGTATGATAAAATGGGCAAGATGTTTTTTCTCTGTGATACTTGTTGGATTGAAAATACTCTGCTGTGTGGTTATTTCATTCCATCTCCTCTGTAATTAGCAAATCCATTGCACTGCAGTAATTAATGTCTGTCTTTGGCTTTGTCTTTGCTTGACCAACCTTGTTAAAAATGGAACTCTGCCTGTTAACGTAGTTTCTAAAGAATTCTTTCTGTCTGGTTGAATATGTGATTATCATACTCCTAAGCATTGGTTTCACATGGCTGTTAACTTCATCTATCTTTTTTTTTCTGAAATTGTTTTCAGGCAATGTACACGTTTACAGAAATGGAAGAATGCACTTTGCACACCATAATAGACAAGAAAGACGAGAGCAGCAGAGAGATGTAAGTCCTGTCTGTAATACTCTAATCACACTTGGATTTGACACCAGCTGAGGCACTGTGTGGCCTGTAATAAAACTGCAATCAGGTTGTTTTGTTTTTTTCTCTGGACAGGGAGGTCTAGCTCTGTTTGTCCAGCTGATGCCCATCCTAATCCTCATCATTGTTTCTGCTCTTAGCCAGATGATGGTCACCCAGCCTCCCTACAGCCTTAGCTACCGCCCGTAAGTGTTGCTCCACTCAGAGAACTTACTGAGGTTGCATAAAATGTCTCATCTGACTTACTCTCTTATTATGTCTGCTCTGTACATCAGGTCTGCTGGACATATTCACAAAAGGCATACATCGAATCTGAAAGTGCTTTTCTATGTGGGCGAACGTTTCAATGAAGAATATGCTGGGAATAACCTGAAGAATGTTGAGAGAAGTGTAGAAGAAGACTACATCTCTAACCTCAGAAACAACTGTTGGAAGGAGAAGCAGCATAGTAAGTTTACAGGAGGACTGCACCCAGCAGTTAATTTGATTGATTAATCTGCCAGGTATTTTCTCAATTAATCAGTTGTTGGTTGCCATTTACTACTTTACAGTACTGCAACTGTAAAGTATGCCACCTTGACTTAAAATTAGGTGTGTTCTTAGTTCATTGGTGACAATTGGTGTTATAATAATAACAAATAGCATCCCTTTTTAAGTTCCTTACAACAGCTGACAAAGGATTAATTTACCTATGTCATATTTTAAAGATTAGTTGATTGAGACCTTGCGTACTGAAATACGCTCTTGTACTTTCAGAGGAAGGCTTACTGTATCGTGCTCGTTACTTTGGAGATTCTGGGTTGTACCAAAGGGCACAGAGAATGGGGACTCCCAGCTGTTCCAGACTATCTGAGATTCAGGTTATAATGGATGGTTAAAACCACTTGCGCACATATGGGTAAGTTGCCACAACCATCAGATCACAATGTAATGTATTATTTACTATACTGTAATGTTGCATGGCAGTATAATTGCTACTGTATACATGAATTGCAAAGACTCCAGTATTTTTGTGTATTTTATCCCACTATATACACATCACTCTTCTTTACAGTTGACAGTTTTCCAAAGCATTACAGAGGTTTTTGTAATAATTTACAACTTTTTAGGCTGCTGTTGCTATTCGTTTTGAAAAAGAAATGCATTTCTTTAATATGTAATCCATTACAGCAAGTGTTTAGTCTTTTAACTCAGTGACACATGGTAATGCAGTTGCAAGCAGGGACTGACAACTGATATTCAAGAGTCAGCTGTGTTGTCTCAGATGTCTGCGTTTGCCACGGGCACTTTACTGCACTAACAAGAAGAGTTTTTAAATCAGGTCCTGTTAACAACAGCATTACCCTGTGAGGCACTATAAAATAAATAAGGCCAACTGGGTCACAGTGATGAGTTAGCTGTCTCCAGCAAAGTAGCTGCATGTTAGTTTTAATGCTAAAATGAACAAAACCCCATGGCTAAAAATATTCAATGATTTAAAAAATGGTGCACTGTGTAGTTTGGAATACTAGTAGTTAATTGCATTAGTATTAGTATTGGCTACAATTGTCTGTATGATCAATTTCTTCTTGTAGCTGTTCCTCTGATACTGAGCATTGCACATTGTGTCCCTCCTCCAGTCCCTGGGATACAGTTCCCACAACATTTCTAAAATCTGTCCTTTCTGTCTTAGGTCCCAGCCTGCTCTCTACTATCAAATACACTCTCACACCCGGGTGTTACCTCAGTATTTTAAAATAGACAGTGTTCACCGCTTCTTAAAACCCTCTGTAGATCCAGCCAAGTTAGGGGGCCTGAAGTTTATTGAGTGTCATATGGTCTTTGATAAATTTCACTCTGGTTTTGCCACTATATGCAATATGCCACAAAATGCAAGCCTTTTTATAGATGTCTTCTTTGGTCGGTCTTTGTGTTTTAAATTGTACTTTTTTCTACTTTATGTGTGAGTGAGTGAGAAGAACTTTGTTACTGTGTTGTTGTTTTCTTGAAGGTACTTCGTAATAGAGGCCGACCGATATGAGGAATTTCCCGATCTATTGGTATCGGCATTTATAATGGCCGATTTAAAAAAAAAAAAAAAAAAAAAAAAAAAAGTGATAATAATAAATTCAAATATTTATTCATTCAAATAAATTATTCTGATAAATGAATATTTAAAAACTAAAACGGACTGTCCACCATGTTATGAGTGTTGGTATTGCATAGTTGGTCCACCAGAGGGCGGTGTTTTTTTATACATTTTATTTATCAGAACTTTAATATATTTTGATGTTCCTCTGTTCTGTTGTGACAATAAAACAAATTATTATCATATTATTTTAGTCAGAACTCACAAATAACTACAAATAACTCATGTTAGGGAAATCCGTTTGTTTTGTCATGTCTTTCTGTATATTGTGTTTTTTAACATATATCTCGATACCGGATTTTTAAATAACTAAATATTCATATTGGTATGGGCCTAAAAAACTTGGGCTCTGCTATGTAAATTAACTTCACTTACAAGTGCTAATGATTTACTTGGACGATTTGTGTAAAGGTTTCTTGGCTGTCTGTGCATCCAGTAAGAGTTAATTCCATGTAGAGTGACAGCTGCAAAACTCTCACTGATTCTTTTGTTTTTTTGCAGGTTCGTCGGTACTTGAATCTAATTAGAAGAAATCGGTCAGAGCCCACTCAAATTGGAACATATTTCTGCAGCAAACCAAGAGAATCAAAAATGCCTTACATGCAGTGGGCAGTGACCTCATCAGGGAACCTCATGACAACGTGGTTGTGATTGACTTCCTGTCGAACTGTGAGAAGCTTTGAGTTGACTGCTGACATTTTCTTACTCCAGTGTCTTCAGGATGGTGAGAGTCCGCTGGGCGTCACGGTCGAAACTAAGGGCATAGTTGTCTATTTGAACGGTAAACAAAGCTGCTAAGATTAGCTTCCTCTGTCCCAGTCTTTAAAACTTTTTTTTTTTTTTTCCTTAAACATTTTTGAGAAACCTCATGGCCTTCTCATAGACAGAGGACTGAGCCACTCACAAGGAACGTGTGTAATTTTTATAGTTCTTAACCAATGTAAATATTCATTTTACTTTTAACAGTGCAGGGTTTATTGAAGTTAATATCATTTAGTATGTTATTTTGTTGATTTGCTTGTAGCTTGTTGATCATAAGTATTGAAAATTGTTGCACAAATAAAAGTAAACCATATTTATTAAATTAACACGCTAAACTTGTATAAAAGTATCTTTGAATTAAATTTGTCCGATGGTTGTCTGGTGCATATTGTCTCTTTTAAACAAGACCGAGTCTTAGTGAGCCTGTTATGTAACTTACCTGTGCTAACGTCAGCGTGCTAACAGTGACAATTCTAACGTGCATATGCTAAGCAGGTGTACAATGGCACCACCTGATGGGAGTTGAGAGCAAATGTGAATTGCGACAAGTAGCATACAAGATGTTAACGAGAGACTTATGTAATGTCAAAACAGTAAAAATGGACCTACGTGACGACGCTCGTTCACATCTGGCTACAAGTTATCGAACACAAGGCTGTCCCTTGAATGGCGTTTTGAGCCAACGTTAGCAGTCAATCATAGATAGCTAAAAACGTTTTTGAAATGATTTCAGTCTTCGGTTATTGTTTGTAGTGTTTGTTTTTATATTAAAAGGTTAATTTCTATAATATTTAAATCTGAACATGCGCAATTCACATCTGCACTCAACTCACATTGGGTAGTGACAGTACATGCTCACGTTGAGTCCAGCGTGTTAGCATGCCAACATTTGGTAATAAGTTCCAAACACAAAGTAGGCCTACAGCTGAATGTCATTGGTTTTGCAGGTTTTTGTCAAATTTAGGGAACATATTTTGACCTGAAGATAGTATACTTTTTATGACACTCCATAATAGTTTATTATATATTTAAGCTGGACTAAAGTGGCCCAACGGACTGACCTTGGCATCCCTAGAGACACCGCCAGCATGGCTACAAACACCCTCATACTTTTGTCACATCATTGATTTCTTATGAGTTGGAAACAAACACTCCAAGAGCAAATGAATGAAAAAATAATTTATTTGTTCGTGTACTTTAAATCGTTGGAAAATACAAAACACAAGTTTCAGGTCATATTTGACTATCAAATACATATGGTAAGCCATTCACTTATGGGTGTGACTTGAGTCACATGAGTCTTCACTGTTGAGTCACCTGCAACCAGGCGAGTAGCTGCCATGAAGTTGGTTTCAGGAAACCCACGATACACCAACAGAGACAGGTCCATGCTACTTCAGGACTTTCTTTGTAGTGCCATTTGGAGCCCTAAGATACAGTTTTAAAAAACAAAGGCCATGCTTAAACCACCAGCCTGCTTTCACAGCACATGCATTGAGTTCAGCTACTCGGGGACAGGAGCGCTCGGTCAGCAGCACTCTTCGATCAGCAGCTCCCCTGAACAGTACAGTTTCCTCTTGATGGCCCTAAAGCTCGTACTCAGTGTCTGAGTGTGTTGGTGCCTTTGAGAAGTCTGTGGTGACTTGCTTCCCTTAAAGAGCTTCTGAAACTTTGGCCACAGTCCGCTGGACTCGAGCCTCAGCACCAGGGTTACATGGAAGGTCGGGACCAGGGTGGCATCCACTGCTATTTGGTCCACAGTGCAAATGGAGCCCTGATCCCCCCTGTCCACACACAGGTCGATGAGCGCCCCCCTGAGGCCGCAAGGCTCGCTGGCAGCCAGGTGCAGCAGCTCCTTGCTGATATGGTGCAGCAGACAGTCATGTAGGATGATTTTGGAGCAGCCCAGGATGTGTGATGCATCGGTGAGACTTTGTGCTATTGTTCCTACAAGCTCAGCAGCCAGAGTCTCCTCCAGGGGATAACAGAAGAAACTGCTGTCCGAGTCTGACAGGGACATGTCTGCAACAGATCCTGAAACAAAAGAAGAGGCCTACGGGTTAAAGTTTTGTCTCGTAGTCCAGAAAAAATGAGGTCACCCCAAAAAAAAAAAAATAAACACTATACGTCTCCTTTAACCCTTTTGTTCTTTGTCAGTTCATGTTCTCTTTTGAAAAATGCAAGCCAACTAAACAAACTTAAAACTGAAAAATAGGCCTACAGCTTAGTTACATGTCAATCAACCCAAACAAAACATAAAATTAAGCCTCCCGACAGATAAAGCCAGCAGCACTTACCAGTTTCACTACTGCTGCCGTGATGGTCCGCTGCTTGTCTCTGATGGACCCCCTTCAGCTCAGTCAGCCTCTGCAGAAGTCTGCCCCAGGACAGCCGCTTTGACTCCCTGTCCTCCGCCGGAGACGGAGGAAAGCTGCCGTACAGGGAGTTGTTACAAGAAAATGACATATTTACAAAAAAAAATAAACAAAAAGATCTAAGTGTTTCAAAAAAATAAAAACATAAAAGTGCTAAGGTATCCTTCGATCGACGGTGGATACCTCCTCCTGAGCCAGACCAGCTGGGAAACACTGACTGCAACAATGGAACAAAGCGTTAAATAGCGAAGCCAGGATGCTCCGCCCATTGGATTTCTTAACCAATGAGGTTTCAGCTCACGTCTCCAGCGCTCTACCCTGCCTGGTAACATTTTTGTCTTCTGATGGGGCAAAGGCCAGGCCCCCCCCCCACCCCCATCCTGATCCGGCAAGGGTCCGAGACCCAACCAAACAGCTTTAGGAAAAGAAATATGAGCTTTAACAGCCAAACCGACGGGCCAATCAGCGCTGGTCGTCACAATGCCATGAAACCCTAAAAAGACACACCCCCTGCAGTTTTGGGACAAAAAAGATATGATGAAAGAACTCGGGGAAATGTCCTTCTGACACGTATCCCACGTATGCCTCGTGCGCGTTAATGATCGGAAACTTAAGTCACTTTAAAAGTCATACTCCAGCCAATTTAGTGATATTATGGACTAGGCCTGTTGAGACAAAACAAATATCTATTATAAGTCTTAAAGTAGTAGAGCTTACCCTCCACCTTATAGGCTACATTTAATCAAGATTTAATTTAAGATTTAATCTAGATTTTCTTGCCAGAGAAATTGTCTTACATAGAATCAGTAGCCTACATTTGTTATATGTGTGCATCAGTTTATTTTTATGTGTTAGAATATGTTTCATGAATTCCAAGAATTTTGCTATTCTTTTTAGAGAAATCTAAAGTAGCCTAGCCTTAAGATCAACTTTAGAGACACCTCTTCTCCTGATTTCCGTCACGTACACACACATGGACCATCCCCCAACCCTTTCAGACACTCCACTCTTGCTCAATATCGAATTAAACATCATTAGCTGGTCTTTGTATATTTTTTTTGTTTTTTCATATGTTAAATGAGTAAGGTTTTCAAGCAGTCTCGCCTGAAGCTAAATTAGTTCTCTGTGTTTTAAGTTTGATAGACCAGGGAGTGTCAGCCTGTGTGAATTTAATGGTGGGCACACATAAGATAATGATGCTGGTCAAACTCTCAAATCTCAAAAATATCTCACATTAATGCTTAGTCTAAAGCTGCACAATAAAGCTCAGCCCCAGTCCTGTTTAACATAATTTGTTAGAACAGTTTAGCAAGGAAATCAATATGCAATCCTACTGTTAGAAAAGACATGGGTTATAGTGGTAAAACTTGAGAATGTGATATTTAGAATATATTTAGACGGATTTGAGATACGTATACACACACACACACACACACACACACAGCCAAGCCCAAAATTATTCATGCCTCTGGAAAATTTGGACTTAATTACTTTTATTCAACCAACAAGTTTTTTCTTGGTTAGAAATGACACCGGCGTCTCCCAGAAGATAATGAGACAATGTACAAGATCCATCGTTGTTGAAAAAACGTATTACTCATCTTTTATTTAGATTAGAAAAAAAATTGGCACGTCCAAAAATTATTCATACCTGTCTCAATAATCAAAAGAAAAGCCTTTATTTGCTATTACAGCAATCAAACACTTGCTATAATTGCGGACCAGCTTTGTGTTCAGTGTTACTTTTGGCTTGCAAACATCTTGTGTTTTTTAATAATACTTTGCACTGTAACCACTAGAACTTCAAAGCATTTAGATAAGGTATTGTAGCCCTCTCCTGACTTGTGAGCAGCCAGAATGCACAGCCGCAGGTCCTCAGGGAGCTCCTTTGTCTTAGCCATGACTGTCCACAAACCAAGAGTTTCTGTTTTTCACCTGTTGAGTTGATTAAAACAGCTGTTCCCAATGAATCAGGGTAATTATGAGGCTTTAGAACAGCTTGGACTATTTGGAATTGTGTAGATCTTTGGATTTCCCCCTAGACTGTGACAGTTTGCAAAGGGTATGAATAATTTTGGACATGCCACTCTTTGTTCAAATGTAAATAAAAGATGAGTAATACATTTTTCCACAATTATGCCTCTCTCAGAAACTACATAGTCCTGTTGGGTCTGTCCTAACTTGCGTAGGCTACTTAACAATATATGCAGATGGGGGCGCCAGTGTACAACCTGTAAATTACAGGCACGGAAGAAGCTTTAACCGTTTGTTTTTGTGTGTGTGTGTGTGTGTGTGTGTGTGTGTGTGTGTTTGTGTAAAAATGCTTATGCCCGAATGCACCTATTGTTTCGTGTGAATGTGCTTATGAACACACAATCTTCAACATGCAATCGTCCATGCATTTTAATTTAGTCACAACTGTGTTTTTTTCTGCTTCTTTACTGTGTCTCTGCATAAAGATGGGGATGTATCATTTAATCAAGCTTGAGCTTTTTCACTCAACTGTTTGGTATACAATTATTTGCAGCATGTTATGGAGGAAAAATGTAAAATGGATAAGAGGAAATAAAGCGTGACAGGCGTTGTGTTTTACAGTTCAAACAGGCCTGAGAGAGTTGTTAGGCTAGCCAGCCTCAGGCTGTGGGATTCATGTATAATACATCTACTACCAAATGGATTCTCATGAGTGGATTTTTTTCTGGAACAATTTGCTTGATCTGAGGTGCATTGGAGTGAATCACAAAGAAAAACAGTAGCTTCCTATATTTTCACCACAGATCAACATCACATTCATACACTACATTCAGTTATTGGTGTAAAAAAGGGATTGAGATTTAAAATAGTTAAACCTGAATTAGCTCAGATACATCTGTCTTCTTCAGAATCTTTTGAATATGCTTGTGTTGTTAATTAATTCAGAAGGGGCGGGTAAAATGTTCCCAGCATTCTGTTTGCCAGGCTATAGCAACAACTGTGTTGTGAGCAGGGTCAATCTCAAATGTTTTGTTGAAGCCATAGCGTAATCATCCTCGTTGGCCTGTGTTTTTATCGTTGCTTGTGACATGGAAAGTGAGATGGCTTCAGGCACTCATAAATCAAACTCAAGGGTAACTATTCCAGCATGTAGCCTCTCATTCCTGTGTCATCTGAGCCTTGTGTTCATCTGGAAAGCCTTTAGCTCAGAGTGCAGGATTCTCTGTTTGGCTTCATGTGCCTGCATCACCTGAAGTTGGAGCTGGGACAGCGTTCCATTTGGGTTTTGATTTATTGCTGGAGGAAGCAGAAACAGACCTGCACTCTCAAGGGGGGCAGGAGAAACTGTGATGTTTGGCAAGTTTTGCTGAGACGCACTCTTCTTTATCAAAGCATTAACACTTTACACACCATCAAATAGCTAGTAGTTTGAATGTTGACTTAATGGAAAGCTAGACTCTGTCTTTTTGACTGACCTTTAATCAGAAATAAATTCTGTGGGTTTCTTTAAGTTTTGGCACATTTGACAAAGAAAAAACTCACTTCTAGCAATTACTTTTGTTTCATGAGCTAAGCTTATGTGAAACAGTCCTTTAACACAAATGTACTTTTTACAAGAAAACCTACTGCCTATCTTGCATTGTGAGCCGAAGAGAGCCAATTGCATGACCACAATTTGAGAAACTCGGAGCATTACAGTCAATTGATTGCATGGGAGTAGGACATTGTTATGGGGTCAGTTTCTTTAAAGAGTGCAAAAAGAATTTAAGGTCCTATCTAATTTGTTTTACTGGATTCAAAGAAAGTTAGCAGTTATGGCTTATAAAAAAAATCAATACAGTGGAACCCTGCAACAGGCTCACAATTAAACAAGCTACACAGAAACACTAAATGCAAGTACAGTGCATGAAATCAAAATATATTACATGTTTTCTCACGTCTCATATCAAATTATTTGTCTTCAACTGATTTTCATTTCAGATTAACTTAACTACACTTCATACATAAATCAGGCGTTATTACTGATTGTCAGTGGCAGCATACGATCACACTGAATGCAAATGTGTTTCCCCTAGTAAAGGAGAAAGGTATTCCCTTTTTCCCTTCACTTACTACCGACTTGACATAAAACACTTAACGGAAGTGAATTATTTGTAGTTTTCAGTATGTGTTGCCGTGCCGTATTATTGATATCGATTAAATGTCTTCACACACAGAGGCTGCATTGCTAAGTGATAGGTGCATGAGAAAGAGAAAAAGTAAATGCGTACCTGATGAACCACATGACATCAGACAGAGACAAGGATCCTGATCATTATTTATGAGTACTCTTATGACTTCCTGTCATCCCTGAATGAAGCTATCTCTCATTTTAGAACCATATGCATTATTTAGCAATGCTGCCAATGTTTGTTTTTTGCCTTTAGTTTGAAATAAACAGGACTTGTAGGGCTGTTGTGACTGCTCCATGAATCTGAGAGTAGGCCTATTCTGGATAGCATCCATGTTTACCATATTTTACAGGACCTTTGTTAAATGCACATTATAGTTTGGTTTCTTTTCTTTTCCCTATAAGGAACAGTTTAACATTTAGGAGGTTTTGCAGAGATTTAGATGAGATGATTGATACGACTAATATATTTGCAAGTTGAATAGTTCAACATAAAGAGAGGAAAACAGCTGAAGCTGTCCAACAAAATCTTCCTAAAGCTAACCAACAGTGAATATAAGCATATTTCCCATAATGCCCACCTGTTGTTTTAATGCTGTCAGTTCAAACTCAAGTCTATACTATTTTATTAATATACTTGTCTTAGGGGATAAATTAAACCTTTGACCTTTGAAGGTCATTTTTACTATTCATTGTCCGGTGAAATCAATCTATGAACATAATTTTTTTCAGGACAGACTGGGACTAAAGACAATTAAATAAATAAAACTAAACATGAATCTTACACATATGTATTATCACACACAGAGCAATACAAGCTAAACTTATCTCCTGTCTAAAACACTTCTCATACGTCTTGGGACATTTTTGCCCTCATGACATTCACTCATGCCAATAATTAAAATAATAATGTCCTATTTACAGACACAACTGTGTTGTCTAAAACAGTTGTCCTATATACTTGGAGTCGTCCCGTGCAACAACAAAAAAACACAATGAACATTATAACTCATATAAAGAACAAACCATTTACATTTCTTCAAAAAAGGCCCTAATCTCAAAACAGTGATGCATTCTTCTCTGTAGAACGGTTTAGACTATCTTTGGTCACGTTAGACTATTAGTCAACAAATCACCGTATTGCCAAGAAAAGCTCTCAGACAGGTTCAACTTATATCATCTGTTTAGGTTTAATTACTTATGTTAACTAGCCTGCGTCTATGTTATCTCCTAAAAAATACCTACGTTCTCCGTCTCTGTAAAATTGGGAATGATTGAGACTTCTCTTGGCAGAAGCTACCAGAAGACTCAGCTATCACCGAAAAAGTGCTTCTGATTTCCTTCACTGGTGTCCATCCAGAACAACGGGATCTGTTGGTCCATTTCTTTAACTGTCTATGGGTAGCACGGAGCTAGCAGCAGAAATAACCAAAGACACCCTGTGACGACTAGCTCTTTAGCTTTTAGCAGCAAAAATCAGTCTCTGTCTTTTGTGTTTATCAAATGATTGAAATATGAATCAGAGATGCGTGTACGACCCCTTTGGCCTCAGAGGATCACCAAAAATGTTGTGATTAATCCTGACATCAGCACCCCAAGAGGCACGCTGCTGGTGTGGCAAAAATGCTGGAAATCAAATTTAGTTTCCAAATCAAAACACAAAGTGTTTTGAAAATATTTACAAAATGGATGCAATTGCTAAAGGCATCAGAGCTAAAAAATTAAATTAAAAAATGGTAAATTGAAGGGGACATGCCCCAAACTGCATGGGCATGCAGCCCTTGTTAATCTATATGACTTGTGCAGTAGATATTCCCCCTGCTAAACATGAAGCTAAGCATTCTACAGCCTCTTTGCAGTCCTCCGTTGACTCTGTGAATGGCCCGTGGCTACTGAGCATTATCTCAAGCTTGTAAGGCTGCTGTTTATTATGACAGAAGCAACCATCTTTCTTTCCATATCTTGCCATCAAAACTAGATTCCCTCCCTTTGCTTAGGAAGGCATCGGACCTGAGGGGACCCACACTCATATGACTGACAGGGGAGTATTTTCCAGATTTCCCCCAGCTTTTATAAGGGGATTATTTAACCCCCTATGGCTCTGTAACTCTAGGATTACTCATTTGTTTTCTCTTTAACTTGCTACAATAAATGAGACGCACATTGTTTGCTTGCCATGTTCTGCTTTCCTACCTTTGAATCCATGCTCTGTGACTGTCACATCACATCTGTCGCCGGACCCATGGCCGGGCCTGACTTTTTGTGCAGCCGCCTCAATTCGTACCTTAATGGGTGTGTGATGTTTATCACAAGGCCATTTTTCTTCCTTTGGATCACTGCTCTTGATTAATGTCACTGAGGATGCTAATTGCAACAGCTGCACAGCACTATGTTAACAGAGTTGTTGTTTGCACACACAAATATCATTACCAATCTGAGTCTACAGCTGTGTTGTAAAAAAAAAGAAAAAAAGAAAGAAAAGATCATCACACTTGCAGTATGTATCAAATAGCCCATACTTTCTCAGACACTGATTTTATCCCAATTTCTGCATGGTGCTCAATTTAAGCAACTTCCCCTCTCTTTATCTTTGCTTGTGAACTTGATTGCGTTCAGCTGAGAGACGCCATGTGTCATGTCTGCCTTTATTAAGAGGGCCTCAAAGTCTCTTCAGGATGACATAAAGATGGCATCAGTTAATCCAGCATTTCAATTACAAGTTGTCATTCAGTTTGACTCTCTGGGGACCTGGTGAGATTGTAGCAGGGAAGATACAGCAGGCAGGGCAGACAATGTAGCGTGGTACGATGCAAATGTTTACTTTCTCGTAATGTATCAAACCATACTGTCATTGTCTATGGGCCATCTGAACACAGAAGAAGAGAGTGCAACACCCAACTAATCCACTACCCTCCTCTTTGTGTTGGCTCTTCTTCAGTCCAGGTAACAATTGTGAGGCAGAGTAGTAGCAAAGACCTCAGTTTTCCAGATTTATGAAGTCTTGCTGTCCAATTTTAGCCAGGTATGTTTCACTGTGATAGGGGCAGTGTGGGCACAAGTTTGTCTTATTATGCAGGGCTGGACTTACAGTAAGAAAAGTAAAAGAAAATCGAGTCTAATTTAATGAAATATCAGTTTAGTTTATTCAAGACCACAGGTTAACAGCATCATCCCAAGCCAATAAGATGGCCCTGTTAATTAATTTGTGGGTCATTAAACGCTTAGTTTCTGTTAAGATGTGTCGTAAAGATGTTGATTTAGCTCAGTTATAATAACATAGGCCTTTGTTTCAAAGTATGTGATAGCAGGTATTGCACACATGTATTTAATAACGTTAATTGTTGCATTAAGGCGTTCCAGTTCCAGGGCCCTGTGATCATGGGCTACACTGGCTCCTTGTCCCCCGCCTGCTAGGACAATAAAATGGAAAAGAGCCATCATTAGCATCTGTTGCACTTTTAATTTTTCTGTTAAGATAAATCTAAAATGTCTGCTAGGAAAAAGGTTTGCCTGATGCCATTCATGTAAATACTATCAATCCAGTAGTCAATGTCAGAATGATATGATTGTAGATACTAAACAAATTATTATGTCCCTCAAAGGTTACGTTGAAACAATAAAAAAAGTAATAATAAAATAAAAAAATTCGAATAATAATATTCTAAATATCTCTCTCTCTCTCTTTCTCTTTCTCCTTCTCTCTCTCTCTCTCTCTCTCTCTCTCTCTCTCTCTCTCTCTCTCTCTCTCTCCCTCTCCCAGCAGCAGAAGGAGCAACCTATAGGCTCATCAGTTGATAGTTTCAATCCGGGCTCAGCATCCTCCCCCTCCCAGAAGAGGAAAGCCTACAAGCGGTGTGTGCAAAGTGTTTTTGTCCGCTACCATGGTGGAAATTACGGATATCGTGTGCCTTCTCGTCCCGCTGGTGATGCTCGCGGGGTCTACCTTCCAGACCGACGTCAAGAGCGTCAAAGAAGCGGAAAAGACGGGGAATTTCATGGAAGACGAGCAGTGGCTGTCCACCATTTCACAGTACAGCCGCAAGATCAAGCACTGGAATCGCTTCAGAGACGTAAGTCCGCCGTGTTGATTGAGAGATGCGCGGTAATGCGGTATAAGATGCGCTGATGGGGAAACACGCACGGCCGTTTAGAAACAGTAATAATAGTTATCGCACACTTTCTTAGCCTGATAATACACTCAAACTTGGTGCTGTTGTTGCAACATAGCCCACGCTGTAGAAACACATTACTTACACTTTAGAATAAATGTTGCCAAATAAGAATATACTCAAAAATAGTCACTGTAAGGATTATATTTGGAAGATAAGAGAAGAGAGATTGTGATTACAGTGTTCACCTTATTTTGAATGATTGCCTCTTCGTGTACACACTTTGGGATAATGGCACATGTAAATGGTTGTCCTAATGCCAAACACAGACTGGATGTTCTACTTTTCTGACTTCCTCCTAAAAATGCAGGGCGTCTAAAGTGATATTTACCTGGAGATCTTCCATGAGAGCTTCACCAAGAAGGCTATGGGTCAAAATAAAGCTACAGTTGCAAACACAACCTATCTTTTATAAGGGTCCTTGGTTTATTATAAGCGATTACTGTTTCAGTCCCACTTGCACAGCAGGAGCAGTATGGGCATATTCCATCATCCTGCCCTTAATGTGGGTTACCTCTGTTTCCAGAGGTGTCCAGGGGGATTTCACAAACAAGAGAATTGAGCAATTAGAGCAGAGGGGTGGGGATTGATTGATGTGCATATTCACCTACTGAACAGGCTGAACTGGGTTGCAGGGATTGATTGAAGCCTGCAAGCTATGGTGATATATTGCTGTCTGTGAATGTATGAACGTAATTTTTCCTCTAAGGGCTATGAAATGATTACTAATGATCCCAACAGGATTTGGACAATAGTGTAGTTGGATTTTGTTTCAAATGACTCCTGTTAATTGGGTTTTGATTGATCTTGGGTGGTTACCAGCACGTGATGGGTATTATTATCGATTTGAAACGTGAGCAGTTGGCTTCAGCTTGAGCAAGTACATGAGAACAATGCCATATCTTCTCAGGAGGAGAAGCCTTTCTAAGTAATAGCCATCACAGAAAGGCTATAGTGTCGTTTTTGATCCACATTCATATGCCTCCTTAGGAACGTCCCTGAATAAAAAGCTAATGTGTGTGGAAATTATAGCAGCCACCCCTCTTGGGAGCAGATTACTTAAGGAGAATGTCCTCTGTAACTGTACTTAGTGAAGTAATGAAATTGTAAGCATGGAAAGATTAAATCAGAATTATTGTGGGATTATAACTCTTTGAATGCTGCACTATATTAGAGCAGCAACTACACTCTGAATTCAGCACATCATGATTGGCTGGAGTGATTTACAACACAAACACACACACAAACGGAATATGTGGAGCATCCCAAGATATTAACAGTTCTTAACGTTGCTTAAAGGGTTGCCATCTAGTAGATGTCACTTACTCTGCTTTCCCTTTTTCCTGCTATTTAACATCAAAGCTGCTGTGTGACACAAACAGTTCCGGTTCCACACTGTCTCTTTTATGATCAATATTCCCAGAGGTGATTGTCTTGGTCTGTGTGCGTGCATTTGCACACTGTGCATACATGTGTGATTGCTACAGTCTTGCAAGTGCATAAGCATGATTTTGTCTGGGCTGTTGCGTCTGTGTGTGTTTGTGTGTTTGCGAGTAGCAGTGGTGGTGTCCCCGGTGGTGATGATGATGACAGGAGAAACATCAGAGAGGCGAACCACTGAAACTCCCGATGGAATCGCCAATAGAAACCGCTTTGATTTCAGCTTGCTGCCGTAGCAACAGCAGTCACTGTGTTATAGTGTTAAAATGGAGCATGTATCACTGAGGGTGTGATGACTCTATTCCCCTCACTAGCCCTGCTTCAGGGTGAAGGAATAGGCGGAAGCATCCTGATTTTTTTTTATCTCATCAAACTGTAAAGTTCTTCAACTGAAACACCATTTTGTGCAACCAACTACTTCATTGATGATTCTTAATAAGAGCTGCTGATTATTGACTATAATGAATATGTAATTGGTGTTGCTTTATTTTGGTCTTTGAAGGAAAAAAAAAATCTCAACTAGAAAATGAGCTGTTCAGTCTTTGGGAATGATATTGTGGATGTATATAAAGCACAGCGAATGACACAGTTATAGGTATTCCCATTACACAAATGTATGTTGACCTGCACAGTTCTCTGAGAGCTGAATGTTGAATATTAATCTGACACTGGAAAGCAATAATGTAAGCTGAACAACATGAAAGATTAGCTCTTTCATTCTCTCTATTGCATGCACACACACACACACACACACACATACAAACACACACAGGCTGCAGTATAAACACTGTAAATATTTCACATTTATTCTCTTATGAAACATAAAAGCAGAATCTGGATAAGAGGCCCTTTTACTTCCAATAAAAATAGCTCCCACACTGCAATTCAATCTATTTTACAGGAAGACAAGTGGGATTAGATTTAACAGTTACAGTCAACAAGTAATAGAATGGGATACCGTCAATCCTTTAATCTGACAGGTGCACGCAACATTTCATTTCACTAATTCACCAAATCCAGTGGGTTAAAGAAAACAGGAACGGGAAAGGCAGTCATGGGAAGTGACCAGACTCGGTGCTATTTGCTTTATTGTTACGTTATGCACGTTTAGGTAAAGGAAATTAAATGTGTGCAACATGGAATTGTTAATTCATCTTTATTCACTTTATCATATAATAAAATCAGAAAGTTCTTACTAATAAGGGAACTTCAACATAATTACACTGCTCTATAAAGGGCAAATAAAAGATGGAGACATACAGAAACAAATTTTAAATGGCTTCTTCTTGTTCATCATGTTCTCCCTTTTATTTTAAGCACCGTCTTTAAGACCAGACACTGACTAAAACATTTTCTGCACACAGACATTCAAAGACACAATTATAGGGACAATTAGATGTCAACTGGGATCATTTCAACAGTCAGGGCAATGTCTTTTTCCATTTCAGAGTGAAATTAAATGGCTGCAGACTACAGCATTTTATGCACCCTGGATCCAATTTGATATGTCTACTAAAGGCAAATCAACAGTAAATTCAATTTTTTGCTCAACTTCCCTAATAAAAATGACGTTGTCCATGAAATTGCCAAGCTGTGAAATTGGTCTGGTATGTTTTATTCCCGTTGACTTTAGATAAACTCAGACAGGTGCCTAAAAGTGGATGATGATTATGACTTAGCAATGCAAGCTTGCCTAAAAGTAGGTTGTTTAATCCTGTCATCCATTACGCATGCCAGTATGAGCATGGAAGAAAAAGGAATAGTACTTAGGATGTGATTACTGGTTAATATTTTTCTCTTTTTCCCTGCTTCCCATCCTGCACTGTCTGTTCCTAGTAAATCCTTATCTTAAAAATGCATACCTTTCCACTGGGGCAGCTCTGGACCACCCAGTACCAATCCTGCTTGCACCTGTTATCCATTTGGGTTCATCTTTAAGGAACAGAAAAAGCTTAGCACCAGCACAAAAACATCAGACCCCTTGTTGATGCCTATGGATTAACTATGCCAAATGGGGGAAGCACTTGTGGCAGGTTCTAGTAATCTGGCAAGAACATTTGACGAGAGGTTTGCTTCAGCTGCCTTATTTTAGCCTCAAACTGACTTCAGTCTTGCACAGTTTTAACACTGTGATTGTGGGGCACACCTGTAAGTGCTCTGCTCTTTTTTATCGTTTCACTATAGCATAAAAAACATTATTTGTGGATAATGGCATCTGTAACACTGGAGCCAAATACTACATTAAAAGACTATCCAGATTAACAGTAAATTATCGTCACAACCCCTGCGCTTAGTCTGGCTTTCCTATCGCACAGCCACTTCACAACCCTATGCTCTTTGCTGTTGGAATAGATTGCTACTGATGCATCCCAGCTATGAATGATAACAGCTTATCAAAATGCCATTCGTCTATCTAGTCATACTTTGTTCTGGCATGAGTTGTTCCTTATCACACTCCAGATTCTTTATGGGGCTGAAAATGTCCATAGCTGTGTTGGTGAAGCAGATGGATCTCTGTCACCTCCAACAGTTCGGGGAGTGATGGTCTGGTTGTTTGGACGGACTATTGGTGCGCTGTGGGGTCTCTTGGCCGGCTACCAGAGGCCTAGGTGGGCTGTAATTGAGTAGAAGAACAGCCTTTCAACATGCCCTGCACGGCTACAGCTGCTCCCCACTGCAGTACAATAGCCACAGCTGAAGGGCACAGGTGCTGTAGAGAGACAGGGGGAGGATTTTCCATGTAGTGAAGAAAGGTGATAAATACAAAATTTCTGAGCAGATGCAATTGTAAACAAAATGGACTGAATGCATCTTCACCCATAACTTGTTGTCACTAACTGCCAAAACAAAAAAACACAGGGCTTTAAAAGCATCCTTTTGAACATTTTTTCCTTACAGATGCTATAAATCCCTGCACTTCACATGTATGACTGCTTGGAGTGACCCGCTTCTGTGTTGGCCACCTGGGATTAGGTATCCCAAATAGGTTTGCTGCAGAGACCACCCAACAACATACAGAAATCTGCCTGTAATGAGATACTTCCAGTGTTCTCCTGAAAATCTATATGTACAGTAAATAGCCCTGTTATCAGCAATAAAAGCCTCAAAATAGTTTGAATGATATATCAGTGTGATGGTTGCAATACAGGACAGTTTGTAACTAGGGAGTTGCATTTGTTTCATGATCAATTGTCATTTGAAAATGCAAGACACCTTAAATTATTATGGGACTTTTTGTGGCTTTTGAGATTTGGTAAAACAGGTTCAATAAATCAAACCTTTTTCTTTGTTTTGACACTCCCAATAACTCAGTGGCAGTGGCTGTCCTTACAGTAAATACCACCCAAGTAGTATCACCTTTGGGCTTCAGAATGAGTCACAGCCCAGTGTGAGATCAGCTCCCGTAGCTGATACAAGAGATTTTGATTGGAACAAGTGGTTGAAATTATCAGAGAAAGTTTTTGCACCTGAGATTACCTTGACAGGCTTGTTAAGTAAGTGTTAACTGTAATCATACTAAAAATACAACATACACACACATGTGTGTGTCTATTGTATTTTTAGCATGATACATATATACAGATATACAGATATACAGACGCATAGAAACCTCCTGGTCATGGTCAGAACTAGACCAGCACACAACATAATAAGACTTGAAGGCTAGTAAGAATGATATGCCATAAAAAAAGAAAACCCTTTCTAAAACCAAAATTTCATGAACAAAAGTGTAAAGGAAGGAATTGAACAGGGATTTTGTCTGCTCTGATAACAACGCAGCTCTCCTTCACAGGCCAGAGGCAGTTCCTGCCCTGCTCTATATTGGATTTCGAGAGCTAAGATAGTTTTCCAAAATAGCGTTGTGTTCGTCAAACAGTTAGCCTCCATAATAAAACAGTTCTCTCTTGTAAAGTGAAAGATACTGTTTGAAAATAAAAAAAACAATAAAGCATCAATTTCTGGCTAAAACAAGGTTATGTAAGCATAAAGTCTAATCTCACCTTTTTGTATACTTATTACACTAGGACTAGAACTAACTCCACACTGCAATACCCGAAGAAGGGTGTTTCATAATATTCTTGTATTTGACATTTATCATCTATCATGCTGACTTTTTGCATGGGGCACACATTTTTTTTGGGGAGGTAATTTGTCCCTCACTAGTGACAAAAACAGCAAGGAATCCCCTTATTCTATTTCAAAGGTTGCAGCATAACAGATATGAGTAAGCTAAATGACTGGACTTGTTAAGGGCCTTTTAGAACAATGGCCGCAACGGCCCCACTGTGCTTTGAAACCCATCGTGCCAATAGTGTTTTAGCGCACAGCGCAAATGGTGTTTGGCAGCAGATAGACAGCCAGTCTGCGATTTCCACTTCACTAGCCAGGTTTCAGTCCTGTTGCAGCTGATGTGGTTGTGACTGTTATTCGATAACATTGGTTTTGACTCCCATATCTCAAATCATTGGCTGATTCTTATCCTTCTTCAAGCCCCTACCAAGTTAACTTCAGGGATTTTCTATTGTTGTACATGTCTGTTTTTCAGTCCAGCTCTGTGTTTTCACTGAAGTGTGAAGGTTCTTTCTGTTTGTACCAGATCCTCCTGTGAGTTGCAGACTGTTTTCTTATTCCCTGCAGGACCCTGACAGGCACAAGGGCTGATTTTATTTATAGATAAAAAGTACAGGGCCAGCATGAGTGTAGAGAGAATTTGTGGACGAAGTGTGATTTTGATAGCTGGAACTGAGTGTGTGTCTGTTGTGTGTGCATGTTGTGCTTATTGCAAAAAAAAGGACAATGCAAGCAAGTTTAAAAACTGCATTACAAAGCACTGGCAAATTCAGTGAAACCAGTCCATTTTCTGTCCGGTGCCTTTGAATACGTATCCATTGAAATGAAAAAAGAAATTAATTGATTTCGTGATTGTGTGCAATTTTCCGCCAGCTATTGTTTTGGACCTTTTATTCATCCTTTGCTGTCACAATATTTCAGAAGTCACTGATCTCTACTTGAGTGTGAAAAATGAAAAAGTTGGAGGTTTTCTTGATGAGGTAGGGACTTATTATGTACAATGCACAATATCTGTAGTGTCACAAACGTCATTGCAGATGTAAATTAATATCTTTTTTCCCCCAGCTTCTGTATGAAAGAGATTACTCATGTATGAATCAGTAAGGAGAAGTTAAATATGTCTTCTCATCTTATGAGCGGAACTTTTTTTACATTCTATGGTTTGTACACAAATTTTGGTCAGACTCAAACTTTGCTGCCATAAGGGCCACAGAGTATTTTAAAACTGAGGGGTAATTAAGAAAAGGAACCCTGTAAGTAGTGCTGTCAAACGATTAAAATATTTAATTGCAATTAATCGCATTAATGTCATAGGTAACTCGCAATTAATCTCAATTAATCAGACATTTTTATCTATTCTAAAAGTCCCTTGACTTCTTTTTTTAAGAATTATTTTTTGTCATTTTAATGCTCTTATCAACATGGAAAAGTGGATTGGCTCGCTTTTCTTTTTAAATTTAAAATAACATTGCCATATAGACGTCTGTAGTGTTCAATTTCACACCTAACATTCTCACTTGGAGCAGTTATTCACACTTGGAGCAAATAATCTCTCAAACAATGTAACACTCTCCATCAATAAAAGAGTGACAAAATACTTTGACAGGGGGAGGGTGGAATTTGCATCAGCTGGTTGCTTGGCCATCAAGTGGTATTTCAGACTGGGCGTGCAGCGATGATAGCTCAGTTTGCAACGACAAAACACACAGATCACTTTGGTCTTGCCAACGGAGCCGTTTGGAAACTTTTAAAAAATGGCATCTATCTCGGTCTGTAGCGCTCGCCATCCACGTAACGTTACAACTCTTTGGCTGAGTCTGTGCGGCGTGCTAGATCTAGCTAAGCTAGTCTAGCTAGATCCGGTGTGGTGTTGTAGTTTTTCTAACGTTACTAGCTGTTGCAACAGCATGTGAAACTACAAAGCCTACTAGGCCAAAAGAACGTTAATCTCGCGATAAACGCCGTTAACTGACAGCACTACCTGTTATAAAAATGACGCCATGTTTGCCGTCACTAGACCTTCACCAATGCAAATGTTTAACAAATTTCAAAGCTTAAAATGACTTCAAATAGAGTGCAAGTACACATGGGCATGGCAGTTTACAATTGTGGTCAGCAGAGTGGATAAGCGATACATATATTCATGTATCAATACAAAAATAAATCAGGATCCAAATATAATAAATAAAAACATGAAATACATATCTAATTTTCTTCCAAAAAATGCCATCTGTAGAGTCTAATGCTGCTCCTTATGCTTACTGCTTGGAGACAGGGTGATAATTGAAAGCGGCAGCTGAGCATGTCAACATCTTCATCCGCTCAGATCTGCTCTCATCTTGACTTTGGATGGTAAGAGGACAAATTTCACTGAAACCTGAACCGATAAAGGTTCCTCCCAGCTCTCTTACATAAGACTCGCTTATGACTCTGTCCTGCAAGGGAGGCAGACCAGACTCTCAGCGTTTGATGTTGTGTCTCTGCTCTGCAATCCTTAAACATCAGCTCAGCGCATGGTGTGCATGCAAGAAATACAGCAGGCTGGCTTCTTGTGCCCTGCAGCCCAGTGTGCATAAAGATAAGAGAAGAACATATAGGATGAGAATATTGTTGAGGGAGGTTTGTTTCATCTCAGGCGTGCATGCGATCTGTTAACCTAGGCAGAGAGGTTGTGAGAACAGCAACTAAGTCTTTCTGTAAATCTCTAAGTGGGAGGAAGTGAGACGGTATTGTGTAGGATCGCTCCAGAAGACAACCTCGGGGCAATGTAATTTTTTTTCCAGCTATATTTCATCAGATTTTGGAGTTATATTTTCTGCTACAACAGTATCCAACATAGTTTAGTTCAGTAGTATGCTTCAACAGGATTTTCATTAATGTAAAATAAAACATCAGTGCATGAATTTATCATGTAAGTATGCACTGTTTCAAAAGAAGATTATGTTTCTAACACTTTTTGAATGCAAAAACCACTGTAATTATTTTTTTACCATTTTAAACTGAAATTAGGATGTCTGCTGCTTGCTGATCAGCCACTTGATGCTTTACATCTCTGAGAGAAATCCGCTTTGTACATGTTCAACCTCTTTACACCCTCATTTCTCAGTGACTATCCTCTATGAAGGGGTTTGTGCATTTGCTTTTAGCTGTTGACAGAATTGACTGGGAAGAAAGGATGAAAAACAAGACTTCAGCAGCGGAAGTGGTAGGCATGCCTTCCAGTCCTTGATGTCTGGAGGAAGATTAAAGTAAGGAGGACCTTTCAGCACTCAGTGTCATTTTGCCAAGTAGGCGACTGTCTGATCAAACCCTCGCTAGCCTGCACATGTTCTTTGTTACACTTTGTTAGTGTTAGAAAAGTCAAAAAACTATCCATGACTTGTCGGTTGTTCGCGGAGGGGGTCTGTTGACCCCTCCACACACACACTCCTCGATAGGAGAAAAAAACGTTCTGGTTTATTTGCATTTCTTTAATCCAATCACAGTCTTCTTGGGTGGCACTAATCTCCGGTTGCAAAGACGGAGGATCTGCAAAATGGTCTCGGGAAGGAACTCGTAAAATTAAACTTGAAAATGATTAAGTTAACTGTTCACACTACAGAAAGCTGGCTTTTGGTTGTTTACCAAAGGGACAAGAGTTTAGAATGGCAACACAAAGAAAGTGAAAGATGAGAGACATCCCGAACTATCCGGCAAATTAAATGTCATCGATCCAGACTAATATCTAGGAAACTACACACTTGGCCGCCTTTATTTGGATCAAACTTTTGCTGTTCATGAACCCAAGTTCAGTATTTTATAAACCCTGGTGAGTTTTTGGCACAGAGGGCGGTGCGTGTATTGTAGCTCTGTGCTTTTGGTTTGATGATTCTACTAAAGGCAGATAATCGTTTCTCACGACGATAATCGTAAGAAACGGTCAGGTATGAACCTTCATCTGATAGACAGATCTTCACATGTGAGTGTTATTACTGTGTCCTTTTTTTGACTGATGAAGCAGTCAACATGAACAAACCCCTCAGGCTAACCCCAGTGCATCTGACAGCTGACATTTACCTAGAAACACCTGTCAGTCACACACATAACCTGCAAGATAGACAGACATTCATTCCAACCAGTTTCCTGTTGTTGTTTTTTTCAAACCACCCAACTAGCACGGTATCTCTCACTTTTTTGAGAGATCTTTTTTGCTTTTTTTAGTTACACTGTGCAGTTCCACATGAGCTGAGCCCAATCTTACTGTGGACAGGCTCATGGGGTCGGGTTCTGCATCCTTCAGATATGGGGGATTGTGATCTGTCAATCAATCTAATCACTTCAGGAAAAACATGGTCATATCATCAGAATTCGGTTCTGTGAGTCATATTTTCGAGTGATATAACTTCTCTATCGTGTGCCAAACTTGTCAGCATGCTCTGCATCTCATGCTCACTTTCATTGAACACTCAGGAGGAATTTATTTTCCCCATATACATTTTCTGCAGTCTCTCTTTTATGAAATTATTGATTTCCAGTCCTGTCAGCGCAGCAGGACACTTTCCTCATCGGTCCTGGCAGAAACACAAATAAAGAAAGGCTGTTAAATAATGCAGTAGCTAAAGCATCAATAAAGGGGACATGGGAGGCGTCAGATTATTGGCCAGGTCGTAGACTCTTTGAGGTCTTACCCTGCTAATGCATGACTCCAACAAGGTTAAACTACATAACCAGCAATCATTCATGAAGCTTAAGAGTGTTGAGTTGAAATCCACACACCAGCCAGTTTACTGGAAGTGCTCTTTCTGTCATTGAGCAGGGGAAATGAGCTTGGTGCTGCAGAAAGTCGAGGATGAGCAGAGCAACAGCAGTGCAGTTTGGCAGTTTTCAAGTCTCAAGTGGAGTGCCAGTGATGAAAATATTTACCTCTGTGAAATGAAACTGTGAGGGTCAAAGAGGAAGGTCCCAGCTTTCATGAGGGCTGCTTATTTCCCATGTTGTGTTAGGATTTATCGCCTTCTGGGGAGCTGTTTGGCACACGCTTCCAGTACAGTAAATGTTTACGGTGATGAGTAAGTCATCTCAAAGGAGTCGATTGTAAATGACTCATGTTTATTATTTCAGACACAGTCATATGCTCAAAAAAGCTCTACATCTGCACTGTCTTGTTTGGATTTCCCTTATATTTGAGGATGCACCCAGTCATAAATGTGTCTAATGCTCTGACCCTGTTATGAATTTTCAGGGTTTATTGAGATACGCTTTCAGTTTCAGAAAGAAAAACATTGTCTAAAAGTGTTTGATTTTTTTCTCACTTTTTCTTTAATATTTTTAATGTTAAAGGCCCTGATAACATTATTTTGTTAATCATCTTACTATGAGCAACAACATACTATTTTGATACAGTTTTGGTTATTTCACTTAAAAGATGTTGTGTATTTCTTTTTTTTCCATTGCTTTTCTTACTGGTTTGCACCAATCAGAGTGGGCCACTGTAGATCAAATCTGATTAAATTGGACGTCTTTTCAACTTTGATTCTTGATAATTTAGTTGTGGATGTTAAATGTTATAAAAGGGGCTTTAAATGAACCTAAAAAGTCTTTCCCATGTCATTGAATGCAGCTTAAATCTGAAATTACACATTTCTACACTAATATTGGTTCTTTTCTCTCCTTTTGCTGTCATTAAACCAGGAGGTAGAGGTCAGTTCTCTCCAGTTCTTCTTCACTTTGCCTTTGTTACTATGTATTTTTCATTCATGACTCATTTCCTTGTCTTTTTGTGTGTTGTCTTCTTCATCCATCTTCTTGTTTTTCAAATCTCATCCAACTTGCCCATTTTAATTAGAACGATTAATGTTCAAATTACGTCAGCAGGGGAAAGCAGAGCACTTAAAAGAGCCATATGTCTCACATATAGGCATCAGGTGCAGATGTGTCAGGTTCATTTCCTATACATTCACAGTACATACCCATATGTCTCTTTGCTAATTAGTATACTGCAAGACTAATGCACACATTATAATCACTGTGCGATGATAATGTACTTCTCCGCTATGAAGATGACAAAGTGTTGATGTGTTATGCTATCAACAACACTGTGCACTCAGGCCTGCAGTGTGAATTATGTGGCTCCTTGTTTTCTGCAGCTGCTAATAAATGATTATTTTCTTTATGTTTCTGCAGGATGATTATGTCCGTACCTGGGATGAAAATCAAGGTTCTATTGACAGTAAGTATTCCACCATTTCATCACTTTCTTGCTGTGTGGTTAGTAAAGTCCCTAACTGCCACTTAACTTTTTTTTGTTGGGATTAATTAATATAGGCTATTATCATATTTGTGGCTTAATCCTCAGTGTCCAATGGCCCATATTGAACAAGCACATAAATAGATATTTTAATTTGAGCAAACAAAAAACTATTATATGTACCTGATAAAATGTAGCTTTAGTTCTGTATCTAGTTTTAACATTACTGAACATTCAAATACAATTATTGAGCTAAAAATAGATTTTTGTTTGCTTAAATTATTTTCCATCTGCTTAAAAATAATTTCCCTATACAAAATGTATGCCTAATTTGTAGTGTGAGACAGAATAAAAATGTTTTCCTGTTGAGAAGGTTTCTCTGAGACATTAGTCTAAAAATTAAATAATCTTCTCCCTTATATCCACTAAGCATATCATGCAGCATATATTGTAAATGCACAGTATTGTAGCTCATTGGAGTATGTTTTGAAGTGTAGTTGCTTCTTCATTGACTCACACACTCTCCTGTCTGACAGTTTTGGAGCTGGCCATCATAAAATTCTGTCACTGCTTGACAGCTGACTCCAAGCTTTTCCAACTTTCTGCAGTAAAGATGTTTTTGCCTTGTTAGGAATGCATTTCTTCTGAAACAGCAAAACATGTTGAACAGACATTAAAAAAGCATCTAGCCTAGCAACATTAAGGCTACACACAACCCATAATGCAACACTGGCTTGATGCTCAATCTGTAACACAGGAATCGGCACACTAACATTCATTTAATTCAAGAGAATTAATACATACATATCTATTCTGTTATTGTGTGTAAAATCAGTTAAGGATCTCAAAGAAAACCCAAAATATATCAACATATAGCTGTAAAAAATCAATAAATAATCAAACAATCAGTAATATCAATAATATTAATAATATCAATAATAATCAATAAATCCATAATAAACCAAATTTGGCAATTTATGTAAATAATTTTTTTTCCTGTGCTCAAAAGGTATCATCATGTGCATAGGGTTGAGGCACAGATACTCATTGTCCAAAAGAAAAAGGAATATGGTATAACCGCCTTGGAAGCATGCTGATGCAGTGAAAGCAAAGACACATGATTTATTGAAGCTGCATGTCATTAGCCTGCACTGTACTGTAGCATGGAAGCAGAATCTGTGGCCTGTGTTTGAACTGGGATGCTTCCCAGACCGCCAGCAGTTCATCGTGTTAGACAGCGCTGTGTCTGCTCTTTGTTTGTATGCTGGGGTCAGCCGCTCTCCAAATTTTTAGGGTGTTCCTTGGCAAAAAAAGGTTGAAATATGTGAGCACTCTGCTTTATCTGCTTGAGTGGTTTGAAAGTGCCCCCCCCAAGGAGATGTTTAACAGTAGTTCACCACTTCTTTCTGCTACCCCATTTCTTTCTTCTTTCTCTGCTGCACTCAAGCAAGAGCCGTGCAGTCAGGTTTAGAAATGCAGCAAGAGACGCTGACTGTCTGAGGTCTGCTCCACAACTACTGCTGAGACTCCAGTGCTAATTGAGCCTTTGCAAGATGAAGTCATGACAGAGTCGTGTCCTCGACCATTGTCGCTTGATTTGCAGCTCAAATGAAGTCGAGTGAATGGCAGAGTCCATTAGCGCAATTTCCAAAGGCTTAATGAAGGCCTGATTATGGTTTCCAATGAGTGAGACAGGGGTGGGGGCTAATAGGCCTTGATATAGTATAAAGTGACTGACATCAATATTATTCCTGCCAACTCTAAGGCAGTTTGGTGATGAGGACTTGGGGGAGGAAGCAAGTTGACATGTGTAGTAGGGGAGTATGATAAGGTGAAAACGAACAAAGGAAAAGTGAAAGGATGTCTTTGTGCTCTGTTCATCTGTCAAGAGAAAGCTAATTGTTCACCAAGAATAAGACAAAAAAACATGATACACTGAAACTGTAAGGCAAGGCAAGGCAAGGCAGCTTTATTTGTATAGCACATTTCAACAACAGGGCAATTCAAAGTGCTTTACACAAAATCAGTTAAGAAATAAAAACAGTTAAAAAAATAAAAATGTAATGAGCTGTGTAATGCTGTTATGTGTCATATGTTAATCTGAGGGGTTTCATTTATATTTTTAAAATTAAGTCTTTCAAGAGCTTTCGTTCAGTTTGAGCTCTGTATCCAGAAACATAAAAACCTTTCAAATAGAAGTTGTTTTTTATCTGACAAACTTAATTAACATAAATAATGCTTTTAAATAACCTGCATAGTGTCCTACCAATTTGATATTAGACAATGATAGCATCGTTGCCATGTGTACATATTTCGGAATTTAAAACACACAAGGATAAAAGTTGTTTTTGAATGTAATCTTGTTTTTTATAGAATCGTCCAATATCAAAATAATGGAAATAATACCCCAGCCTTTTTCAACCAAGCCAACAGATAAACATCACAAAGTGGCATACCTATAATCTAAGTGTTCAACTCTGTGTGCTCAGCTTTTATGACACTTCAGCAAAGCTTTATATGCTTGCCTTTGATTTCACACAGTATAAAACCCTTCATGTATCTATTTCCCTTGCTCTCGCTGACATGAGTGTGCCATCTCCCCCCATTGATCTGTTTTCCTTCCTGAGTGGCCTAATGAAGCGAAAGTGCAAAAAGGGGAGATTTGTCCCTCTGAGACATCACTAAATCAGTGCAATGTCTTCACTGCCGAGCTCAGATGAGCCTGCGGGCCTCATTTCTCAGCCAGGCAGCCCAGACTTCTGCCATGAAGAGGAGAACAGGGCTTTTGAAGTGTCAACACTCCAAACACACAGAAACACAGTCAATGCCAACAGCATACCGAGGTGGAAATTTGCATTCAGGCACCACGGTGGCTGACTCCACTTCAGCCTGCACTGTGCAGAGTGAAGGTGAGGTCAGGGTGATTGACAGTCAATTACTACAGTCATTCATCAATCCATCAACTGATTGAATCACCTCGCTCTTAAAACACTGAGAGAAGAGCAGTTGTAATTTGGACTTGTAAGAACAAAGCAATATTTTATTTTACATGTGTTTTTTTTGTGAGTCAGAGCCAGGCAACTATGAAGGAGAGCGTGTGTCCTCCACATTGGCCCTCATTTATGAAACGTGCATTTAACCTAAAACAGGCGTAGGACGGGGATACGCCAATTCCTACGGAAAGTGAGGCTGTAAATAAATCTCACTTCTGGTCTGACCTAATGTACGCAAGTTTTTGAGTCAGTGTGGACTTGCGGTGCAGCATTTTTTTTATTTTATTTTTATTTGACCTTTATTTAACCAGGAAAATCCCATTGAGATTACTAATCTCTTTTTTAAGGGAGTCCTGGCCAAGACAGCGGCACAGATCACAACAATTCCATGTAACAGGGGAAGGAGAAGTCATCAGTTGATTACTTATAGACAGTGGCAGATCTGGCTCTTTTAGAAGACCTCTATGAGCCAAGCAACAGTGCACACGTAGCCTATACAAACAATCCACGGTGCAGGGGGGCCTACTATAAATGCCAGAAAAAGTCTGCAACATTGTTGTAGCCTGTGGGGTTCTGCACAATATCGCGCAGAAAAACAGGGTGCCATGAATGTAGTGATGGAGCCAGATGACCCGATGCCCTGAGAGCAGTGTCCAGCACAGCCCCAGCTGGGGCTATGTGAAGGAGACAGGATATTACTCCTCGCTTTCAAAAGGTATAGTGTTATGTTTGGCAATGCTATTCAATACAGGAAACATGACAATGCACATTTTTAGTATTCTTCAGGTTTTTGTTCGTCTTTTAAAGTGTCGATAATGGCCACAAGTGAACAATGTCTTTCTGCCATTGACCAACATCCGCTTGTGTTTCCAGCCCCCCTGCTGTCATGAGACAGGGTTGGGTTGGTGGTCCAGCACCTGCTCTCCCTCACAGCTGTTGCCTGGCTCTGAAATAAATTAAAAGAAACACTGTATAGGTAGCCTACACCTACATGTAGGCCTAAGAGATTGAAATAAAAGCCTATATGTTGTTATTGCACTTGTCAAGGATGTATAAATTAAATTAACTTCAGTTGGAGTTTAATTTAATACAGCAACACTGTTGACCGCATCAGTGATCTCTTTCTATTCCGCATTCTTCCTACAGCCTAATAGCAGTTTTAAGGCTGCCAAATAGGACACACGTTGCTGCAAATTAAACTGAGATGTCAGGGTTTCAATCTACACTGTTACTGTCCAATGTGAGGACAGCGCAGATTTGAGTCGGGCACGCTCAGATGTAAACGGTTTACGACATAACTGCGAAACTGTGAAATCCATGAACTAATAAACTTTTCTCATTACAAACAATAACAGAAGATGGGAATCATTTCAAAAACGTTTCAGCTATCTAGCTATGATTGTTTGATTGCTAAAGTTAGCTCAAAACGCCATTTAACAGACAGCCTTTGTTGTGTTTGAGGCTAACTTGTAGCCATCAGTGAACGAACTTTGTTAATTAGCTCCATTTTTACTGCATAGTAGGGGCGAGGCCTCAAAACCGAGAATATAGTGGGCGTGATATTGAAATTACAATCGTTTCCAGACGCTGCATTTATCAATGTATAACCATTCTTACACTCTGACTGGTGTGGTACGAACGTTTCATGAATCCCACGTGAAGCCTGTTGTAAGAGGACTTACAGGTTTCTACGTTAGGTTAATAAATGATGGCCGTTGAATCTACACTCCACAAGGTCTAGAGTTTGATACCTCTTTAGGCTATTGAAAGATACTGTTGCTTGGAGCTCACACAGATAAATATTTGGTAAATTTACAGTGTCTTGTTGAAGTCTTTTCTGGATGTCCACCCACCAGCTTAAAACTCAACGTTAAGACCCTCAAGAAAATTATTGAAAATCCTTGGAAAAGACCTTTCTAAGACCTCTTCAGTGCTGTTTTTACTCCACAAAAACAGCTACAATCCTCCAGGGCCTAGTGCTGCCCTTCTCACCTTCACACTTCACAAATTTGTCCAGTGTCACCCCACCTTGCTGTCCCTCTGGGTCAGGTGGGGCTGCTTCTGTCAAATTCAAAACCCCACATACAAGCTGTGAACGGATTAGCATGTTACTCCAACTCTACAGGGAAGTCAAGCATTGCCTCCATGTATTTAAAACTAATCTTTTTAAGACATGCTGCACATCATCATCTTGCTCCTGAATCTCTTTTATTCAACATCCTCTAATTGCACACCAAAATAAATCATTCACTGTATATCTAAAAGCTTGAATTTGAGTTAGTTCCCTATTCAATTACTTTTCTTGTTTTTAGGAGATTTAAAGCTGCACTAATACATATTTGAATATTAATGAATCATTTGACATTTTGGGAAATTCACTTTTTAGTTTTCTTGCCAAGAGTTTGTTGAGAATATCAATACCACTCATTTGTCACTAAATATGAAGCTAAATCCACCTGGTGAATAGCTACATTACCATAACTAGAGGGGAACAGCTAGCCTAGCTGCGTTTACAAAATCCTGCCAGCATTTCTAAATTTGACTAATAAAGACATATTTTATTTGTTTAATTTGTACAAAAACAGACATGTAAAAAGCAACAACTTCAATAGCTGACACAAGCTTCAAATTTAGTGGTATTGATATTTACTCATCAAACACTTTTCTAGAAAAGTGAATTCTCCACCATGTGGAACCATTCCTTTAACAATGAATCAGTGACTTTAGCATTGTTTTGGTTTTACTGCAACTTTACTGTTTCAGTTTGGACCCTCTGGCTTTAGACCAATCTGGCTTCCAGCAACAGCTGTTTTCCGTGAACCCACTGTATGCTTATGTTACCTACTCAGCAGAAAGTAGATGTTGATGGTAAAAAATACTGGAACAATTAGCAGGCAGGTATTTTTCTCAGGAGTTAGTGGAGACCAAAACAGAACTCAATGTAGAATGAATATTAAACATTGCTCTGTGTCTGCTACAGTAGATTTGTGAATGAGCAACTTTTGCCATCACAGGGGACAATATGTGGTTGTGTTTTCAGCTTGTTGCACTGTATGAATGAAGGTTTTGTCCTTTATTCTCCTGTTCTAGGCTCGCTGGTTGTTGTTTTTTTGTTACTATATGAATTCAAGCCTGTATTTTTCCATTAACTGGCCATGCCTGGCGTAACTGCTACCTAGAAGATAGAGCTGATGATATTAGAGACTGAGTGCGTAAATAGTAGATAAGAGGGTTGATGATGAGGCTGTGGCCTGAGCTATGCTTTCATTATCCTCAATCCGCAGGGATAAACCTCATGCAAATCTGGATTGGATTAGACTGAAGCACAGGGAGCCTAATTAGGAGAGGTTTACTGCTGCAAGCGTTGTAGGAGAGACTTTCAAAAAAGTAAAACTGGAAGTAGGTTGTGCTTACAGTGTTGAGTAGAGAAAGAGTGGATGTGATGAGGAAAATAATGCACAGTGAAGATGTCTGTTTTGAGAAGACAAAGGAATGAAAAAAGGAGGAAGACAGGAAGATTGATAGACATGATTGCACAACGGGGGGGGGGGGGGG